>NC_051225.1:11407595-11768435 GCF_015220715.1 Pygocentrus nattereri
GTCAGAGACCTAATGGCAAAATGGATAATAAGCTTATTATTAGCATTCACTGTGTCCTCCCTTCATCCCTACAGCTTCCAGCTTGCTTTTAGTTTTACCTCAAACAAAGGGATATTGTTCCAAACCTCCAAAGTTCAGTCTTAGAAGTTGGTTGTGTTTTATGTTTCTCATGATCCAAGTAAACCCAAACACATTTAATGATGCTGGGGTCTGGACTCTGGGGTGGTGAGTCTGAGAAGTCCAACAGTGTTTTGCTTGATGTGCAATTGTTCTTCTTTTTGGTTTATCTCCTTTTCTTAGGAATAGCTTCTTGACAGCTCCATATCCTTTCAGACCCACAGCGTTGAGTTGTCATCTCACAGTAGAAGGATGGACAGAAACACCTGTGGATGTTTTCAGATCTGAAGAAGCTTGATTTTCTCCTCTCTCTCTCTCTCTCTCTCTCTCTTTTGGTGGTCTACCAGGTCTAGTTAGGTGTCCTGGTTTCTCTGTATTTTTTTTGACCTACCTTCATTTATTTCATTTACTATCCTTTGACTTTCTCCTTCCTTGTGCAAGTCGATTAACTTATATCTAAAACCAATATAAAAAGATGGTCATAATCTAATTAAATGAATAAAGGGTGGCCTCTGACTTTTGCACAATACTGTACCCACCTAGAAATGCTCTTGCAGAGGCTTTCACGCACATATCAATGCATATACACAGACACACACACGCGCACACACACACACACACACACACACACACACACACACACACACACACACACAGACACTCACCTGACCACTCCTCCTTAAATAGTCCCATAACCAGCAAGCAGGACCAAGACTAAAGAAAAAATGAAACAATAAATACAGGCATGCAATCACTGCACACAACAACCCATACACAACTATTTATCTTGCTTTGACAGTGTAATTCAAGTACACTGTATGTAGCTGTTTGTGCCCCATATAAAACACCACTTCCCCTCTCTTACATTG
This sequence comes from Pygocentrus nattereri, assembly GCF_015220715.1. Lineage (NCBI taxonomy): Eukaryota > Metazoa > Chordata > Actinopteri > Characiformes > Serrasalmidae > Pygocentrus > Pygocentrus nattereri. The sequence continues at coordinate 11,408,582 of NC_051225.1, forward strand.
ATCTCCCATTACCTGTCTGTCTGAAATCCTCTTCAACCCATACAACATACAAAAAAGGCAGTCAGGGGGAAATAAGTGTCACACGGCAAGTCCTGAACCTCTAATTTGCCTTCAAGTGACAAATATAGACTAAGTACTCATGAAGAACATTAAAGGGGAATTCCAGTGATTTTTCAAATTTTTTGCATAATTCCATCACCATAATGTAAACAAGGTCATTCAGAGTGATTTGAGTGATGGTTCATTGAAATCAATGGTTCATTGTAGAGAAACTTACAGACTCAGAATTCTTTACAGTGGTGGCGATAGGAACCAAGGGTAACGGCATCTACAGCACAAATACAGCCATTTTATTTTCTATTCTAACCCACCAGTGAACCCACACGTCCTAAGTCTTATATGTAAATGCTCACGATAGTAAAATAGTGGAAAATCTTGTTTTCTATAGATTCTTCATGACTATTAAAATTAAAATAAATGGATCAACAAGATGTTTTAGGCAAAAACTTAATCAAAAAACTATCGCACAATAACATCTCAAAAACCAGACAGCGAATTTATAACCATTTTGTGACATTATTTTTTGTAGAGCAGCTGTTAGAGGCGTTAAACGCTTCAGATGTCTGGTTCCTATCACCACCACTGTGAACAATTCTAACTCGGAAAGTTTCTGTAGAACGCTGTATTTCACATCAAACCACAAATAACTTTGTTTACATCTTAAACATTTAATTATGCAGAAAAAAGTGGTTCCCCTTTAGGGGAAATAATCATTTGGCATGGGCAGTGGTAGATATCTTAAAGCAATACTTTATAGGACAGGTCCCTTACTTCAAAGTAAGCTAATTATGAAGCCTGCATTTTGTCTCTACTTTTGCAGAATATGCACATACATTTTATCCTACTTCACACCTTGTCACAGTTTGAGGCAACTAAATGATAATTTAGGTATGTAGTTTTCTTGGGGTTTATTGTTTCAGTCACTCATTAGCAACATTAGCCTCACAGCTCAGGTGCAAAACTAGAGATTAATACTACAGTGAAACAACCCTGCCAAACTATTTCATCATTATTAGGCAGGTTTAATCCAAATTGCACATCAAAAGCAAGATCACTGAAAATGTCTAATGGCAGTGACAGACACAGAGGTCCTAAAATAACAACTCTAGCACTGAGTAATATGTGAGATTACACTGTGTATTAGACGGTTAACCAAAATGCAAAATGACACTTTCAGCATGATAATTTATCATTTGCATTTTGTGTATGTTTGTTCTAGATCCATAAACAAAAAAACATCACGTTTATACATCTTTTTGGATGTTATAGAAAAATGATACAATTTTTGGCATGTCAGTTATACACTAGAGCCCATGTGTCAAATACAGGTCAGGCCTGTAACACAGGCCTATTTAGACCACAAAATAATTAGAATTTTGTATTCTTTGTAGCCTGCCCTGCAATGGACTGGCAACCTGTCCGGGGTGTATCCTGCCTTAGAAAATGTGTGTGTGTGTGTGTGTGTGTTCTCTGTAGCCCGTTTCACCCTGAGATGCACTACAATCCCCAGCATGCATTGCAACATAGTGTGCAATCTGCCCCCCTTCCCCCAACTAGAAACTAGAAGGCAGTTTTAAATAAACAATTAATTTTTATTATGTAGAATTATTTCTGAATAAGTACTTAATGCCTATTTTACTGTTTGGCATATTTTGAATAAAAAATGGCCTGTTCCGGTCATGGCAAAAAGATAAGTAAAAATGAAATAAAAACACAGCTGGCCCACGGATCTGCTGAGATTTTTTAATAAGGCCCTTTCAGTGGTTGAGATTGACACCTCTGATCTAGAGGAATGAAGGCTGGAGCACCTGATCTCTTCTTCAGGGGAATGGAAGACCCACTCTACAAGCTGATGGGTGGGCAGGAAGATGTCTTTGCAGTCTGACAAGGAGAAATCGACCTTGATCCTTTGATATGGTTTGTGTTCATACTCCTGCAGATAGAGAGTGAAGTCATAGAGAGAGGAGAGACAAATAGAGAGGGGGGGGGCAGAGAGGGGAGAGGGGAGGGGGGGAGAGGGGAGGGGGGGAGGGGGGGGGCAGAGAGGGGAGAGAGAGGGGAGAGGAGAGAGTGAGAGGAGTGGAGAGAGAGAGGAGAGAGGACAGAGAGAGAGGGGAGAGGAGAAAAGAGAGAAAGGGGAGAGAGAAAGAGAGGAGAGGAGAGAGAGAGGGGGAGAGAGAGGAGAGGAGAGAGAGAATGAGAGAGAGAAAGGGGAGGAGAGAGAGAGGGGACAGGAGAGAAGAGAGAGGGAGAGAGAGAGAGAGAAAGGGGAGAGGGGAGAGGAGAGGGAGAGAAAGGGGAGAGGGGAGAGGAGAGAGAGAGAGAGAGAGAGAGAGGGGAGAGGAGAGAGAGGAGAGAAGAGAGAGGGAGAGAGAGAGAGAGAAAGGGGAGAGGGGAGAGGAGAGGGAGAGAAAGAGGACAGGGGAGAGGAGAGAGAGAGAGAGAGAGAGAGAGAGAGGGGAGAGGAGAGAGAGGAGAGAAGAGAGAGGGAGAAAGGGGAGAGGAGAGAGAGAGAGAGGGGAGAGGGCAGGGGAGAGAGAGGAGAGGGGAGAGAGAGAGAGAGAGAGAGAGAGAGAAAGGGGAGGAGAGAGAGAGAAAGAGAGAAAGGGGAGGAGAGAGAGAGAGGGGGAGAGGGGAGAGGAGAGAAGAGAGAGGGAGAGAGAGAAAGAGAAAGGGGAGAGGGGAGAGGAGAGGGAGAGAAAGGGGAGAGGGGAGAGGAGAGAGAGAGAGAGAGAGAGAGAGAGAGAGAGAGAGAGAGAGAGGAGAGGAAGGAGAGAGAGAGGGGAGAGGAGAGAGAGGAGAGAAGAGAGAGGGAGAGAGAGAAAGGGAGAGGAGAGGGAGAGAAAGGGGAGAGGGGAGAGGAGAGAGAGAGAGAGAGAGGAGAGGAAGGAGAGAGAGAGAGGGGAGAGGAGAGAGAGGAGAGAAGAGAGAGGGAGAGAGAGAAAGAGAAAGGGGAGAGGGGAGAGGAGAGGGAGAGAAAGGGGAGAGGGGAGAGGAGAGAGAGGGAGAAAGGGGAGAGAGAGAGAGAGAGAGAGAGAGAGGAGAGGAAGGAGAGAGAGAGAGGGGAGAGGAGAGAGAGGAGAGAAGAGAGAGGAGAGAAGAGAGAGGGAGAGAGAGAAAGGGAGAGGGGAGAGGAGAGGGAGAGAAAGGGGAGAGGGGAGAGGAGAGAGAGAGAGAGAGAGAGAGAGGAGAGGAAGGAGAGAGAGAGAGGGGAGAGGAGAGAGAGGAGAGAAGAGAGAGGGAGAGAGAGAAAGAGAAAGGGGAGAGGGGAGAGGAGAGGGAGAGAAAGGGGAGAGGGGAGAGGAGAGAGAGAGAGAGAGAGAGAGAGAGAGAGAGGAGAGGAAGGAGAGAGAGAGGGGAGAGGAGAGAGAGGAGAGAAGAGAGAGGGAGAGAGAGAAAGGGAGAGGAGAGGGAGAGAAAGGGGAGAGGGGAGAGGAGAGAGAGAGAGAGAGAGGAGAGGAAGGAGAGAGAGAGAGGGGAGAGGAGAGAGAGGAGAGAAGAGAGAGGGAGAGAGAGAAAGAGAAAGGGGAGAGGGGAGAGGAGAGGGAGAGAAAGGGGAGAGGGGAGAGGAGAGAGAGGGAGAAAGGGGAGAGAGAGAGAGAGAGAGAGAGAGAGAGAGAGGAGAGGAAGGAGAGAGAGAGAGGGGAGAGGAGAGAGAGGAGAGAAGAGAGAGGAGAGAAGAGAGAGGGAGAGAGAGAAAGGGAGAGGGGAGAGGAGAGGGAGAGAAAGGGGAGAGGGGAGAGGAGAGAGAGAGAGAGAGAGAGAGAGGAGAGGAAGGAGAGAGAGAGAGAGAGGAGAGAAGAGAGAGGGAGAGAGAGAAAGAGAAAGGGGAGAGGGGAGAGGAGAGGGAGAGAAAGGGGAGAGGGGAGAGGAGAGAGAGGGAGAAAGGGGAGAGAGAGAGAGAGAGAGAGAGAGAGAGAGAGAGAGAGAGAGAGAAAGGGGAGGAGAGAGAGAGAAAGAGAGAAAGGGGAGGAGAGAGAGAGAGGGGGAGAGGGGAGAGAGGAGAGAAGAGAGAGGGAGAGAGAAAGAGAAAGGGGAGAGGGGAGAGGAGAGGGAGAGAAAGGGGAGAGGGGAGAGGAGATAGAGAGAGAGAGAGAGAGAGAGAGGAGAGGAAGGAGAGAGAGAGAGGGGAGAGGAGAGAGAGGGGAGAGGAGAGAGAGGAGAGAAGAGAGAGGGAGAGAGAGAAAGGGAGAGGGGAGAGGAGAGGGAGAGAAAGGGGAGAGGGGAGAGGAGAGAGAGAGAGAGAGGAGAGGAAGGAGAGAGAGAGAGGGGAGAGGAGAGAGAGGAGAGAAGAGAGAGGGAGAGAGAGAAAGAGAAAGGGGAGAGGGGAGAGGAGAGGGAGAGAAAGGGGAGAGGGGAGAGGAGAGAGAGAGAGAGAGAGAGAGAGAGAGAGAGAGAGAGAGAGAGAGAGGAGAGGAAGGAGAGAGAGAGGGGAGAGGAGAGAGAGGAGAGAAGAGAGAGGGAGAAAGGGGAGAGGGGAGAGGAGAGAGAGGAGAGGAGAGAGAGAGAGAGAGAGAGAGAGAGGAGAGGGGAGAGGAGAGATAGAGATAGAGAGAGATAGAGATAGAGAGAGAGAGAGAGAGAGAGAGAGAGAGAGAGAGAGAGAGAGAGAGAGCACGAGAGAGCACAGAATTACTGTAACATCTGACAATAATGTGTGAACTTTGAAATGCTCCCCACAGGGCCTCACCATGTGTGGGTGACATCTCTCTCCTCGATAGCTGCGCACATCCTCCAGGTCAAGAGTAGCTGTGATGACCTCCTGAACATCAGAAACAAATGAATAAAGCACCTTCTAACTAGATTTTGAACAAGCCTAGTACAAACCAGGCCTTGCCCCTTGCGTACAGGGACTTTTCCAGATTCTCTGAATCTTTTGATGATATAATGTACTGTAGATGGTGATCAGTTTTTTCAGATTGGTGAACCTCTGCCCATCTTGGCTTCTGAGAGACTCTGCTTCTCTAAAACACTCTTTTTATACCCAGTCATGTGAGTTAGTTGCAAATTGCCCCTTCAGCTGTTTTTTATTAGTACCACTTACTTTTCCAGCCTTTTGTTGCCCCTATCCCAACTTTTTGGAGATGTGTTGTTGTCATCAAGTTATAATATATATATGAGTAAATGTATTTTCATGAAATAGTAAAATGTCTCACTTCCAACATCTAATAGGTTTTCTATGTTCTATTGTGAATGAAATATGGGTCTATGACATTTGTAAATCATAAATGACATTTATTTACATTTTACACAGCGTTCCAACTTTTTTGGAATTGGGGTTGTCTATAAACTATAATAGATATCAGGCCACAGCTACTGGTTCATATGCTATACCAGCTGAAATTTTTCCACAGGTATGTGTTTTGTCAGAGCCGTTACATAAGTATGCTACAAATAATCACATATAACATATAAGGTTTCATTCACATTTCAAATGAAGAAAAAAAAAAAAACACACAAACTTTCAATCACCCCCTACTGTCAAGTCTAATGCATCTGAAGCAGTCCACTTTCTTTTCAGGCAGCGGACCTAAATGAATGGCCAGACTTTAAAGGTTAGCCCCAGCCTAACACAGCCTAACACCACAGCAACTGCTGTGGTTCCTCTTGTATCGCCTGAGAAGTCACCTGTCTTGGTCCGCTGCATCAGACGAGGCTGCGGTCAAGGCACAAATGTGTGGGATGCACGAATGAGAAAAATAACTTGAGAAATTCAACAAAGCTGAAAGTTGGGATTTCATTTGAAATTCCTGTTCCACCTTAAATGGTACAGCAGTGACATGCAGGTGCCTGTACGAATGCTAGAATGTAACGGCTGCTCCATTTAAGGTGGAACAGAAGATTCAAACTAATTCAAAAAAGCTGCCCCCAATCACATTATCGCATGATAACATATTTCAGATGCACTTTAGTGGTTAAAAATAAAAGGATATCCCAAAATAATAAGTTACTGAGCACCTAAAATTGTTTTATTCAAAAATATACATCCCAAAACCTTCAGAAAATTGAATTATGTAATGATATAAAATTTTGGCTAGAATCATTTGATGGTAGTTGTATATAAAATAGAGAAAAACATACAGATCACGGCCAATATTGTGTCAATATTTTTAAAAAAGCAGCTCAGTAGATCAACACTCAACAAGTCAACTCAACCAAAACTTACAAAACTTGATCTTACCACATCATCAAGGGAGAACTGCTTGCCCTGAGCCACAATGTCTCCATTTATGGCAATCATAGAGCATCCATCATAGTACAGGCGATCTCCATCACAGCCTTTCTGATTAGCAAACAGGTAGATCCCTCCACTCTGGAACAAATAAGCTCAATAATACATCATTTCCATTAGCTGAAAAGGACAGTTTGACTGTAAAATATAGTTAAAGCTGTTCTTTGTGTGGTCAGCAGAGCCAGCTAGTGGTGACAAAGTAAAAACACATTTCTCTCTACTAAAGCAGCCGTATGCATGTGGAACTGACCTTTGTGGTGGCTGATTTCACCAAGTTGACCCTCTGGTCAGCCTTGCGAAGTTCGTGATAGCTGGCAGAGGAGTTCGTAAAGATCTCGACGCCATCTAAACCCATGTCAACGTGAGGACTGAAAAACACACACCAAAAGCAACACTACAGCAACAGCTGCTATAACGTTACATACATACATAAACATGTTTTGCACCATTTAAGTATATCACTGCTGTCAGAACAACCTCATATCTCCAAATGGCTAACTTTACAGGAGAAGGAAAAAACCTACCTTACTTTTAATGTAAGTCAATGGAACCAGAATTTTTTCCAAGTCATTTTGGGTTGATTCTTTTGCTGCGTTTATCATCAACTTTACACAACATGTAATGGACAACAGGTATTTTCAAATTATGGCAAGAACTGAAAAAAGACAAAAATGGAGATACAAGGTTTTGTTCTGACAACAGCGATATTAATTAGCATAATTAATCATTAGAAGGTGCAAGATTCTAGGTTTCATGTGTGCACAGCACATGAGTTTCGGCATGCTACAGTACCTCCTTGCGTTCCACAGCTCAGCACAGATCTCACTTCCTATACAGGTGTCCTTGGTGGAGAGAACTGCATCTCCAAACGGCACTGTGACCTGAAGGAGAGCATAATTTGACAGAAATCTCACCATTTCAATAAAGATAATAACTGATTACTTCATGAGGCTGTTAACTGTAAACCAACAATCTCCTTAAAAACACTGTCAAATCAAATGAACACAATTTCCCCTTTAGTCATTCAGCCTAGACTTTCAGTTGGTCTCTGAAGATTCCTTCCTTAGTTTTACACCGAGGCCAGTGCAGCTAGAAAGTAATGGTAGCTTAGCGTGGATCAAATCAATACTGTTTCGTCCATTTTTATGTTTGGAAGTTGCATGTTGGAGGCTACTAATAGGTGCAGTATAAGCATTCATCACTTGTTATCAACATTAGGCTGCATTTGTGTAATTTCTTTTTATGAAAATCATGCTCTGTTGTCTGTTAAAAAAGACCTGAGATCTCTGACATACTCATGCATCAGCTCATAGTGGAAGTCATAGTCTGGGATGGGGCTTCAGTCAGTCACATTGATATTGAAAGAAATGGAAAAGAAACAAATCCCCGCTGTCAACTTGCACCTATACTTGTACCATTTAGCTCTAAAGACATACAGATTCAAAAACTGATTTGATTGTTTCTAAGATGGAGGTAACACTTAATTTGAAGACTTAAATAAAACGCTATTATATTAATATAAGGGCCCTTAAAGCCGCACTATGTAAGATTTAGTTTTTTAAAAAATTGAAAGAAGTAGCATTTGCATGAGTCAAGGGAAAAAAAACACATGAAACATGGTGCAAGTCACCGTGTAGAGCCGATGTCAGAGTTTTTCGAACGATGTCATACGTCTTCACACATTTACGTCATACGTCCAGGCTCAAAAATGCAAAAATCAAGATTGTGCTGGTGAAGATTTGATGATATTAGTAGATAATTCACTTGCATCCTCAGAAGACACATCCTTCTTTCGCTTTGAACACTCTTTCAGCCCGCTTGCAATCATCAGATTCATTCACTCGTAAAAATGGATCCGAAACACAACTAACATTACAAAATGCTCTTCAGTACGCTGCATGCAATTACACGTTTCCACCAGAGAGGTCTCCAAATCTTCAAATCATACATAGTGCAGTTTTAAGCAGTATTTTACCGAGAGTATTTCTCATCCATTCAAGTACTTGATTTTTGTACACTAACTTGTCTATTTATACATGACACACAAAAAAAAAACATGTATGAAAAAATCATCACAAAGGTCAATCAGAATCTTCAATACCACCAATACATGGAGCTTGTAATTGGACCAGTTTTAATACATGAGAGTGATAACAGTGGTATAAACCGAACAAATATCCGTCACTTTGGTTTATGGCCCCTTATGACAATATAGTGTCATTTTCTACATAAAACCTCTTGTGTCATCTTGTGATCACTGGCTTAAGTTGTTCATAAATATCTAAATATTGCTTTATAAATATTCTATTCAACTCTCATAAGTTCCGCTACATGGTAGTGATGGTTTACATGGAACAAATGTCTGTTAGTTTAGTTTAAAGGCACTTGTCAATATAACGTCATTCATTTAATATCTTATGACGTCTCTTGTAAAAGTAGAGGAGGCAGTGGATAGGGCAAGATTGAGGCAGATGATCCACTGTGGCGACCCCTAAAGGGAGCAGCCAAAAGAAGAAGAAGAAGAAGTCTCTTGATTAAAGGCGTATTCTACTGATAAATATCCAAGTACTGCTTTGAAAATATTTTAGTCAGTGCTAATGCGTTATGATTTCTGTATTGTTTCTGTATTACTACTGTTCTGTAGACTCTTCACCCCCCTGCCCTCTGGGAGGCGCTACAGGAGCCTCCGGACTAAGACCACCAGGTACCGGAACAGCTTCTTTCCAACAGCTGTCACGCTCCTGAACTCTGCCTCCTGACATCTAAACAAATAACAATGGACTGTACCCTAACACACACCAATAACACACAGACTTACACACCACTCAACACCACTTACCGGCACTTACATCTGCTGTATATACTGCCCATTATTGTATATACTGTGTAAATACTCTACCTGTTCATAAGTACATACTTATCCCCCTTCATATTTATAACCTGTTCATAGTAATTTATACCCCTTCATATTTATAATCTGTACATTCTTGCTTATAAACTGTATAACCCCCTTCATGTTCATACCCCCTCATATTTTTTTAACATGTATATACTATACTTACTGTACATTGTAACATACATATTTATATTGCTGCTAAGCACTTCTGGATGGATGCAAACTGCATTTCGTTGCTTTGTACCTGCGACATACGCAATGACAATAAAGTTGAATTCTATTCTATTCTAATTCTATTTAGGTCGCCTTCGAATAAAATAAAGAGATGCAACTGCTAACAGTTTTTACTAACAACCAATGTTGTCAGACCAAATTTTTAAAAATTTTATATAATTATGATGACGATAATAATAACAACAATACTAATGATTACTATTACTATTTTTTTCTATTTGATGTGGTATGTGCTTCAATCAATATGTAGCATGTACATTAGCCATGTAGCTCCAGTGCAAAACAAGAGGCAAACATTGGACAGCACACACGGCTTGGCTGATTGAGTCCATTTTAAAGCCTTCACTTTCAATCCCTTTTCACAAATGAGCCACATATTACCAGTCTTTTGTTTTGCTGAAATGCTGCAAGTTATTTCAGTGTGGAAAACAGACGATCCTCAAGCAGGCTTTGCTACTGGCATTATTAACTGCACAATGCACTTTACTGTAACCACATTGCCTACGGTGGAATGGCATACTTTACCTGTCCAGTCACATCCTGGATCATTCTAGGCAAAAAGTACTCCTCAATATGTCTGTGAAAATAAAAGATAGGCCCATTGCTCATGCTGGATTATTCTTTAAGAGTCCTCTGTACATGGGTTATGCTATGCAATGCCGCCTTAAAAAAGTGCTGTGTAAAAATAATCAGTGCATAACACTCATTATTTTATGTACCTGGGCTGACTCCACGCTGAAAACCAGCGGAATTCCCTGTTGTTTCCATGATTAGCCAGAAGCATTTTTGGCCGAATCAGTAGGATCTTCCTGTCACAACAGCAAAAGTACAGTTTACCTTGTGTAAAGCTTGACCTGTATCGGCTTAGGGTTATAAGTTAAGCAATCAATGAGATACGGTGACATTTTTTTAGTACAAAAAAATACAGAGAACTGACACTTATTTGATTTGTCAATACCAAAGACTAACTTGTTCAGGAAAAGGACTCTGCAGTTATAGCGGACATTGTGGTGCATAACAGGCCTGCAAAGAGAAGAAATAAGCATTACTTTGCATTGATATGTAATCAAATCAGTGCTGCATTAAAAGGTGTTATAGGGTTTTCACGATTAATCACGAATAATCACGGATCAAGTCGATCACTTACTTTAATTCCTAAAAACGATAATGAATGCCACTTCTGCTTTTTCTCAATCTGTGCATATGTTCTTAAATTCACCTTTAAAGGCACTTGCTCTAAACACGATACCCATATGTTTCAAATCAAAGTGCATTGTTTTCTTTGTCGCTACTTTGCAACCATTTTAATAGCTGTAAACTTTTAACACACTATTTCATGTGTCTCCAATGTTAACTGAATGAAGAATGAAGGGGTTCTGACATGATGGGTCAGTCCTTAGTCCACTGGGGTTTTTCTGAACCCCTCTTCATAGGCTCATAACTCCTGATGTAAGTCAGATAAGATCTCGCAAAAGGGCAACAGATTCATTTGTTTGAACTGTATTTATTCACTGGATTATTAGACAAACACAATTTTTGATGCATAGGCGAGTTTGTAGACCCCAGAGCATCAAATTGACCTTCTTGGTGAAGAGGCAGTGACTATCTGGCTGTCTGTATATTAATAATATCTATATCTTAAATTCTACGAACTACTTTTACAGTAAGAAACACCCTAAAAGAGAGAACCATTTTGCTGATAATATCTTCTGGAATTTTCCAAGGCTATGCATGGTTTGTTACTTTTCAGTTCTTTTCATCATTTGGTCTTAAAAACTAATAAATTAGCAAATTAACTACAAAATAACTGGGAGGTTCCACGTTCATTAATATACAGTAACAACCTTAGACTCAATCAACATATTAGTATAGGTTTGAGACTCACATGCCAACATCACATATAATATCCTGAGTCACTGGGGACTCCAGCAGCTGTTTGAGAACTTGGAAGCAGTGGAGGAGCGTATCTGATTCATAGAAGTGGTCAGCACATCCGTATCCACTAAAAAACAGAACAAAACAATAAAAAAACAGAAATGGTGCAATTCACTGTCAACAAAACAGGCAATTAGACTTGCGTTTAAGTCTATTCTAGATATTCCAAACAGATGGTCATCAATGAAAGGCTATGTCCAGCAAAACTGTTTAAACCACTGGTCACCAACCCTGGTCCTGGAGACCTACTTTACTGCAGGGTTTAGTTTCAACCTGCATCTAACATGACACCCCTCCTTTTTACCTGATACCAATGCATCTGATCCAGCCAATCAAGGCCTTCTAAAGAAGTTAATTAGCTGGAGAACACGTAGCACATCATGGTTGGTGCTGGACTCTGCAGGAAAGTAGATCTCCAGGACCAGGACTAGTGACCACTGATTTAAACTGTGATTAAATGCAAACTGTGCTCAGAAAAAAAGGATCAGTCTGCAGTCACTTCTAACATGAATGCATGAATAGCATAAATTAAATAAACTAAGCTAAAACTAAGCTAAAGAACAGAGCTGAGCACTCAACCCATTAATGTCAACATGTCCTATATTATGTTCTCTGGACTTGCCTAAGCACAAATCTAACATATAATAGAAATACCACACAAATATTTAAAACTTAATATACCATATTGCATTTGATTTTTGATCATATGAGATTAACTGCATCAAATTTAAAGGGAAATACCACCAATTTCTCAAAATGTCTGCATAATTCAGAGGCTGAGACATAAACAAATGAATTCAAAGTGGTTTGATGTGAAATGGTTCCTTTGTAGAGAAACCTCAAGGCTCTGATTTCTTTATAGTGGTGGTGATAGGAACCAGGGGTCCCATTGTCCACAACACAAGTATAACCATTTTATTTATTATCCAAAACAACCAATGAACCTACACGTGAAAACTGAGATTTTATATGTATTTTTGACGGTAAAATAAGGGTGAAGTTTTCTTTGGGCACTATTTAGCCTTAGAACATTCTTCCACCATAAATAGAATGAAATAAATTGATTACAATACAAATCTTTATCACAAAACTATAGTAAAACAATTTCTCTGACATCAGGCTGAGCATTCATAACCATCTCAGGTAATGACTTCCTGCGTGCAAGCTTTTAGAGGCAGATGTCTGGCTCCTATCACCACCGCTGTGAGCATGTCTGACCCTACAAGTTTCTCTAGAACGGGGCATTTCACACCAAACCACTCTCAATGACTTTGTTTCCATCTTAACCATTTAATTAGGAAGACATTTGGAAAAATCGGTGGAGCTCCCCTTTCAAACGGGCACTGTTAGAAACTCAGCCGAGACATAACTTCACAAAATGTCACTTAAGTGCAATCAGGAAAGGGATTTTTTGCTATTACTATTATTATTATTATACTAAATGTAGTTATTGGACATAGAAGTGGGCGATATGGCAAAAATATGCTGCAGTACTTCAAGAAATTCTCACGACACATGATATGCCATATTTATTTTTCACACATTTGGTCATTTGGAACAGAAGAAAAAGGATCAGCAGTGCTACAATTTAAAAATGCTATCAAAAGCAGGTACACAGTGATTTTTATTCAACATTTGGCACATTATGTTGAACTAAATCCAGTTAAACAGGGCTAATTTTGCTCTGTTAATAATGAAACATGCAGCTGGTCGAAAGATATACATGATACATGCATCATTTAATCACACAAGCAGGAGTGAACAGGAGCTTACTGTAAATCAGACCTGTGGATAATCGGTGTGATCATATGCTACTAAGTTAGATAATAAGGAAACTACCAGATTTCCAGTTCTGGTCCCAGTCTGTACTTGGCCCCACTGGCTTTGGCTATCTCAATACCTGTTTATGGAGAGCAAGGTCCAAGTTAGCCATGTGAATCAGGTCAGGGTGCTATATTATATTCCCACAGCTCGAAAAAGGTCCTCTTACAATAAAGCAGCCATATAAACGTGCAGCATGCAAACCGAACCAGTCCTCGTCTTTTCCTCGCAAACATAAACTTACGAGCTTTGAAAACTTACTTTTCAGTATTCTCAACACATTGCCGTCAAAATCTAAAGCCCACTGATTTAAGGAGCAAGTGGCCACTGTAACCTTGCGACCCATGCTGTCGAAAAATTGGCAGTTTAGAAAGATTTAAAGCGGAGCCTGAAACACACAGAGCAACGCTCAGACCTCCTCCCTGTACCAGCAACAACCGCTTCTCCGCCCTCCGCTTCCCTCATCTGAACGCCACAGTAAAAGTCCTTCGGCTGGTTTAAAGATAGCTTGTAGTTTAAAAAAACTACATAATTAAATGCTTGAGATTTGTGAAAAGCTCCGTTTTAGAGAAATGTCCGAAGTAGCGCTGCTGTGTCTGATATACTCGTACCAGTGCAACACACACTAACACGTCCGTTGATAGTGGTGGTGATAGGAACCGGAGTTAAATGCCAAAGCACCTTCACAGAAAGTTATTACATTACATGGTTAGGTATACACTGCCTGATTTCTGCCTGATACATTGTTTTGGCGTAAAATATATTTTAATCGACTCATTTATGGCGGAGGTGTACAGGCAGGGCGTTATATGGCAAAAAAGTTCCTAAATTAAATGTCTTTATTTTTTTTTCAGATTTGTAGATATGTCAATAAAATGGACATCATCAGTCTATAGGATTCCCTACATTGAACCTTTTTTTTTTTTACATCAAACCACTCTGAATGTCTCTGTTTACACCTGAGGGACAGATTTAAGGGACAAGTTGAAAAAATGGTGGAATTCGCCCTGAAATATCATTAAAGTTTGTCTAAGATCTTCAGAAGATTTGATTTTCTGTGTGCAATTGAAATGCTATTAGCGCTTAGGCGCGTTTTATGATATTTGGGACGCTATTGTTTGAATAACGTTTGAATAAGGTGCATATATGCAAACAAAACATTAGAGCTGCTACATTTTCAAACTTAGCCGAGCCACTGACGTCACCTTAACCCTGACCAAAGACATCATAAATAAATAAATGAATGAATGAATGAACGAATGAATGAATGTTCCAATTTAAAACAGATTGTTCAAAATGTTCCCAAGTCAGCACAACTACTGAGTGAGCTAAACGTTTGCACACATTGAAGAAAAATGTTTATGGAGGGTCTTTTTTATGCTCTGTATTATTATTTTCACGTGAGGCTAATTCCATATGAGAGAAGCCTTCCCTCCCAGCACCACCAGCTCCGGTCTCAGAATAGGGTGTACAAAACAAACAAACAAACAAAGTAATCATCATCATGAATAAATAAAGCATTTTTAACATTTTACTTCCAACAATAAAAATATATATTTTATTGTAGGCTTTCATTCTAAATTCATTCTTTTAAATCCACTAAGGACTTAACGTTACTGTATAATGAGGATAAGAAAAAGACTTTTAATTATATTTTATTTAGGGACTTTTCTCTCACTTCTTTATCACTCAATACTGATGTTGAAGGGTAATTATATATATAAATATATATATATATATATATATATATATATATATATATATATATATATATATATATATATATATATATACACACACACACACACACACACAGACAAACACACACACACACACACACACACACATCAATTAGCATAGCCTTCAAGCCCATCCATCCATCCATCCATCCATCCATCCATCCATTTTCTAAGCCGCTTCTTTAGCCTAACTTTTTATTATTATTTCTCTGCGTAAATCTAGCGCAGATGTGCGCTCATGATGAAGCACCGCAAAAGCCTCATCAGGTGCTTATGGCTTCAGGCCACCGCTGTCCAATCACTGATGTCGATGTCAGCTGCGCTCAATCCTGATTGGACTAAAAAGCCCTCCTACACTGCGTAAGTGCGAAGCTGGAATTTGTGTCCAGTCCTTTTTTGCGCTACATCGTCAACATCTGGGCAACACTGACATCGAAGGACGTGCAGCCCGACGCTACTACATCACAGTGAGTTAAATCAAGTGAGATTATAAACCTCGCATTATCGAGATCATTAGAGTATATTAACTAAATAAGGGTGAAATGACACTGTTGTAATGCTTTGTGCTGCTGATCTGCGCTGATTTGGCAGGTAACGTTTTTCCAGTCCCTGCACTGAGAGCGAAGGGGAGCCGTAATGCTCGAGTGGACTGATTAGAGACTGTGTATCATGGTAGATTCCTCACGACTGGTGACATGACCATGAATGGAGGTTGCAGTAAATGCTGTCAGAGTACGCTGTAACCTTACAGCAGCATGCGGAACTCCGATCCTGGAAGACTAGATTCCTGCACAGTCTGGAATTTTTCCTCCTCAAATATACGTTTATTTCTTAGTCGATAGGTTTAAATAGTTAAAAGTTCATCACTGCTCGTTCTGGGCCCCCTTTTACCCTGTTCTTCAGTGGTCAGGACCCCCACAGGACCACCACAGAGCAGGTACTATTTGGTTGGTGGATCATTCGTAGCACTGCAGCAACACTGATGTGGTGGTGGTGTGTTAATGTGTGTTGCGCTGGTCTGAGTGGATCAGACACAGCAGTGCTGCTGGAGTTTTTAAACACCTCAGTGTCACTGCTGGACAGAGAATAGTCCACCAGCCAAAACTATCCAGCCAGCAGTGTCCTGCGACCACTGATGAAGCAGCAGAGGATGAGCAATACAACCAGTGCAGCAATGGGTGAGCTATCATCTCTGGACACAGTGTTAAAAAACTCCTGAAGGTGAAAGGAGGCCAGTAAAGTATGTAGAGAAACAGATGGACTACAGTCTGTAACTGTAGGGCTACAAAGTGCACCTATATAGTAAGTAGAGCTGATAAAATGGACAGTGAGTGTAGAAACAAGGAGGTGGTCATAATGTTATGCCCACAGAAACTGTCCCAGAGCGAGCAGTGATGACCTTCTTAAAAGTTATGGCTGACCGGTGGATGCACTTCAGATACATTAAATAGACAGCGTTAAAGGAATGTCTCACTGAAGAAGCACATTCTCCCAATTTACTTGTACCCCAAACCCAGTCACTCAGCCAAGACATGTTTGGTGTATGTAGTTTGCTGCAGTAGTTTTGCAAGACGGCTACAAGAGTTTCAGACACCGAACATATCTTGGCTGATCGAACTATGTTTCAAGCAGTCGTCACAAACCTTACACCTGAAGTTTGACCTTCCTATCCCCACCAGTCACCAGTCCATCGCAGGACCTTCCTACAGATTCCACAATTTGCCTTGATCTCGATTGGCTGGATCCAATGTATCAATGATAGGCAAGGGGGATGCAGCATGTTAGTTGAAGCTTGGACCTCAATTGAAATGAAATTTGACTAAGCCAGCACTTTAAGAAGCTTAAATAGGTTGTTTTCTCTTATTTAGTTTAGGTGTGGATGTAAATGTGATTTCACCCTGTTCTTCAGTGGTCAGGACCCCCACAGGACCACCAAAGAGCAGGTATTATTTAAGTGGTGGATTGTTCTCGGCATGACGTGGTGGTGGTGTGTCTGTGGTCTTAATGAACAAGCTGATGCAGTATCTCAAAGGAAGATTTGCTTTCGGACTCACTTGCTCTCGTTGTGGCCAGGTGCCAAAACCTTACAAAACAGCAGTGTCCACAGTGCACAGTGTCCACAGGACAAAACTTGGTCAAAGGTCAGGGGATTGGAAATTGTGAAGCTGGACAGACTGATATTTCACTGTATTGTGTGTAATACATCAGAATACTTTACAATCTTACGTTCTGGTTCCTGGCTTTGCCATAGCTCTTAAGCTAGTGTCATTAGCTGCATGCTATATATTAGCTGTATAGCTGTATATTAACATGTTGTAACAGGCTGATGTGTTCTCTTCAATTCTCAAGTCCACGCAATGCCCTTTGATGTCTCTTTACCCCGGAGGGTGTTATAAAAGTTACCCCAAGACAGATAACTCTCTCTGCGCTTCTCTCATTCTTTCTCCACTAGACAGCCATGACTACTGTGGAGTCCGTTAGGAAGCGCAATAAGGCGAGGTCCAATGGCGCCGACACTGGTCCGAAAGGGAAGAGAGAGGAGCTTGGAAAGTGGGGAAGGGCATGGTAAGTCACAGTGTTGGGCAGAATTCAGGGATGAAATACTGAACACACTATTCTAAATGTTTCATTAACATATTCCAGTACAATACACAAAGTTACATATCGCTGTTGTGGGAACAAAACCTCGTATCTCCAAAATAGTAACTGTACAGAAGTACAGTTCTTTCATTTGAATGTAAGTCAATGGAATCAGACATTTTCCCAGTCATTGTGGCCTGTTTATTTTGGTCCATTCATCATGAAATTTCCATACAGTGTAAAGGGCCACAGGTATTTTCAAATTATGTGAAAAACAGAAAAACGACAAAAATAGAGATACGAGGGTGTTCCGACAGCAGGGATATTCAGAATACATTGATAATACATGTTATAATAATGGAAAACCTCTGCTGTTGTAATTTTGATCAAATTCACACTGATCCTCACTGTTCCTGATGGCACTTTTCTTCATGTAATTCTTCTGTCCATATGTTTAATAAAAATCAACTTACTTTAATGAAATTACAAAGTTCTCAACATTATTTTGCATCGCCTGGCCTGCTTTAGTCCACTGCTGCTCCCGTATGACTTTACAAGCCATGCCCTGATTGTAATGGTGCGGAGCGACGAGGCGGACGCATGTGCTGAGATAAGGGACTTTTATTAAGGGCAAATCCAGGTTCATAGTCGAGACGGTCCAGGTTCAAACAGCCAACACGGAAAGAATGCAGATCAGACATGACAAACAGAAACACAGAACCTCAAACAAGAATCGAACACTACAAACATCCTAGCAACAAAGACCAGCAAAGACAAGGGGCAAACACAGGGCTTAAATACAACAGGGATGATGAGGGACAGGTGGAAACAATCAAGGGCGGAGTCACGAAGCAAGGGGCCGGACTAGTTGAAAAACAAATGCACGTGGAAGATCAAAACAAAGGGGCAGGTGGAGGGTCAGTGGGTAAACAGAAACAGCACATGGAGTAGTGGGAGGAGCCAACCAAAGTACACAAATGTCTTATAAACCTGCAATGTCCATAGTCTAACAGTAATCATCATGGAATGAATGACCTTCCGAAATTCACTGAACCAGGAGCACCCTCAGGCCTCGCTCACGCCTGCCACTGACGTATGTCTAGGGTGATGCTGCCGCAAGTGGACAGCACTGCAGGGTGTGAATGGGGTCCAGTGTGTCTTGGAGATGCACTGTGACCTGATCCGAACTGCACAGGTCCACCAGTTTGTAGAGGAATACTAATGGATACCGGTGTGGCGGGTAGTGGGTTTTTTTGAGCAGCACCATAGAAGAATCCCAAAGAGTCATTTTTGATCGGACGTATGACGAGACCTTTAAAGGAAGAACTGTCTTTTTATTTATTTAATTATTTTTGATTCAGATTTACACGCAGCTTACATACTTACTTTGATGTTAACATCTCAATCATGGTAACATATATTAATAATAAATTACATTTTATATTAAGATGAGATTATGCACCTTTAATAAGGTCTGAAGAACTTTCAAGTAATATAAAGGTACTGCACCCATTTAAGGGGTCTTCCTAAGGCCTTTACATTGTGCAGAGGTTCTTTAAACTTCAGAAAGCTTCTTCGCCCTCGTACATGTAGTTTATAAAAAATAGTCCCCTAAAGAACCGTACACTGAATGGTTTATAGGGCAGTAAAAGTGGTTCTTCTATGGCAAAGTGCTTTTGGAGAGTGTACAGAAATGATTACTTGGGTATTTTTGATTGACACCAAATGCCGCGAGTGATTGCTGTATGTGTGGCACCATTCCTCCAGACATGAAATCTGAGTATAAGCGTTCCCTGGAATTGTGTTTGAGATGCAGATAAATGGCAGGTGTAAGCAGCTATTTGTCTCATGACACATATGCAATCAAGTCACTTGAGACAGGTGTTAATACCATCAGTACTAACAGTCCTGTCTTGAGCCAACCCCACGGCAATGTAATAACAAAACCTAGTGATAGACACAGCAGCATGCTGTGTAGTTGTTATTGAATGTTCTGTCCATCATAGACGCGAACAACTTGCAATCTGGGAATTTGGGAAAATTACACAGACATATTATCCTATATGACCTGGTCAGTAACATCCATTACAAATGATTAAGTGACCCTTATTAGTCCCACAACAGGGAAATTTCACCTCCTCATTTTACCCATCCGTGAAGTGAACCACCACATACACACTAGGGGGCAGTGAGCACACTTGCCCAGAGCGGTGGGCAGCCCAATCCGCAGCGCCCGGGGAGCAGTTGGGGGTTAGGTGTCTTGCTCAAGGACACCTCAGTCACGTGCTGTCGGCTCTGGGGATCGAACCGGCGGCCTTCCGGTCACGAGGCTGGATCCCTAACCTCCAGCCCATGATTGCCCCAATGATGTTATAGAACTTAGAATTAGTATGAGAATATTTGCAGTTCTTGTTCATGGAAAAAGTATCGGGAAAAGGTTCACTAAATACGTTTTAAAAGACGAGACACAAACTCAAGCTGGAACGGTTGTGCAATTTGAAATGTCTCTATTACACAAAGTGCTCGTTGCATCTCATTTAAGCCTCTTTCATCATTGTTTTCTTTACATGCCAGGGAGGTGGACTGGTTCTCTCTGACTGGGGTGGTTCTGCTGCTTTGCTTTGCCCCCTTCATCGTTTTCTTCTTCGTTATGACCTGTGACCAGTACCAGTGCTCCATCAGCCACGTTCTCCTGGACATATACAACGGAGACGCCTCCCCACTGAGCATCTGGAGCCGAGCCCCTTCCTTCACCTGGACTGCTGCCAAAATCTACGCTTCCTGGGTTACTTTCCAGGTATAGTAGAATTATGGGAAATACCACTATGATGTTGTCAATGAAAAATGACTGGAATCTGAAACTTTGAATCTGGCCTCTCTCCTCTAGGTGGTGCTGTATATGTGCATTCCAGATGTTACCCATAAGTTCCTGCCAGGCTATGTAGGAGGGGTTCAGGAGGGAGCACGTACACCAGCAGGTGGAGGGTTTAGTAGTATCATTTTCTAACAAGTTTGGGAATAAAACAGTAAGAAAATGTGGAAATGGTCTGTTTTTAGGCTGGTTCTGCAATGGACGTATCATGAGGCGATGTCCACACTTACCTAGAGGGCTTAAAGACATAATTTGGCGTAATTGACGTAAAAAAAAAATAAAAAAAAAAGACCCCACAGGTTAGCATTGTCATGTTTATCTTATACAGCACCATACAAAAAAGCTTCAAGAAGGTTGCTGCTGCTGTTTTAAGGCAACAGAATTTTGTCCATTTTTATAGTTAATAATATGTGACAGTTAATTTATAATATATAAGCTTCCATAACTTTATAGCCAAATAGCCTTTTTGCTCCATTGCAGATCTGATTGATTATGTTTGAACTAAAAGAAAAAACACACACACACACACACACGCGAACACACACACACACACACACACACACACATGTTTTCTTAGCCGCTTCTCCCTCAGGGTCGCGGGGGCGATGCTGGAGCCAATCCTAGCAGTCTAAAAGAAAAACAGTGCCATTTTTTTTGCTGTACTGTCACTTTAAGTACATCCTCAATACCAGTGCCAGATGCAGACATGAGAGAATTAACAGGCTGGGGTTGGTTTTCATCTGATTGGTTGTAAGGCTACTCAGTCTGCTTAGGTTCGAAGTTAAAACTGAAACTTACATCTCCTGTATTGCTTTCTTTCAGGCCTCGTAAATAAGTATGAGATTAATGGTCTGCAGTGCTGGATCATAACTCATGCTTTATGGGCGGCCAATGCTTACTACTTCCACTGGTTCCCTCCGACCATTATCTTCGACAACTGGATCCCGCTGCTGTGGTGCACCAACATCCTTGGCTATGCTGTGTCCACTTTCGCTTTTGTCAAGGCCTACTTGTTCCCCACCAATCCAGAGGACTGGTGAGAATTCAGGATGTTGTTTTACTGTAGATGGCGCCATCCAGTTACTATGTCAATGGAGAGGAATTCCACCAATTTTTCAAAATTTCTGCTTCATTAAAAAGTGGAGGGGTGTGATCATAGAGAAACTTCGAGTCAGAGTTGGTGATGGGAACCAGACGTCTGAAGCATTTAATGTCTCTATGAGCTGTCTTACATAAAGTTATAGCATGATGGTTATGAATACACTGTCAGATACTTGAGATTTTATGATCGAAAGGGGGTTGGTTACTGTAGTGGGTAACACTTCTGCCTTCTACGCTGTAGACTGGGGTTCAATCCCCACCTGGGTAAGCACCCAACACTAAACCAATAAGAGTCCTTGGGCAAGACTCCTAACACTACCTTCGCCTACCTATGTAAAATAATCAAACTGTAAGTCGCTCTGTATAAGAACGTCTGTCAAAAATGCCATAAAATGTAAATCAACAGGTGCATCAAAGGCATTGCATGGCAAAATAACAAAAAAAATAGCACTTTTCACTCAGAAAATATGTGTCAGCAAGATTCTATACAGTTAACTATATAACAATGACTCTGTGATATGGAAATGCTCAAATAAATTGCCATAATTCCCCTGTAATGACTGACTAATCTGCTATCTGGCCTTTTGCAGCAAATTCACAGGAAATATCTTCTACAACTACATGATGGGGATTGAGTTCAATCCACGTATCGGAAAGTGGTTCGACTTCAAGCTCTTCTTCAATGGTCGGCCTGGTATTGTAGCCTGGACTTTGATTAATTTGTCTTATGCTGCCAAACAGCAGGAGCTCTATGGCTATGTGACCAACTCTATGATCCTGGTCAATGTGCTGCAGGTGAGCCATTCTGCCACTAGATGGCAGTGTGTATTCAGTTGAACTGACTTTACCCCACACTGTGGGTACTGTAATGACAGCAGTGTTCTGTGTAAGTCATTCATACAGGAGATTTTAATTGATTGGACGAGGTGCATTATATAATATGCATCAGTAATGTCACCATGATGACTCCTGGAATATTTATTGGCCTTTTTCTTATCTCAAATGAATCTCTCTCCTACAACAGGCCATCTATGTGTTGGATTTCTTCTGGAATGAAGCCTGGTATTTGAAGACTATTGATATCTGCCATGACCACTTCGGCTGGTACCTGGGCTGGGGCGACTGTGTGTGGCTGCCATTCCTTTACACGCTACAGGTCTTGCTCTGCTAAACGTTTTAAAGCCATAAAGCAACAGCACAAAAAAACGAATGTACACAGTTTTCCTCCACTCGTAGTTGATCATATGCTTCTTTAGTTTTGCTATGAAGCTAATGTAAAATTGACAGTATGTTAATAGTAGCCACAATAACTTGAAACCTGGATTCATTTATAGCCAATGCTATATTACCATTTCATGCGACTGATATAAATGATTCCAGTCAGGTCACCTGGGTAGTTACAAAGTATGACTCAATCATTCATCCCATTCATTCTACCCCTGCGCCGGCCCTGGTGAGATATTTAGATGTTCAATTTGCACAATGCTAATTGGTGACGTATAGGTTTGCATTACTTGTTAGCTTCATTAGCCTTCAGTGCCACCTAAGTTGGTGTCCAAAGAAACTTTGGACACCAACCATATCTTGTCTGATTGACATCATTTGTGCTAAGGGTTAAAACTGTAAATATGATCATTTTCAAAACTATCCTTTGGAACTATACAGTAATATATGAGTTTTGCTTTGGTTCTGCAGGGCCTATACTTGGTCTACAACCCCGTCCAGCTCTCCACCCCTCACACTGCAGGGGTCCTCATCCTCGGCTTGGTAGGCTACTACATCTTCCGTTCCTCCAACCACCAGAAGGACCTGTTCCGCCGCTCTGATGGCAATTGTAAAATCTGGGGCCGTAAGCCCAGCTACATCGAGTGTTCGTACCGCTCGGCAGACAGCACCATCCATAAGAGCAAGCTGCTGACCTCGGGTTTCTGGGGGGTGACCCGCCACATGAACTACACAGGTGACCTGATGGGTTCTCTGGCTTACTGCCTGGCCTGTGGTGGCCAGCAACTGCTGCCCTACTTCTACATCGTCTACATGACCATCCTGCTGGTGCACCGCTGCATCCGAGATGAGCACCGCTGCAGCAACAAGTACGGCAAGGACTGGAGACGCTACACAGATGCTGTGCCCCAGCGCCTCCTCCCAGGCATCTTTTAGAAACAGTGGAAATGGAAAAGGAGGTGTGGGGGTGCTTACTTTCTTCTGAAACGTTTTCTTTTTCAGATTGCTGTAGAAAATTAGGGATGGCCGAACCACAATCATAGAGGATCAGGTTAACTATATGCAGATGCATATAACAATGTTGCCTTTCACAAGTTTGTTTCAATGAATTTGATGCTGCAAAAATGAAAAAGAAAAAAAAGATTGTAGCAGGTAATTGTATAAGATATCAATCTAATGCATCATCCAGGTGTGTAGTGATAATATTATCACAAATATTAGATTATTTTATTTACTTAACACCAGAAATGTCTTGAACCACACCTGTCATTTCTGGAAGAGCACAGTTTTACAATAGCATGTTGAAGAACGGGCACAAACAGGGGCTTAGATTAGAGAGCTTATTTAAAACGAATACAAATTTGCTTTTATTGATGTCGTCGTTTAACAATTTATGCTTTAATAATAACAACTATTTCCCCTTTAATGTGCACAAGAAGACTTTTAACACTAATCAGTATGGGGTATGTAGATGCTAGCAATCATATCACTCTGTATTGGATCAAAAAGAAAGTCAGTGGTATCGCCATTTAAGTCACAAGGTTCAGCACAGTTTTAGTGATTTCCCCACACTAACAAAGTCAACTCATTAGTTAATGACCAGATTTAGTGTTTACACAGGGAAATCACTTAACTGTGGTGGACACTGGACACCCTTACAGAAGAGTATCAGTGAATATTTGCCTTTTGTTTGCCCTGGAATTGATGCTGCTGAGTGAATTATTGTGAGTTGCTCAGTAGCAATCAGAATGACTTTTATTTAGGTGTTTATGGTTTTAGTGCAGTTTTGTTTAAAGCTGTCTACCTCATTACACTACCTTTTCAAGCTTTCATGGAAAATAACTGACGATATGTCAGAGTCAAACTTAAATGACATATTTTTATGATTACTTTGTAGTATGTGTGCATATGTTCATTACATGCTTATCAACGTGATGCTTGGCACTTAAAGGCAAATTGCCGTTTTATACACACAGCTTGCATACATACTGCCACTTCTTCACTGGTGAATGGATGCTCAAATTTTCTGAAAATGCATTGAAGAACTTTTTAATTTAACTAGACCTTTTTCACCTTTTCTATCATTCATCTGAAATATTCCCCACCTTTGTGGCCACAAGGGATGTAAACATTCTACAGGGCAAAACTCACTTTGTATGTATCCTTTATTTTTACATATTGTAGAGTTGCTATTTTATAACACCTGAACAGAGAGTTTCCAGGCTGTGAACATTTTGCATTTGCTACTTTTGTGTGTTTAAACAATAAATCTATAAGCTGGTTCCAAGATCTTAAACAAATCTTATTTTAAAGTTTCTTTCTCCGGCCTTGCCTCTTCTGGTTTCATTTCTTGAGTGATGAGTTTTACCAGATATTGCCAGCAGGTGGCAGAAAGGTCCAACTTATAAAACCTGATCTAATTCAATGATCTCAGTCTGGCCAGAGTCAAAAGTTGTTAGGTCATCTAGAAGAGTTTTTTTTCCTTACCTGTAAAAAAGCCACTCTTTTAAAAAAGCTGCTTTTTTTTTTACCTCTGTCCACTCTGTATTACTGCTTGTAACAGCACAGGAAAAGGTCAAAAGTAGAGCATTTTTACCTCTATTTACCCTACATTACCACTTAAGTCATATAACAGCACAGGGCAAAGTTAAAAGTAAAATATTTTTTACCTCTATCCACTCTGCTTTACTGCTTAAGTCACATAACAGTGCAGGACAAGATTAAAAGTAGAACTTTTTTATCTGTATCCACTCTACATTACTGCTTAAGTCACATAACAGCACAGGACAAGGTTAAAAGTAGAACTTTTTTATCTGTATCCACTCTACATTACTGCTTAAGTCACATAACAGCACAGGGCAAAGTTAAAAGTAAAACGTTTTTTACCTCTATCCACTCTGCTTTACCACTTAAGTCACAAAACAGTGCTGGACAAGGTTAAAAGTAGAACTTTTTTATCTGTATCCACTCTACATTACTGCTTAAGTCACATAACAGCACAGGACAAAGTTAAAAGTAGAACTTTTTTATCTGTACCCACTCTACATTACTGCTTAAGTCACATAACAGCACATGGCAAAGTTAAAAGTAGAACTTTTTTATCTGTACCCACTCTACATTACTGCTTAAGTCATATATCAGCACAGGGCAAAGTTAAAAGTAGAAGTTTTTTATCTATATCCACTCTACATTACTGCTTAAGTCACATAACAGCACAGGACAAAGTTAAAAGTAGAACTTTTTTATCTGTACCCACTCTACATTACTGCTTAAGTCACATAACAGCACATGGCAAAGTTAAAAGTAGAACTTTTTTATCTGTATCCACTCTACATTACTGCTTAAGTCATATATCAGCACAGGGCAAAGTTAAAAGTAGAAGTTTTTTATCTATATCCACTCTACATTACTGCTTAAGTCACATAACAGCACAGGACAAAGTTAAAAGTAGAACTTTTTTATCTGTACCCACTCTACATTACTGCTTAAGTCACATAACAGCACATGGCAAAGTTAAAAGTAGAACTTTTTTATCTGTATCCACTCTACATTACTGCTTAAGTCATATATCAGCACAGGGCAAAGTTAAAAGTAGAACTTTTTTATCTGTACCCACTCTACATTACTGCTTAAGTCACATAACAGCACAGGACAAGGTTAAAAGTAGAACTTTTTTATCTGTATCCACTCTACATTACTGCTTAAGTCACAAAACAGTGCTGGACAAGGTTAAAAGTAGAACTTTTTTATCTATATCCACTCTACATTACTGCTTAAGTCACATAACAGCACATGGCAAAGTTAAAAGTAGAACTTTTTTATCTGTATCCACTCTACATTACTGCTTAAGTCATATATCAGCACAGGGCAAAGTTAAAAGTAGAAGTTTTTTATCTATATCCACTCTACATTACTGCTTAAGTCACATAACAGCACAGGACAAGGTTAAAAGTAGAACCTTTTTATCTGTATCCACTCTACATTACTGCTTAAGTCACAAAACAGTGCTGGACAAGGTTAAAAGTAGAACTTTTTTATCTATATCCACTCTACATTACTGCTTAAGTCACATAACAGCACATGGCAAAGTTAAAAGTAGAACTTTTTTATCTGTATCCACTCTACATTACTGCTTAAGTCATATATCAGCACAGGGCAAAGTTAAAAGTAGAAGTTTTTTATCTATATCCACTCTACATTACTGCTTAAGTCACATAACAGCACAGGACAAAGTTAAAAGTAGAACTTTTTATCTGTACCCACTCTACATTACTGCTTAAGTCACATAACAGCACATGGCAAAGTTAAAAGTAAAACTTTTTTATCTGTATCCACTCTACATTACTGCTTAAGTCACATAACAGCACATGGCAAAGTTAAAAGTAGAACTTTTTTATCTGTATCCACTCTACATTACTGCTTAAGTCACATAACAGCACATGCCAAAGTTAAAAGTAGAACTTTTTTATCTGTATCCACTCTACATTACTGCTTAAGTCACATAACAGCACATGGCAAAGTTAAAAGTAGAACTTTTTTATCTGTATCCACTCTACATTACTGCTTAAGTCATATATCAGCACAGGGCAAAGTTAAAAGTAGAACTTTTTTATCTGTATCCACTCTACATTACTGCTTAAGTCATATATCAGCACAGGACAAAGTTAAAAGTAGAACTTTTTTATCTGTATCCAATCTACATTACTGCTTAAGTCACATAACAGCACATGGCAAAGTTAAAAGTAGAACTTTTTTATCTGTATCCACTCTACATTACTGCTTAAGTCATATATCAGCACAGGACAAAGTTAAAAGTAGAACTTTTTTATCTGTATCCACTCTACATTACTGCTTAAGTCACATAACAGCGCAGGGCAAAGTTAAAAGTAGACCTTTTTTTTTTAGCTCTATCCACTCTGCCTTACTGCTTATTCACAAAATGGTACAGGACAATGTTATAAGTGGAGCTTTTTTTCTGTATCCACTGTACATTTCCGATGAGGTCACATAATATTGCAGGAAAAAGTTAAAAGTGATGAACTTTAAACATGCAAGAACAATAATAATTCTGTTTATTAAATTTTGATCTCCCAAAAGATAGTCATTTTGGTCTTTCCTTGTTGGCAGAACATCCAAGGATATCTTGCATGAAAGCTGCTAAATGCTTCAAGGAAAATTCTTGAAGAACTTATAAATACAAGATGCTGTGAGGTTTTTCAATCCATCGACTCCATTGTGCTCCAGAAGGCTCAGTCATGCTGTGCAGAGCGGGCAACTACTCGCAAAAGTTTGTTTCTCATTGGACTAGTAACACCTACTACACAGAAGTGCCTATACATGGACGTGTGGATAGCCAATCACAATGCATCTGGTGAATCTTGATAGTTTTGATTAGCTTAACCTACTATAGACCTCTGAAACTGTTTCGGCATTCTGTGGTCAGTGTCATGCCCAGCTTAGGAGCGCTGGCTCACTAAAGCCTTGGGTTCACTACATGCCTTTTAGAGCCTGAGAAGATTATAAAAATGCATCTCACGCTGTTCCACTAGCTTTTGCAGATTTTTTTTTGGCCAACTGAAATACAGGGGATCACACACTAAACAATTAGGGGTCACATACTACTCAACTTTTCAGCTGGTGAACCGAACGGAACACAAATTACTAGGAGACCAAAATATGAACATGGAGCTTCTGTGGCTATTTGCACTGATGCAGTAAAGAAGCAAGTAAACATGTTTAAGTGAGGATCATGGATTGAAAGATCAGTTTGGTATTGTTAGACTTTTAAACGTAAATAGCCTTCCGCCCGATGACCGCTGGGATGAGCTCCAGCATCCCCCCCGCGACCCTGAGGGAGAAGTGGCTTAGAAAATGTTTGTGTGTGTGTAAACGTACATAAACTCGACTGGGCTCGTGCCTGAAACTCTTTAAAAAGCTTCGCTCCACACATGAGAGACTTGACCGTTTTTCTTTTTTGACTATTTGCTGTATTTTCTTCTTTTGTGCTCTGTTTTCATTGGCTGTTGTAGGAATTCATTAGATTAAGTCATTGACCAGTTTACACTAGATTAGTCAAGGTGAAAAAATCAAACATTTGATAAACTCTGACTGGTATGAAATGCGAGTCTGCGCCCCTCACACACGACTCAACTCTCTCTCCAACCGTCGACTCGGACAACTAGAGCCAGCTAACGCAGACCTGGCCAGACTGAGATTCAGCACTAAAATAGGGGTAAAAGTCGTGTAGTATAAGCCTGGCTTAAGACAAACATGTATAGCATTTTTGAAAATCGTCACTTTTGCTGCATGTGGTAAACAAGACTTGCTTATGTTTTTTCTTATGCTGTTATTTGTAACAGTAGATGCTTGAGGCAAGTGTGATGATTCAGGAATGCAGTTAACACAATGCTAGTTGTTGTTTATGGACTACTGTTTTTAGCTGTCAGCCTCCAGTGAAAAAGGTTGCTTTTTTCAGAAACTGTTCCTTGAAATTTTGAACATATGGACAAATATTTTCATTTTAACTCAATGAGCACTGGGTAATATACAACATATTCCCTTTCTCACTAAAGCAGACACACGGTGCACCACTTAGACACTCACACAAACAGTGTTCAAGATCCACGACTCCCTCATCACACATAAATATGCTCTCCAGCACTGCCCAACTCTCATAAATAAGCATGTGTGTACTGGCTACAATGCATGACCGATCAGATTATAAATCAACAGCCTGCAGTTTCACTCTGCCTCCTTTTCTAGGACAACAGGGAAGCACTTACCGCAGGTCCCTGATGCATTGCCAAGCTAAATGATGGACAGCACTAACTAGGCATACAGCAAAGTAGGGCTGCATAATGTATCCTTTGTTAATAGTTATAGTGATATTGGCTTACAATATTCATAGTGCAGTTCTAGATGAAGGTTTCTTTGGGTGTTTTGATGCTGAAGGTCTTCATATAATTCGACAAATGTATTCTGGTCAAAAAAATGTAAGCCAACTTTTAATTATCATCATCATCTTCATCATCATCTCAAACCATTTAATCCCGATGGAGTTGCAGTAGCAGTCAGGAGAGCAGAGAATCCCAGATGAACCTGTCCCCTGCAACTTCCTCCTGCTCATTCAAGGTGCTTCTGGGCAAACTTGGATATATAATCATTCCAGTGGGTCATAATACAACTTTGGGGCCTCGTCTCAGTAGATAAACCTCCATTGGGAGGTGGACAGGAGGCACCCAGATCAGATGCCCGGACCACCTCAACTATGCTTCTCTCAATGTGGAGGAGTAGCAGCTCTACTCCAAGCTCCTTCCAGATGACCGAGCTTGTTTCCCTATCAAGTAGTGTGAATGTAGCCCACCACCCTGCAAAGCAAGCTCATTTCCACTGCTTGAGTTCATAATCTCATTCTTTCGGTCATTGCCCAAAGCTCATGAGCATAGGTGACAGTCAGGATGTAGACCAACCGGTAAACAGAGAGCTTTGCCTTATGGCTCAGCTCCCTCTTCACCACTACAGATTCTACCATCCCTCCTCCCATCACCCATGAACAAGACCCTGAAATACTTAAACTCC
The DNA here is from genome assembly GCF_015220715.1 of Pygocentrus nattereri. Classification (NCBI taxonomy): domain Eukaryota; kingdom Metazoa; phylum Chordata; class Actinopteri; order Characiformes; family Serrasalmidae; genus Pygocentrus; species Pygocentrus nattereri. Next base: position 11,438,854 of record NC_051225.1, read on the forward strand.
TCCACCTGAGGCAGGTGGGCTCCTTTCCCCTTACCTGGTATGCCATTTTATCACATCTCATTCATTTGCCAGTGCATTTTAATGTACTGCAAGCTGTTACACATCCATCCATCCATCCATCCATTTTCTAAGCTGCTTCTCCGTCAGGGTCGCGGGGGGTGCTGGAGCCTATCCCAGCAGTCTTCGGGCGGAAGGCAGGATACACCCTGGACAGGTCGCCAGTCAATTACACAATTGCAGTATATAACAATTTCTATGCAAACAGCTGGTTTTGATGGCACAGCACTCTCTACCCCATTACTCAGCTCAGTGCAAGCCAGCATAGACATATGCAAACTGACATAGTACTGGCAGTTAGTGTTCTCCTCCAAGTGTGTTGAAGCTGTCCATTGACGTTTTGCTTTTGCAGCTCAATGCTCATTAGCAGCTCAACATAGAGTCTTAGCACTTCACATAGAGAGCTAACAGTGTCTGATAAGCTGATAACAGAGTAACAGGGGCATCTTATTCAAGTCAATCTCCAATGGCTTCTAGAGGGCCTGCAGAACAAGGTTGATCTGGCAAGTACTGAAAAAGCTGAGCTGAATGTGATACTGCAACAGTTTTATGATTCTATCTGTAATGCAAAAGGGTACTACTTTTTTTGGCAGAAGGAGCTGCAACTTAGCAAATAAATTTGGTTGAACATTTGGGGCTTTTTTTGCTTTGCTTTTTCTTACTTTGCAGATCTGTTGTATATAAGAACATTTAAAATGGTGTGTTATTGCAAATAAGTCATTCATGAGAACTCACTTTCATCTTTCATAAATAATCACAATACTTCTTTTTGTCCCTACTGCAAAACCAGAGTAAAACCTGCACTTGATCAGCCAAGGAACACGTCTTAACTCTCCATTACTCCCTGTCAGTGAGCAGCTTCTGACCAGGCCAAACCACTGATAAGATGCTTCACACTGACCATAATGGACATAAGTGGGTTATGGTAATAGAATATGTATTGATTCACCCCATTTTTTTTACAAACTAATGCTAAATGTAGCAAATCCTTCTCACTATGCTGCATTACTCCAAATGGCTGTCTGGACTTTCATGATTGTGAATGGAATGAGTGAAAAAGGGAGACAAATGCTAAAATTAAGTGTGTCTTCATTTTGGTCAGCTGGGTGATGCTATGAGTTGACACTGTGGCTGTCGTAACAAAACTTTGTCTCCGAAATGGTTCTTCATGGGAAAATGAATAAACGTGTTTATCTTCAATGTACATTAATGTAACATACTTTTATTCCATGTTCTGAAGGACTAGAGGATAACCAACACAAACTGTGCCACATCAGATGAGCTACTGTCTCTAACTTCATATACAAGGTGGACCAACAAGGTAGGTGCATCTAATAGAGTGGACAGCAAGTGGACATAGTATTTAAAACTCCAACTGCATTGCTGCATCTCATCCACTCATACCAGCGCAACACGCACTAACACACTGCCACCACGTCAGTGTCACAAGAGTGCTGAGAATGATCCACCACCCAAATAGTACCTGCTCTGTGGTGGTCCTGTGGGGTCCTGATATTTGAAGAACAGGGTAATAGGGGGCTAACAAAGAATGCAGAGAAACGGATGGACTACAGTCTGTAATTGTAGAACAACATAATTCAGCTACATGAAAAGTGGAGCTGATAAAATGGACATTGAGTGTAGCTACAGGGATGTGTGATGAAGTAGCCGGTCATACTTTACATACTTTATCACTAAATCTGTTCATGTCCACAGTCACTGGTTAGTTTACCAGGTTCCTGTGCCTGGCAGTGGTTTCGATGTGAGTGAGTTATTAACTGACACACTACACCAACATACAGTAGAAGAGGGCAAAGGTCACTGTTGTTTTTCCTCCACTTGCTTCCTCCTTTCTATTTTATCTGCCTTTTTTTCAGCTTAATCAAACATGCTACTCAACACATGTTTACTTAGGAGAGGAGAGATCAAATGAGAGAGAGAGAGAGAGAGAGAGAGAGAGACTGAATGAGAGAAAGCGAGGCAGACACAGAGAGACAGAGCAAGGGAGGGACAGAGCAAGAGACAGACTGTGAGAGAGAGACAGAGAGATAGAGTGAGGGAAAGACACAACAAAAGAAAAAGAAAAAGTGAAAGAAGGGAGGGAGATATGCAGTGTAAGAGAGACAGGAAAGCAGAAGGAGAGAGAGGGAGAAAGAGAAATAGACAGATGAGATAAAAAACAGAATGAGAGAAACAGAGTGCGAGAGACAGAGAGAGACAGAAAGAGCAAAAGAAGAAGAAAGAGTAAGTAAGAGAGACAGAGAGAGAGAAAGAGAGAGAGATGCAGTGTAAGAGAGAAATCACAAAAAAGAGTAGGAGAGAAATAAAGGAAGAGAGAAAAAATAGAGAGAGAGAGAGATGAGAGAAAGACAGATTGAGAGAGACAGGCAGAGAAAAAGAGAGAAAAATAGAATAACAAAGAAAGAGTGAGGGAGACAGAGAGAGACAGAAAGGCAGAGGGAAGGAGAGACAGAGAGCAAAAGAAAGAGAAACAGAGAGACAGAGAAAGAGAGAGAAAGAGAGAGAGAAGGAGATGCAGAAGAAGAGAGGGATACAGTAAAAAAGTGAAAGACAGAGAGACACTGGAGAGAGAGAAAGACAGAATGACAGAGAGAGACAGAGAGAGAGAAAGACAGTGAGAGAGAAAAGGCAATAGAAAGAGAGACAGAGAGAGAGAAAGAGAAAGATAGTGAAAGAGAGAAAAGGCAATAGAAAGAGACAGAGAGAGCGAGAGAAAGACAGTGAAAGAGAGAAAAGGCAATAGAAAGAGAGACAGAGCGAGTGAGAGAGAGAGAGAAAGACACTTCAAGAGAAAAGGCAATAGAAAGAAAGAGAGAGTGAGAAAGAGAGAGAGAAAGACAGTGAAAAAGAAAAGGCAATAGAGAGAGAGTGAGAAAGAGAGTGAAAAACAGTGAAAGAAAGAAAAGACAATAGAAAGAGAGACAGAGAGAGTGAGAAAGAGAAATACAGTGAAAGAGAGAAAGGCAATAGAAAGACAGAGAAAGTGAGAGAGAGAGAGAGAGAGAGAGAGAGAGAGAGAGAGAGAGAGAAATACAGTGAAAGAGAGAAAAGGCAATAGAAAGAGAGAAAGTGAGAGTGAGAAAGAGTGAAAGAGAGAAAAAAGACAGAGAGAAAGAAAGAGAGCAAAGGAGAGAAAATAGACAGACCCCAAAGAACTTGATTTTTGTTTTTAAAAGTGCATGTAAGGTTGTAAAATCTTCACAGTTTGGCTGGATTCCAAAAAGGAAAGAAGCAAAGAAAAGGAAAAAATTGAGGATTCAATAAAAGTTCTGGACGGTGTTGTGCAGGCTTTCTGAGTGCATTCCCATGAGGCCATTGTGTGTGAGGGCAGAGAGGGGGCTCTACTCTACTCTGGTGGAGGTGAGTGACCTTGGTATGTCAACACACACAGAGAGAGAGAGATAGAGAGAGAGAGAGACAGAGAGAGAGAGAGAGAGAGAGAGAGAGAGATAGAGAGAGGGGGGAAGCATGCCCTCTCTCAGTGTAATCCACTCTTTGTAAAGTCTCTGTGTGGATGAGACGACTGACTGATCTGCTAGAAAGAGACTTTCAGCTCAACGGAGCTTCACCAGCACTGACCATTGAAATCAAAGGCCTTTTCGACCTTATTAGTCACCTAGAGCACCATTCATCATATCACACCACTTAATAAGCAAAACTCTTCAGTGTTTTGATTATGTCACTGTGCATCAGCGAGCAGGAGCATAATATTAACTAACAGCATTCTGTTTCACTTCCCTCTCCCACCACTCCCACCTATCGTCAAGACAAACATTCTGTCAGCTCAGAGACCCTCCCTGATACTACATCTCTCTCTCTCTCCCTCTCTCTCTCTCTCTCTCTCTCTCGCTCCCTCCCTCCCTCCCTTTTTCCCCCTCCCTCTTTCTTTCCCTCTCTCTCTCTCACTCTCTCCTCCCCCTCTCTCCATCTCTCTCCCTTTTTATCTCTCTCTCTCTACTCGCTCTCCCTTTTTATCTCTCTCCCTTTCTCTCTCTCTCTCCCCCTCTCTCTTTCTCTCTCTCTCGCTCCCTCCCTCCCTTTTTCCCCCCTCCCTCTTTCTTTCCCTCTCTCTCTCTCTCACTCTCTCCTCCCCCTCTCTCCATCTCTCTCCCTTTTTATCTCTCTCTCTCTCTACTCTCTCTTTCTCTTTCTTTCTCTCTCTCTCTCTCTCCCCCCTCTCTTTCTCCCCCTCTCTCTTTCTCTTTCTTTCTCTCTCTCTCTCCCTTTTTACCTCTCTCTCTCCCTCTCTCTGTCGCTCTCTTTCTCTCTCTCTCTCTCGCTCCCTCCCTCTCTCCCCCTCCCTGTCTCTCTTTCCCTCTCTCTCTTTCGCTCCCTCCCTCCCTCCCTTTTTCCCCCTCCCTCTTTCTTTCCCTCTCTCTCTCTCACTCTCTCCTCCCCCTCTCTCCATCTCTCTCCCTTTTTATCTCTCTCTCTCTACTCGCTCTCCCTTTTTACCTCTCTCCCTTTCTCTCTCTCTCTCCCCCTCTCTCTTTCTCTCTCTCTCGCTCCCTCCCTCCCTTTTTCCCCCCTCCCTCTTTCTTTCCCTCTCTCTCTCTCACTCTCTCCTCCCCCTCTCTCCATCTCTCTCCCTTTTTATCTCTCTCTCTCTCTACTCTCTCTTTCTCTTTCTTTCTCTCTCTCTCTCTCTCCCCCCTCTCTTTCTCCCCCTCTCTCTTTCTCTTTCTTTCTCTCTCTCTCTCCCTTTTTACCTCTCTCTCTCCCTCTCTCTGTCGCTCTCTTTCTCTCTCTCTCTCTCGCTCCCTCCCTCTCTCCCCCTCCCCCTCTCTCTTTCTCTTTCTTTCTCTCTCTCTCTCCCTTTTTACCTCTCTCTCTCCCTCTCTCTGTCGCTCTCTTTCTCTCTCTCTCTCTCGCTCCCTCCCTCTCTCCCCCTCCCTGTCTCTCTTTCCCTCTCTCTCTTGCCCCCCCTCTCTCTCCCTCTCTCCCTCTCTCTCTCACTCTCCCCCTCCTCTCTGTCTCTCTCTCTCCCTTTCCTTCCCTCTCCCTCTCTACCCCTCTCTTTCTCTCTACCTCCCTCTCTCACTCTCTCTCCCCCTCTCTATCTCTCTCCCTTTTTATCTCTCTCTCCCTCTCTTTCTCTCTCTGTCTCTCTCTCTCTTGCTCCCTCCCTCTCTCTCTTTCCCTTTCTCTCTTGCACCCCTCTCTCCCCCTCTCTATCTCTCCCTTTTTATCTCATTCAACCTCTCTCTTTCTCTCTCTCTCTGTCTCTCTTTCTCTCTCTCTCTCGCTCCCTCCCTCTCTCCCCCTCCCTCTCTCTCTTTCCTTCTCTCTCTTGCTCTCCCTCTCTCTCTCTCTCTCTCTCTCTCTCTTTCGCTCCCTCCCTCTCTCCCTCTCTACTCCCCTCTCTCTTTCTCTCTCTACCTCCATCTCTCGCTCTCTCTCCCTTTCTCTCTCTCTCTCCCTTTCTTTCCCTCTCTCGCCCCTCTCTCTTTCTCTCTCTTTCCCTCTCTGTCTCTCTCTCTCTCTCCCTCTCTGTCTCTTTCTCTCTCATTCCCTCCCTCTCTCCCCTCCCTCTGTCTCTCTCCCTCTCTGTCTCTCTTTCTCTCGTTCCCTCCCTCCCTCCCCTCCCTCTCTGTCTCTATGTCTCTCTCTCCTTTTCTTTCCCTCTCTCTCCCCCTCTCTCTTTCTTCCCTGACCATGTTACCCCAGAGGTCACTGGGCCATTCCAACCGTAGCCCACCCTCCATAAAACAATGTATAACAAAACCTTGTATCTCCAAAATGGTGACATACTTTAGTTTAATGTAAGTCAGTGTAACCAGATTTTGTTCCAAATGATTTTGGGCCATTTCTTCTGGTTCATCATTAAATTTAAATACAATGTAAACAACATGAGGCATTTTTAAACTATGTCAAAAACGTTGAAAACGGAGATACGAGGTTTTCTTCCGACAGCAGCCATGTGTTCTGTCATTGCCTTAAACAAAGAGCTAGGCCTTCAGTTCATGTCATAAACAAGGGGAAAAAAACAAACAACAGAAATGCTAACGTTGGCTAGCGTCCCTATCGAATTCAAGTAATATGTTAGCGCTAAGCTAGCAGCAATTAGCATGAACACTTTTGACTGTTCTGGTCAGAATGTAGACACTTGATGCTGGTAAAAGATGTTCACTGCTGCTGTTTTAAATCTCTAAAACGGACTGGAACACTTTGGTTAGACTGGTTCTCATACACAGTCAGTGATGTATGTAAGACTTCCTCACAAAATTTGTCCCACCTACTGAAAATGAAAACACTGGTTGATTCATTTGTCAGTGCCTAAGTTTGTTAGCGGTCAATCTCAACCAATAGGAGAGCTACCTTGGCTTTATCTATCTAGGTACGATAATTTCACACTGCTTGTTAAACCCTTTTGCTACGCAACAAAATGGGAGTATTACTAAGATCAAATGCAGCCAACATGAGGTTTAAGCTACATAAAAATTAACCAAAAATGAATTAAAAATGGCAGACCTTTCTGTTTCCTTTTGACTTTACAGAACTTATTAGGCCTTCTCTGAAGGTCTAGAAGGCCTGAGGGCTCCACACTGACTAAACCCCTTAAAAAGGGATTCTTCAAGGGTTCTTTACAACAGGCGGAGACTTTATATAGTATCATCACCAGTTAAAGAACCATTTGAAAACTTAAAAGGTCCTTTTTCATGTATATGTTCAAATGTATGTGCTACTTTAACCCCTTAGTTTTATGACATACTTCCATAACCTAAGAATAGCTCAATTGGTTTGCATTGATGTCCCTGAGGGAACTGAATAATAAGCCTTTGCATGAAATAACCCTGGATATTTAAGGGGTTAAAGAACCTTTTAAGCTTCTGAGTAGCACCAAAAAGGGTCACACTTTATTTGGTTGGTCCCTTATAGATGCTCTACGGCTGCGTAAATCATTAACAAACTTTCTGGTGATCCTCAGAATGGATTATTAACAACATTATGATTAGGGTTAGGAGTAGCTGTAGGTTTTGCCTTGAGGTTAAGGTTAGGTTTAGGGTTTAGGGTTAGATTTAATAAACTTTTTCCACACTGAACATTTAGTTTAGTTGAATTCAATGGATATTTAGTTGAATGTTACTGAATGGCAGACTGAGCATTTACAAAGCATCTACAGAGAACCATCAACTTACATTCAACTTCAGGTTCAGTGGCATTTAATGACTATTAAGTTGATTGTTACTTAAATACATACTGAACATTTTCAAAGAAACTACCGTGGATCAAAAAAGAGTTCTGCTATTGTCGCAAAATCATAGAAATTCTTGTAAACTATAGACATCTTTGAGTTTAACTGGATTCGCACAGTAGTAGAATGAAGACCATATAAACACATTGAAATTAGCTGAAAATGTTATTTCAGGCCAACCATTATTGAAAGTTCTAACCGATTATTAGATTATTAATTAAGCACCACCCTCATTTTTACACCCCGCTGTATATAACAGAGTGGAAATGAAGATGTGGGGGTTTATTAGGTGATGCAAAGGATGACAGACAGATCAAAGGCATATGTCTAAACACACGTCAATGGCTGATTTATTTTGGTTTTCCCCACGGCATGAACATATGTTCATTCACACGCCCCCCCACACACTCCTACGCACATTTATACACCCCTCCCTCCAGCACACATTCCATTACACATGTTCACACTGACTGCCCTGACTGTAACCTTTCACAGAGCACTATCAGCTGCCTCAACAGCCCACCACAGCCCACCTCATTCACTGTGCTGCAGAGGATAGGGTGTGTTCTCACGCAAGCTCGGGTTATTCCTGCTTATTCCATCCCTCCCTCTCTTTATCTCGCTCTCTTTCTCTCTCTCTTTATCCCTCTATCTTCTCACTTGCCCTTTCTCTCCCTGTTTCACTCATTCAGTCTTTATCTCTGTCCATCCATCTCTCTCTGTCACCCCCTCCTTTTCTTCCTCTTATCCTCACTCTTTTTCTCTGTTGCTCTTTTCTCTCTCTATCTCTGTGTCCATTCTCCTCTCCATCTTTTCCACTTTTATTTTCTTTATCTCTCTTTCTCTCCTCTATTTATCCATCTTTCTCCCATCGTCTTCCCCTCTTTCTCTTTAACAACTCCCTCCCCCACTGTTCATCCATCACTCTTCTTTCGCTCTCTCTCTCACTCTCATCTTCCCCCTCAACATCACTTACTCTCTCTTTGTTCTTTCAGACTTTATTTTCATCTTTTAACCTCTATTTCTCTTGCTGTCTTTCTCTCTCTTTCTCTCAGACGCTTTCGCTGTTTTTCTCCTTCTTTTACTTGTCACTCTGTTTCTCTCTTCTTTCTCTCTCTCACCCTTTTTCTTTGTCCTTTGTCTCTATCTTCCCTCTCTCCCCCCTTCTTGTTCTTGATCTCTCTCGCGCATCTCCTTCTCCCTTCTTCCTTCTCTCTGTTTCTCTCAGACTTTCTTTTCATCTCCCTCTCCCTCTCCTTTTACTCTCTTTATTTCTCTCTCTTTCCCTCTTATCTCTCTTTCTCCATCTTTGGTCTCCATGTTTTACCCATCTCTATCTTGTTCTGTCTCTTTCTGCCCCTCTCTTTCTCTTTTCCTAACTTTGTCTCTTTCTTCCCTCTCTCCCCTTCTCATACTTTGTCTCTCTCGCCCGTCTTCCTCTCCATCTTCCTTCTCAACATCACTTACTCTCTCTTTCCTCTATCATCATCCATCTTTCTCCTTCATCCTTCTCCCTCTCTCTCTTTCTCTAAGACTTTCTTTTCATCTCCTTTTCTCACCCTATTTATTTCTCTCTCTCTCTCTCTCTCTCTCTCTCTCTCTCTCTCTCTCTCTCTATCTCAGTAGGGAACAGGTGTGAAGGTTCCTGAGGGAGGTGGTGGACAGACACATGTCTTCCAGGTTCCATAGCGACTGACAGACAGATTTGTTTGGAATGGGCGTGTGGTGGGGTGGAGTGTGAGGGGGCGATGGCCAGCTGTTCACAGGGCTAGTGAAAGAAAACGGAGCACAAAACCCACCCGGACCGCCTGTCAAACTTGGCAGAGAAAGCGGGCGTAAAAAGGTCAGCGCAGCTTGGGCCAGCACACCTCTCAGCCCAGAATAGCAGCGGCTTTGGCAAAGGCCTGGAACTTGTCACTGACAGAGCACAGCTACACACACCAACACTAACCCTAGCAGGTCCCCCTGTGGTAGACGCCACAAAACACCCCTCCTCACATTTCCCTCATTCATTTTTCAAAGGGAACTCATTAAAACAAGCAGAGACGTCGAAAGACTTTGGTATACTCCTTTCTTTTTGGGAGACTTGAAATCAGCAGGGATATTTTTCCACACCTACAAAGTTCAGTCTTAGAATATGGCTGCATTTTCTGCTTCTCACAGTCTAAATGATCCCAAACGTGTTCAGTAATGCTGCAGTCTGGACTCTGAAGTGGTCAGTCTATATTTCTGAGAAAACCAGCAGCTTTTTTGCTTGATTTGCAAGTGTTCTTGGTCTGCTTTCTTTTCTCAGTGAGGCTTCCTGACAGTGACACATCCATTCAGACCCACAGCATTGTGTTGTCTTCTCAAAGTTGAAGGATTGACAGAAGCACCAGTGGAGTTTTTCAGATCTGAGGCAAGAGTGGAGCTTTAAGTACTGTTTATTTCAGGGGCATCAAACTCAACCACTAAGGGCCATATTAGAAAATGTCTACACATCCGAGGTCCTGACAGTGTTCATATTTTAATACTGCAAAACGTCAACAGCACAATATAGCCACTTGTAGTCCACTTTTGACTACTTCTTATATTTAGGCTACATTAGCTACTGTTAACTGTTAATCTCTTTAAATGACCCCAGGATGCAGGGTGTTCATTACTCATTACATGAGTTCATTACTTCTTACTAATTTTCAGAGCTGCTTTATAGTGTTTATGGTGGGGATGGTGGGGATTGTTGCACTGCTGATTGTAAAATGAGCAAATAATAACACACACACACACACACACACACACACACACACACACACACACACACACACACACACACACACACATATTCTAAGCTGCTTCTCATTCTGGGTCCTGGGGGGAGCTGCAGCCTATCCAAGTAGTCACTGGGTGGAAGTCATCCTGCACGGGTCATCAATCCATTGCAAGGCAGAGAGACAGACATACATTCACACACACACACACACACACACACACACACACACACACACACACACACACACACACACACACACACACATATTCTAAGCCGCTTATCATTCTGGGTCCTGGGGGGAGCTGCAGCCTATCCAAGTAGTCACTGGGTGGAAGTCATCCTGCACCGTCATCAATCCATTGCAAGGCAGAGAGACAGACATACATCCACACACACACACACACACACACACACACACACACACACACACACACACACACACATATATTCTAAGCTGCTTCTCATTCTGGGTCCTGGGGGGAGCTGCAGCCTATCCAAGTAGTCACTGGGTGGAAGTCATCCTGCACACGTCATCAATCCATTGCAAGGCAGAGAGACAGACATACATCCACACACACACACACACACACACACACACACACACACACACACACACACACACACACACACACACACACACACACACACCTAGGGGCAATTTAGCTTGTGGCAAATATTAATAGAAAATCAAAATATTTTAGAGGGCCAGAGTGGCTTGTGCCACGGGCCTGATCTGTGTTTAACACATGGTTTTTACCTGATGGTGGTAGTTTTTGATGATCCACCAGGTCTTGCATGGTTTTTAGGAGCCTTATTAGTTTTCTAATATATTTTTTTGTAATTCTGATTTTGGAATTTCATTTTTTTTTCCTTGCTTTGTGAAAAGAAAATCCATTCTTTACAGTTTTGTTGTGTTTTTGCAATTTTCTGACATCAAAACAAAAACAAAAGACAGATTTACAGACTCAAACATGGAAATGTATAACATGCAAATTGAACGTGAATGTAATTCATTGTGTTACATGTATTGTATGTACACACCTAAAAAAGATGGTTCTTCAAGGGTATTTGTGCAAAAAATGGTTCTATATAGAACCACAAACACTCAAAGAACCCTCTGGTTTAACTGAAGTGTTTTTTGCATTGTGAAAGTGTTCTTCAGAGTGATTGAGAATGTGCTGTAAACAGTTCTTTGTAGAAACCTTTTGAAAAAGGTTCTATATAGGGCCTAAAAAGGTTCTTCTATTGTTACAAGCTTGATATCGAAACACTAGAAGAACCCTTTTTGGTGCTATATAGAACCCTTTTCAAAAAAGTTCTATATAGAGAACCATCTACAGCACATTCTCAGTCAACCTGAAGAACGCTAAGAAATGGAAAGAACCCTTTAATCCCTTTAATAAAGAGATCTTTGAGTGTTCATGGGCATATATGATCTATATATGATCTTTTTGTTTACTAAAGAACCCTTGAAGAACCATCTTTTTAAAGGGTGTATGTAATTAGTACAATTAGGTAATTATATATAAAAATGATGAGATATAAATTTAATTATTAGCAAAATGACAATAAGTCTACACTAATAAGGGTAAACAGATTTACCAGAATGAAAAACAATTCTTTAAATTTCACAATTCCTCACTGTGAAGCCATGATGGCTTAATCAACAGTGTTTTTTCTCTTTTCTCTCTCTTTCTCCCTTGTTCTCTATTTTCTCTCTCACCCCAACACATAAAAACAAAACATGAACCAAAAGTTAAATGCACAGCAGAAACATTCACACCATCAGCACAATCATCTCAAATCCCATAAGATTCCTTCCCCAGAATACTCGTTAAAACACTGACGTCCCACAAACTCTGTACCTCTGCGGCCCAAGCCAAGCCATTAGATCGCCACACTAGGAACCCATTACACATCCATAACTGCAGAAACCCTGGAGATCCCCTACATTTCCCCTTACTCAGCCTTCATGGCTTTTACATGGCTCTTTCTCAGTCCTTTTACCATCATCATCTTCACTCCCACAGTGCTTTCCTTTACAGGGCTGTTTTTCACCATAGCAACTCCACATTGCGAGTACTTGATGAGAAGTCTGAGAGTCCATAACCATGAGAATGCCTACAATATGTTCCATCTATTTCACAGTATCTTCATTTGACCTACTTCTAAAGGGCCTGAAAACAGAGAGAGAGAGAGAGAGAGAGAGAGAGAGAGAATGGGGTCAGGTCATCTAGCTGAGTTTGCATTTGCAAACACAAAAAAAAGAATGAAAATGAAACAGAAGTATTAGAAAGAAGAAGTAAATGGCCTAAAACCGACTACACAAAAGATCGAAAGCACATGGATATGACAAATATATGTGCTCTCTGATGATATTCATGCAGTATGTAGATTTAAATTTTTAGCTAATTTCCCAAATTAGCTAGTTACTTTTTGCTACTTTTCCAGAAAAGGTAGTGGCTACTTTTCAGCTAGTTTTTGAAAAGTGGTGGCTATGTTTTAGCTACATTCAAAGCGCAATTGTCAGAATGTTTGTGCATGTGAATGTAGTGTCACATATCACTGCTGTTGGACCAAAACCTTGTACAAAATGGTCAGTTTACAGAAGAAGGCAAAAACATACTTTTAATGCAAGTCAATGGAACCAGAAATTTTCCAAGTAATTTTGGGACATTTCTATTGATACACGGTCCATGGTCATGACCATGGTCAATTCCATGGTGATGAAATTGACAAATAATATAAAGGACAGAAGGTATTTTCTATTATTTGCAGTTAGAAATGTACAGTTATAGTGTACAGCATTAACACATTATTAACCAATAATTTTGACTGCCTTAATATCTACAGTAGTTATAAGAGATACAATTGGAATTGAGAAGCAAGGAAAATGTTTGCTAAGTTTGCTAAAGGTGTATGTTTAGCTGTATAAAATTGACTTAGCTAGCTAATCACCTAACTTAGTTACCCAACACCATGTACATATCACTAGCTTGTTAGCTAATTCCATTTACACATAATCAGGCACAAATCTATGGATTGTGCAGTTTGAGTTAAAGGGAGGATTACCAAAATATATACCAAATATATATTTATAATATTGTCAAAGTTTGGTTAGATGGACTCCTGACAGTGAGCTCAGATCATGGTCAGAATCAACTTGACTTCAAGCAATCAGACACCACACAATGGGCAATGGAAGGGAACAATGAAACATGATTGGCCCTTCATTTTGGCCCTTCATTCATGGTGGAGTGTTGTTCTGGTTCGTTTTGGCCTCATTTAACCCCTTGAAGTTACTTAATAATCAGTAGATTAATAACTGGCTAAAAAGCCTGCAGTTAAAGGGGTTAAATGCAATGTGGCTAGGAGGTACACAAAGTAACATTAGACACGGTGATTAAATCTCAGTGCTGGGGAATTTATCGTTGTCAGCAGAGCTCAGAAGAGAGCTCCAAGCAGAGATGCTTCGTTTGCTTTATGAGCAGCCAGGCCTGCTCTGTGCTGTAGGCCCTTGGAAGGACAAGCAGACCGGACGATTTATTCAACATGAGCTAGAAATAAAACATCCCTGTGTCTGCTGATGAGCAAGCGGCACATCGATCAGTCAGGACTGGGTCTGTGAGCTTTACAGAGGCATACGTGAGGTCCATTCTTAAACAGCCTCTTACTGGACAGTGTCTCCATGCTTTACCCCACTGCCCAGGGCCTTCCAGTGCCAGCTGCAACTTTGAATCATGGCCCAAGGCCAACTCTTAACCTTTGAAACTCTAATAAAGAAGCCAAGCCTTTATCTCAGCGAGGGCAAATAGAATAACCATACTGTAACAAAAATAAATTAGGAAGCTAAATGTATCCTTATCCTTTGCCATACATGTAGTAGGCTATAGCATTACTGTGTGTGACTTAGTGGGTGACATTTTTAAACATATCTGTTGTAAGACTCTAACTATGCTATCTTACGTTAGGTTTGATTTCAAATGTTGAAATTTCAAGTTGAATTTATAGTTATGTTTTTATTGTGTGTGTCTGTGTCGATTGCAGTAGCAATGCAGTAGCACAGTTTGACTGGGCTGCAAGCTGTGAGATTTTCACTATGCTAGTATAGTTTGACTGGGCTGTGAGCTGGAAGACTTTTCACTGTGGTAGCGCAGTTTGACTGGACCTTAGGCCAGGAGACTTTTCACCATGGTAGCAGAGTTTGACTAGGTCTGTCATGAGCCAGCTGACTTTTCACCCTGGCAATAGAATTTGACTGGGCTGCTAACTGAGACTTCTCAGCATAGCAGTGGAGTTTGATTGAGCCTCAGGTTGGGAGACTTTTACTGGGGAATTGGAGTTTAACTGGGACAGGAGCTGGGAGACTTTTTACTATAGTAGCAGAGATTGACTGGGCCACAAGCCGAGACTTTTCACCATGGTAGGTCAGGATACTTGACTGAGCTTTGGGGAGGGAGACTTTTCATGGTGGTAGCAGAGAATGATCAGACCTTGGGCCTGAAGACTGACTGGGCCTTTTGACTACAGTAACAGTTTGACTAGGCCTTACATTGGGAGACTTTTCAGCATAATAATGAAGTTTAACTGGGCCTCGGGCTAAGATACTTTTCAGTATAGTACTGAAGTTTGACCGGGCCTTGGTCCAGGAAGCCGTTTTGGCGTAGTTCATAGTTCAGCCTGGAGTCTGACTAGGCCACTAGCTGGCAGATTTTTACAGCGGTATTGGAAACTGACTGGGCCTCCAACTGCAACAGTAAGAAAGAAAATAACTAAATAACTAAAACAGTAGACCAAGTTTGGGAGGAGGTCCATGCTTAAAGCTCCTCCTCCTTTCAATATAATACCCATACATTTCTTTACCTTGCATTACCTGTGACCTGTGTTTTTGAAGCCTACCACCACCTTGTCTTGTCAGAGTTTACTCCCCTCCTACAGTCACAGCCTTAGCCTTCAGTCATACATTAATGGCATAGTCTGAACTTACAAAAAATATATAATTGAGTGGACATCCAGTAAAAGAAGTAAAATAGAATTGGAAAAGAAAATACAAATAATAATCCAGTGAGAAGATCAGGAAAACTATGTAGTAAATATTTTTAAACCAGATATTTCGCAGGACCAGTTTGGTGTTGCTGATTCAGAGGCAGATAGCTTCTCTCAGGGTTCCAGACCCCTCCAGGCCCCCAGGTGCTCACACACTAATGTTGAGGCCTTCCTCTGCCTGTCCCCATACACACATAGCCCCTCGACTGCATTGTTTCAGATTACAGTTCACTTCCTGCTGTCCTTCCACACTTCCTCCAAATGTGGCACACTAATGCTGCCACTGCATTCCTTCTGTTTCATCATTGCATTTCCATAGTTTACTGTCAGCATGTATGTGTCTGACTGAAGAATGCTGGCCCAGCATGTATGCTTTAAATGTGTGCATGCTCAGTTATTTATCAGGGACAGAGCATATTACTCAACATGACAAAGGTACATGTACTAACAGGCTATTTTTAAAAATGTAGTCCCTGAGATCTAACGTTATAAGCCAGAATGTGTGTGTGGGGCCATATTTTTAGTTCTTTATGGGGACCAAATGAATGCAGCTTTGACTTAAAACATTAAAGAGCCCAAGTATTTCCTTAACACAATGCCAATGCCAAATGAATGCATGCCAAGTAAAAAGTATTCCAACAATTTTGTAACATTTAGCCACAGCATTGCAGAAGTCAATGGAAACACCCCACAAGAACAGGAATACAAAGGTGTTAGCATGTATGTGTGTGGGTGTGTGATCACCCCCATACACCTCCAAAGCCTCTCGTCTGATGACAGGGCTAATCCTCATTGATGAAGTGTGACGCTGCTGTTAGTTTAGAAAGCAGGTTTGTTCTGGTGTCAGTGGTGCCTGGCTGGAGTTCCATGCAGTGCAGCATGTTTCCATAAACAGAACGGGTTTGGACAAAAGTGAGCTGTGAAGGAGGGGTAAATGAAAAGCTTGGCAGGGGAATAAATGTTTGGTGAGTAAAACTCCCTCCGAGCTCCTTTCAAGTTTACATTGTTCGAATTTTTATGGCACTGTCAAGAACATCAGAGAGAATTATACATAACAGCAACAGACAACTAATAACCAGGCATGGTGAGACACCAAAGACAGGAGCAAAGACTAAAACCCAGAAAGCACATTAACAGCTCAGTCAAGGTGGCTAGCAGTCACTATTTTGTACCAATACCCATAGGCATAGTTTCCACTGTTTGCCACTATTCCACTGTTCCAGCATCACTGCACACCAGCGCACAAAGCAATGTCCAAGGCATGAATGAGAGAGTTTGCTGTGAAAGAACTTGACTGACCTGCACAGAGTCCTGACCTCAATCTGATAGAACACCTTTGGGATGAATTTGAGCAGAGGCTGCGAGCCAGGCCTTCTCGTCCAACATCAGTGTCTGACCTCACAATGCACTTCTGGAAGAATGGTCAAAAATTCCCATAAACACATTCCTAATCTTTGTGGAAAGACTTTCCATAAGAGTAGATGCTGTTATAGCTACAAAGGGTGGGCCAACATCGTATTAAACCCTGTGGATTAAGAATGAGATGTCACTCAAGTTCATATGTGTGTGAAGGCGGAATACTTTTGGAAATATAGTGTAGGTAGTGATGCATTTTGTTATTGTTTTCTGGCAAGTTAACTGTACCATACCTTAGCACTGATTCCTGATCCTGTATTTGGTTACCCGCCTCACTAAGGTACAAAGCATGCCGAGTTGAATATGGGTGGAGCTAATCATGTTTCGTGACTACAGATTGGTCATAATCATCATAGAACCACTGTCACTGGTGATAGATGACTGCTACAAAGTTTTGTGCTACCTGCTGATGACTGCTACCAGAATTGCTGTCAGTGTCTCTGACATAAAATAAACAGCAAGTAAAAGGTAAATCAGAGCTTGAAGCTCCTCCATTGTCAGTACTGTTGCTTGTGTTTACTGAGTTGTGTAATAAATCACGTGACCACACAAGCTAAAGAGGGCTGCACCTACTTTTACAGTTCTGTTATGAGTTGGGAAACAGACATACTGTAGCTACTCTGAACACCTGGACACCTACTCATTCATGCTGTTATCTATTCAGCCAGTCATGTAGCAGAAGTGCAGATTTGAGTCAGCAGCTTCAGGCAATGAAGAACACTCAACAATCGGAAGAGGGAAAAACTGTGATCTCAGTGATATTGACCGTGGCGTGAGTGTTGGTGCCAGACAGGCTTGTTTGAGTAATTTCATAACTGCTGATCTCTTGGAATTTTCGTAAACAACAGTGTCTAGAGTATATTCCAAATGATGCAATAAAGAAAAAACAGCCAGTGAACAGCAGTTCTGCAGATGGAAACACCTTGTTGATGAGAAAGGTCAATGGCCAAACTGGTTTGAGCTGACAGAATGGCTACAGAAACTCGGATAACCACTCTATACAATTGTGGTGATCATCTCAGAATGCACAATATGAGGAGGATGGGCTACAACAGCAGAAGACCATGTCAAATTCCATTTCCATCAGCCAAAAACAGGAAACTGAGGCTGTAGTGGGTTTCTGCTAAGGCACACAAATGGTGAATTTGGTGCCAACAGAATGAATCCAACCAGGCTTGTGTCAAAAGTCCATGCTCTTGGAGTACTTTGGGCCTGCTAATACCAATCAGTCATTGCTTGAATGCCACTGCCTATTTAAATAGTATTGCTGATTGTATGCATTCCTTAATGGCCACAGTTTACCAATCTTCTAATGTCACAAAGCAAAAAGTCAAACTGTTTTATATGCATGGCAATGAGCTCAGTGGCCTTCCCAGTCACTGGATCAGAATCCACCTTAGGGATGTGGTAGAATGGGAGACAGCATGGAAGTGCACCTTAAAAATCAGCTGGAATCTACTGTTACTGTTAATCGATATAGTCTTTTATATTAGGTGCAGTAGCAGAGCACAAAGCTCCCACAGAGTTTGAAATTATATAAGCTTCACTAATGTGTTCATGAATTATGTTAGTGTGCATTTGTGGGGTCCAACTTCATATGGTGTCTCCCAGCAGCTGAAGCCAAAACTATGCCCTTACTTATACTGACCTTTATGGTGGGTCTGGAAGTGCTATTACTTCAACACACTATAACTCATGAAAGATCACATTCCTTTATTTTTCCTCTTTAAAATGTCTAAGCAGTGCCTTTAAATGGACTGTTCAAATTAATTTTGGCTGCTCCCATGAAGTGGGACAGCAACTTTAATCATAGACCCAGGTGCTGAAAGCTTCATTTTTACACCCTCTGTCTGTCACCTCTTTTGTGACAAGCAATCCTGATTTATATACGTTAATAGAATTATCAGTCCCTAAATTAGCAGATGCTAAAGGATAAACAACATCCGTGAGCATGTGTGTGTTCTCGGGGTGGGGGGTGGGGAGTGCTGACAGGGTAAAAGAATGGCCTGACTGCCTCTGCACACCTTTAGTATCCAATTGCACGCCAGTGCAGCTGACTAAGGGTGAGTAAAAAGCCACCTCCTCCTCACCATAACACAGAATAACTCACTCTTTGTGCTACAGTGAAGTGCATGTCTATGAGTGTGATCTGATATTTTGATACAATGGTGAAACTAGATGTCATAGGCCCAGGGAAGAAAAGTGTACCCCATATGAAAATCAACAAACAAAGAAACAAAAAACCCAGTTTTCCTGTTTCTTCTAGACATGTTTCTTCTAGACAACCATGACATCAGATGAAAAGACAAAGGACACATTTGCTTAAATCTCCTTCTGGGTCGCAGAGAGAACCCCAGTCGCCCAGCTGGGGACTTGAACCCAGGCCCTCCTTGCTGTGAGGCGACAGCGCTACCCACTCAATAATAACACTCATCTTCATTTCCATCTAAACAGTCACCTTTCCTTTGTCTCACCTGTATCTTTAGTCTCCCTTTTGTTTAATGGTGTTTATCCTAAGGAATGTCCAAAATGTCATTAAGAACTATTGAAGTTGTGACAAAGTCTGGAAGACCAAGTAAAATCTCTAAAAAAAACTATTTAGAAACTGGTCAGGTACAAAGCAAAACCCCCACATCACTGGCAAGGACCTAAAGAAATTTTTGGCAGGCATTGGAATAGCCATGCACATGCTCAACAGTACAGTGTTGCTAGCCGTCTGTGATCTCATCAAAAATGTCAGTATCTGAAGTATGTAAAACAACATCCAGATAAGCCAGCAAAAAAGCAGCATTTGATGAATAGGACACCTTGCCAACTGTTAACCAGTTTAACTATATAAACATTTGTGTTAAGGCACATATAAAAACCGGTTTAACTATATAAACATTTGTGTTAAGGCACATATAAAAAACGGTTTAACTATATAAACATTTGGGTTAAGGCACATATAAAAAACGGTTTAACTATATAAACATTTGTGTGAAGACACATATAAAAACCGGTTTAACCATATAAACATTTGTGTTAAGGCACATATAAAAACCGGTTTAACTATATAAACATTTGTGTGAAGACACATATAAAAACCGGTTTAACCATATAAACATTTGTGTTAAGGCACATATAAAAACCGGTTTAACTATATAAACATTTGTGTGAAGACACATATAAAAACCGGTTTAACCATATAAACATTTGTGTTAAGGCACATATAAAAACCGGTTTAACTATATAAACATTTGTGTTAAGGCACATATAAAAAACGGTTTAACTATATAAACATTTGTGTTAAGGCACATATAAAAAACGGTTTAACTATATAAACATTTGTGTTAAGGCACATATAAAAAACGGTTTAACTATATAAACATTTGTGTTAAGGCACATATAAAAAACGGTTTAACTATATAAACATTTGTTTTAAGGCACATATAAAAAACGGTTTAACTATATAAACATTTGTGTTAAGGCACATATAAAAACCGGTTTAACTATATAAACATTTGGGTTAAGGCACATATAAAAACGGTTTAACTATATAAACATTTGTGTTAAGGCACATATAAAAAACGGTTTAACTATATAAACATTTGTGTTAAGGCACATATAAAAACTGGTTTAACTATATAAACATTTGTTTTAAGGCACATATAAAATCTGGTTTAACTATATAAACATTTGTGTTAAGGCACATATAAAAACCGGTTTAACTATATAAACATTTGTGTTAAGGCACATATAAAAAACGGTTTAACTATATAAACATTTGTGTTAAGGCACATATAAAAACCGGTTTAACTATATAAACATTTGTGTTAAGGCACATATAAAAAACGGTTTAACTATATAAACATTTGTTTTAAGGCACATATAAAAACCGGTTTAACTATATAAACATTTGGGTTAAGGCACATATAAAAACGGTTTAACTATATAAACATTTGTGTTAAGGCACATATAAAAACTGGTTTAACTATATAAACATTTGTTTTAAGGCACATATAAAATCTGGTTTAACTATATAAACATTTGTGTTAAGGCACATATAAAAACTGGTTTAACTATATAAACATTTGTGTTAAGGCACATATAAAAACTGGTTTAACTATATAAACATTTGTTTTAAGGCACATATAAAATCTGGTTTAACTATATAAACATTTGTGTTAAGGCACATATAAAAACCGGTTTAACTATATAAACATTTGTGTTAAGGCACATATAAAAACCGGTTTAACTATATAAACATTTGTGTTAAGGCACATATAAAAACTGGTTTAACTATATAAACATTTGTGTTAAGGCACATATAAAAACCGGTTTAACTATATAAACATTTGTGTTAAGGCACATATAAAAACCGGTTTAACTATATAAACATTTGTGTTAAGGCACATATAAAAAACGGTTTAACTATATAAACATTTGTGTTAAGGCACATATAAAAACCGGTTTAACTATATAAACATTTGTGTTAAGGCACATATAAAAAACGGTTTAACTATATAAACATTTGTGTTAAGGCACATATAAAATCTGGTTTAACTATATAAACATTTGTGTTAAGGCACATATAAAAACTGGTTTAACTATATAAACATTTGTGTTAAGGCACATATAAAAACCGGTTTAACTATATAAACATTTGTGTTAAGGCACATATAAAAACCGGTTTAACTATATAAACATTTGTGTTAAGGCACATATAAAAACCGGTTTAACTATATAAACATTTGTGTTAAGGCACATATAAAAACCGGTTTAACTATATAAACATTTGTGTTAAGGCACATATAAAAACTGGTTTAACTATATAAACATTTGTTTTAAGGCACATATAAAATCTGGTTTAACTATATAAACATTTGTGTTAAGGCACATATAAAAACCGGTTTAACTATATAAACATTTGTGTTAAGGCACATATAAAAAACGGTTTAACTATATAAACATTTGTGTTAAGGCACATATAAAATCTGGTTTAACTATATAAACATTTGTGTTAAGGCACATATAAAAACTGGTTTAACTATATAAACATTTGTGTTAAGGCACATATAAAAACCGGTTTAACTATATAAACATTTGTGTTAAGGCACATATAAAAACCGGTTTAACTATATAAACATTTGTGTTAAGGCACATATAAAAACCGGTTTAACTATATAAACATTTGTGTTAAGGCACATATAAAAACCGGTTTAACTATATAAACATTTGGGTTAAGGCACATATAAAAACGGTTTAACTATATAAACATTTGTGTTAAGGCACATATAAAAACTGGTTTAACTATATAAACATTTGTTTTAAGGCACATATAAAATCTGGTTTAACTATATAAACATTTGTGTTAAGGCACATATAAAAACCGGTTTAACTATATAAACATTTGTGTTAAGGCACATATAAAAACGGTTTAACTATATAAACATTTGTGTTAAGGCACATATAAAAACTGGTTTAACTATATAAACATTTGTGTTAAGGCACATATAAAAACTGGTTTAACTATATAAACATTTGTTTTAAGGCACATATAAAATCTGGTTTAACTATATAAACATTTGTGTTAAGGCACATATAAAAACCGGTTTAACTATATAAACATTTGTGTTAAGGCACATATAAAAAACGGTTTAACTATATAAACATTTGTGTTAAGGCACATATAAAATCTGGTTTAACTATATAAACATTTGTGTTAAGGCACATATAAAAACTGGTTTAACTATATAAACATTTGTGTTAAGGCACATATAAAAACCGGTTTAACTATATAAACATTTGTGTTAAGGCACATATAAAAACCGGTTTAACTATATAAACATTTGTGTTAAGGCACATATAAAAACCGGTTTAACTATATAAACATTTGTGTTAAGGCACATATAAAAAACGGTTTAACTATATAAACATTTGTGTTAAGGCACATATAAAATCTGGTTTAACTATATAAACATTTGTGTTAAGGCACATATAAAAACTGGTTTAACTATATAAACATTTGTGTTAAGGCACATATAAAAACCGGTTTAACTATATAAACATTTGTGTTAAGGCACATATAAAAACCGGTTTAACTATATAAACATTTGTGTTAAGGCACATATAAAAAACGGTTTAACTATATAAACATTTGTGTTAAGGCACATATAAAAAACGGTTTAACTATATAAACATTTGTGTTAAGGCACATATAAAAAACGGTTTAACTATATAAACATTTGTGTTAAGGCACATATAAAAAACGGTTTAACTATATAAACATTTGTGTTAAGGCACATATAAAAAACGGTTTAACTATATAAACATTTGTGTTAAGGCACATATAAAAAACGGTTTAACTATATAAACATTTGTGTTAAGGCACATATAAAAAACGGTTTAACTATATAAACATTTGTGTTAAGGCACATATAAAAACCGGTTTAACTATATAAACATTTGTTTTAAGGCACATATAAAAAACGGTTTAACTATATAAACATTTGTGTTAAGGCACATATAAAAACTGGTTTAACTATATAAACATTTGTGTTATGGCACAGGAAATGTTGTGGGGATAGAAGGAAGAAGGGATTCTTCTAAATCTCAGCACATCCCAGAAGCTAATATCCCACAGTCAGCGAAAAAACTGAAGATAATGATCCAAAACGTACATCAAAATCAACCTTGGACTCCTTCAAAAAAGCAAAAAAAAGCAAATGATAGAGGTTTAAAAATACCACTGAAAAGAGTGAGTAGATCTTGAACATGGTGTGCATGCAAGACAACCTGTGAATATTTATGAAGTACCGTAGAAACATTTGGAGACTGAACTCAGCTGAAGGGATACTAACTGAAAGGGTATCCAAACCTATGCACATGTAGCACACACGTTTTATGTTTTTTCCCCCCATAAATGTGTTAAATTTATGTAGTAAATCATCAGAAAAATGACCAGGGATGCCCAAATTTACAACTAAACAAAACATAACTATAACTGTAACTCTATACATTTGCAGATGAGGTTGCTGGGTAAAATACAGAAAGATGTCTAAAAACACATTTTATTTGAACCGGTTTAACTATATGAACATTTGTGTGACATTTTACACCACAATTCAGGTTCTGCACCACTCTTTCCTACTGAGTCGAGTGCTGCTTTTGTGCAAGAGCACAAAAAAAGGGTCTAGTCATGGCACTAGTGCCACTATAGTGACTGCATAATCTATCACTCACCACAGCAGAGTGGCACTCTTCCCCTGAGTCACTCTGTCCCTCTCTTCCCCCAATGATCTCTCCCTCATCAAATATACCCTAATATCCCTCTGTCTCTTCAGCAGTGAGCTTTGCATGTCTGCCAACGCTGGTGTCAGGGAGGAGGGAGCTTTTTATACGCTTTATGCTCGATCTACCCAGTTTCCAATGGACCCATTTTATTGCCCCGAAATTTGATCCCAGCCTTGAGTGACCCTGTCAGTTGCTATATGAACACTGCTGTGTTTGTTTGTTGAGAACACCACTGCCATCATTAACAACAGTAACCTAGCGGCAAATAGCAGAGGCAGATTTCTCTCATGTGTGCCTGTGCATGTGTATATATGGGCCTATTAGTATATATCTTTGATGCTCTAAACTTGGCTGCACATTGACTGGAAGGACTGCCTCATGAAGAGAAACGGAGCGACGGTTTGTTACCAGGGTCACCCATGGCCTAACAAACAGATTAGTGCCAGAGTTATTCAGCAGAGAGCTTTTGCGTAGCTTTTCCAAGCCGCTGCTTGACATTCCCCAGCTGACTCTGCAGAAGAGCGGCACAAAGGCAATGGGGATTGCCTTTGTGCCTTCTAGCTAAAGCACGTCAGCCCTCTGACTCCAGTGGTGCAGGCTTTCTGTCTGTCACCTCTGTCTCCAGGAGCCTGTGGTCTCTGTGTGTGTCCTCGTTCCTCAACTGGACAGGGACATTGATGCTGACCTCAGTTCTCCCTTAGTGCATCACACTGCTTGAGGAAATGAGCTCTCCAACTTGCTGAAGCTCATCAGAACTGGTCCAGGCATTTAACATGTTGAATGCTGCGTCTCTTGAGAGTTGAAGGCCATTGTCAGTAATGGTTTGAGCAAACATGGAGCACCAATGTTGAAAAGAAAGATGATCAACAGCAAAATGGAAAATGGCTAAATTGAAAACACTGCAAAAACTTACAGGAGTGAGGACTGGAAGTCTGAACCTGCAAGCAAGCACATGAATGTTGAGAGGTTAACCATCTCAGACCTAATAGCCATTACGGTTTCTTACACTTTGAATGTTTTGCATGATCATGTTGTCATTTATGACAGTGAGACTCATGTCTTATCAGAATATGCCATATTCATCAATAAATTAACATACAACCAAATAAGGTGGTTTATCAAAAACAAAATACACTATAATTGCTGAAAGTTTTCAGTCACCCATCCAAATCACTGAATTCAGGTGTTCCAATCACTTCCATGACCACAGGTGTATAAAACCAAGCACCTAGGCCTGCAGACTGCTTCTACAAACATTAGTGAAAGAATGGGTCGCTCTCAGGAGCTCAGTGAATTCCAGCGTGGTACTGTGATCGGACGCCACCTGTGCAACAAGTCCAGTCATGAAATTTCCTCGCTACTAAATATTCCACAGTCAACTGTCAGTGGGATTATAACAAAGTGGAAGTGATCGGGAACGACAGCAACTCAGCCACGAAGTGGTAGGTCACGTAAAATGACAGAGTGGAGTCAGTGGATGCTGAGGCACATAGTGCGCAGAGGTTGCCATCTTTCTGTAGAGTCAATCACTAAACTTCATGTGGCCTTCAGATCAGCTCAAGAACAGCGTAGAGAGCTTCATGGAATGTGTTTCCAAGGCCGAGCAGCTGCATCCAAGCCCTACATCACCAAGCACAATACAAAGCGTTGAATGCAATGGTGTAAAGTGCCGCCACTGGCCTCTAGAGCAGTGGAGACGTGTTCTCTGGAGTGACTAATCACATTTCTCTGTCTGGCAATCTGATGGACGATGTCTGGGTTTGGGTTTCCAGGAGAACGGTACTTGTTTGACTGCATTTTGCCAAGTGTAAAGTTTGGTGGAGGGGGGATTATGGTGTGGGGTTGTTTTTCAGGAGTTGGGCTTGGCCCCTTAGTTCCAGTGAAAGGAACTCTTAATGCTTCAGAAAACCAAGAGATTTTGGACAATTTCATGCTCCCAACATTGTGGGAACAGTTTGGGGACGGCCCCTTCCTGTTCCAACATGACTGCGCACCAGTGCACAAAGCAAAGTCCATAAAGACGTGGATGAGCGAGTTTGGTGTGAAAGAACTTTACTGGGATGTCACTCAAGTTCATATGCGTGTGAAGGAAAATGAGCGAATACTTTTGGAAATATAGTGTATATTTAACACAAATCTGTATGTCAAGAACAAAGATACAAATATAAGGTAATAAAAATAATGCAGCAAACAACTCTGTAATGTTTTTACAAATTTACTCTTAACAGAAGGGTTTGGTGACATGTTTGTTGTCAAAAATATGCTTCCTTAGTTTAGCACTGGAGTTTTTAGGGTTGTGCATATTTGGCAGTGTGTTAAGACTTACTGTGAACTATAAACATAAAATTTTACAGCATAGTTGCTGTAAAACTGTGGTCAGCCAATTGAGATGAAAGGTGTTGTGCCAAAAATGGATAGCCCCATAACTCCAACATCTACCATGTCTTGGCTGATTGACTACATTTGAGGTAGAAAATTGTGCAGGTTTTCTTTTTTTTTTTACAAATTTCGCTCTGAGATGGACTGGCAACCTGTCCAGGGTGTATCCTGCCTTTCGCCCAATGACAGCTGGGATAGGCTCCAGCACCCCCCGCGACCCAGAAGAAGAAGCGACTTAGAGGATGTATCTGTTTTTTTTTACAAATTTCTTTAAAAATAAAGGAGCAAAAAGAGCTCCTTGGGGTGATGCTACATAAGTTTTAGTTCCCTAAAGAAACATTCAGCTGAGTGGTTTCAAATCCCTTTTTTTAAGAAATACTGAAAATAGAAAACCAAAAAGTGGTTCGTCTTCATTTATTTTTTAACATATGCACTACAGTTAAGGACCAAGTTGGCCAAGTTTACATGTAAAAATTTACACTTACAAATTAAGGAGCAGCAATGCCCTATAAACGTTTAACCCAGTAAAAATGACAGTCCATCAGATAATATATGACGCAGGTTCCTAATCTTCCACGACTGGAAAACTCCTTCTTGAGACTAATCACAGATGTCATCAATTCTGGTAAATCAGTGGGATGTATTAGAAATTAGAAATGTATTAGAAAATACCTAAATTATGTGCTCTCTCCATGTGTTTCATTGCACAGCTCTGATTTTGTACAGAATGTGTGTGACCCTTTCTCTGCTCTGGGATTTTTGGAGCATTGCTGTTTTCATTTCTTCTTTCAGCATAAATTGTTAGGAAACACAAACATTACTAGTAATGTGCAAAAGAAGCCACTCTTTCATTTATACATTCCAGATAAAATGGCCATTGAGCACAACCTATCTATCTATCTTTCAGTGTAAGAGGCAAAAAGCAGAAAACATACCCATTTAACAGGTTAATATAACAAATCTGTCTGTAATTTATTTTGAGTGTAACTTTGTGTTTGACATTAGTTTGATTAAGAGAAGCAGAAAATACATCCAACGTCTAACTCTGAGCTTTGAAGGTGTTCGAAAATGTAGAGACAGACGAAATATGCAAAAAGTGATATTAAATTTGATTGTTAAAGCTTCTGTCTCAGATTGATGGAAAATGTGTCATAGATGGTTTTATATGGCACCAAAAATGGTTCTATTGTTTCAATGTCAAGCTTTAACTACAGGAAAACCCTTTCTGGTGCTTTGTAGAAGCAAAAGGGTTCTATATAGAACCATATAGGATATATATGTGTGTGAATATCGATGTGTGTATCAGGCATAACCACCTCCTAGGTACACTTTGTAGATGGACTGTAGTCCATCTGTTTCTCTGATACTTTGTTAGCCACCTTTTACCCTATTCGTCAGTGGTCAGGACCCCCATGGACCCTCACAGAGCAGGTACTATTTGGGTGGTGGATCATTCTCAGCACTGCAGTAACACTGATGTGGTGGTGGTGTGTTAGTGTGTGTTGTGCTGGTAAGAGTGGATCAGACACAGCAGTGCTGCTGGAGTTTTTAAACACTGTGTCCACTCACTGTCCACTCTATTAGACACTCCTTGTCAGTCCACCTTGTAGATGTAAAGTCAGAGACGAAAGCTCATCTGCTGCTGCACAGTTTGTGCTGGTCATCCTCTAGTCCTTTATCAGTGGTCACACGATGCTGTTGTCTGAATATTTTTGGTTGAGGGACTATTCTCAGTCCAGCAGTGACACTAAGGTGTTTAAAAACTCCAGCAGCACTGCTGTGTCTGATCCACTCAGACCAGCACAACACATACTAACACACCACCACCACATCAGTGTTACTGCAGTGCTGAGAATGATCCACCAACCAAATAGCACCTGCTCTGTGAGGGTCCATGGGGGTCCTGACCACTGAAGAACAGGGTAAAAGGGGGATAACAAAGTACCGGAGAAACAGATGGACTACAGTCTGTAACTGTAGAACTACAAAGTGCTCCTATATAGTAAGTGGAGCTGTATTCTAGGTGTATTCAAGACTTGGCAGCAATTCAGTGACACAAGTACTGGACAGAACCAGCCTACATCATTCACACATAGCACTTAAAGACCAACAGTGAGTGATCCCCTCAGCACTAATTACTAAGTGCTTTCTATGTGCTATCTGTTAAGCTCGGGATAAGCAGAGCTTACAGTGGTGTGAAAAAGTGTTTGCCCCCTTCCTCATTTCCTGTTTTTTTGCATGTTTGTCACACTTAAGTGTTTTGGAACATCAAACCAATTTAAACAATAGTCAAGGACAACACAAGTAAACACAAAATGCAATTTGTAAATGAAGGTGTTTATTATTAAAGGAGAAAAAAAATCCAAACCATCATGGCCCTGTGTGAAAAAGTGATTGCCCCCTAAACCTAATAACTGGTTGGGCCACCCTTAGCAGCAACAACTGGAACCAAGCGTTTGCGATAACTTGCAATGAGTCTTTTACAGCGTTCTGGAGGAATTTTGGCCCACTCATCTTTGCAGAATTGTTCTAATTCAGTTACATTAGAGGGTTTTCGAGCATGAACAGCCTTTTTAAGGTCATACCACAACATCTCAATAGGATTCAGGTCAGGACTTTGGCTAGGCCACTCCAAAGTCTTCATTTTGTTTTTCTTCAGCCATTCAGTGGTGGACTTGCTGGTGTGTTTAGGATCATTGTCCTGCTGCAGAACCCAAGTTCGTTTCAGCTTGAGTTCACGAACAGATGGTCGGACATTCTCTTTCAGGATCTTTTGGTAGACAGCAGAATTCATAGTTCCATTTATCACAGCAAGTCTTCCAGGTCCTGATGCAGCAAAACAGGCCCAGACCATCACACTACCACCACCATATTTTACTGTTGGTATAATGTTCTTTATCTGAAATGCAGTGTTCCTTTTACGCCAGATGTAATGGGACACACACCTTCCAAAGAGTTCCACTTTTGTCTCCACAGAATTTGGTCCACAGAATGTTTTCCCAAAAGTGATGGGGATCATCAAGATGTGTTTTGGAAAAATTGAGACGAGCTTTAATGTTCTTTTTGCTCAGCAGTGGTTTTCTTCTTGGAACTCTGCCATGCAGGCCATTTTTGCCCAGTCTTTTTCTGATGGTGGAGGCATGAACGCTGACCTTAACTGAGGCAAGTGAGGCCTGCAGTTCTTTGGACGTTGTTGTGGGGTCTTTTGTGACCTCTTGGATGAGTCGTCGCTGCGCTCTTGGGGTAATTTTGGGCGGCCGGCCACTCCTGGGAAGGTTCACCACTGTTCCATGTCTTCGCCATTTGTGGATAAGGGCTCTCACTGTGGTTCGCTGGATTCCCAAAGCTTTGGAAATGGCTTTATAACCCTTTCCAGACTGATAGATCTCAATTACTTTCTTTCTCAATTGTTCCTGAATTTCTTTGGATCTCGGCATGATGTGTAGCTTTTAAGGATCTTTTGGTGGACTTTACTGTGTCAGGCAGCTCCTATTTAAGTGATGTCTTGATTGAGAACAGGTGTGGCAATAATCAGGCCTGGGTGTGGCTAGAGAAATTGAACTCAGGTGTTAAAAACCACAGTTATAGTATGTTTTAACGAGGGGGGCAATCACTTTTTCACACAGGGCCATGATGGTTTGGATATTTTTTCTCCTTTAATAATAAACACCTTCATTTACAAATTGCATTTTGTGTTTACTTGTGTTGTCCTTGACTATTGCTTAAATTGGTTTGATGTTCCGAAACACTTAAGTGTGACAAACATGCAAAAAAACAGGAAATGAGGAAGGGGGCAAACACTTTTTCACACCACTGTATATAAATCACTACGGGACCAAATGACAAATTATGTTAAGACAAGGAAGGAAGTCAGTGTGATAGAGGTTCCTTCAGGCTGTCTACCAGAACATGAAATGATAGATATAAGTGAAAGCAGGAAAGGTGCGGAAATGCATGAAGAACATGATGAGGACACATCCTACTCGGACGGTTGACATGCTCCCAGAATATCTGCATTTCCTCTTACTGTGTTACAAGTCTTCACCAGCAGTCAAGAGTAAACTGACATTTCATCATATGAGGAACACAGAAGGAGGACCAGAAATTAGTCATCATTTGATTTTATGCTACACTCTTAGAACCTAAGGTTCCTCAAAATTCTTGACTTGAATATACAGTTATACTGTAGACACATTACACTATTTTGAGTTATTTTTGAGTACTTTAATATTTAAAAAGGTTCGTTGCACTCATAAAGCTTTGAGAAAAATCATCCATTGAAAGGGTTTGTAAAGGGGAGTTCTACTGATTTTTCAAAAGGTCTATGCAATACAATGGTTGAGGTATAAACAAAGTCATTCAGAGTGTTCTTTATGGTTTTCTTTAGAGTAGTAGGGAAGGAAACCAGAGGATTTGGGTTCCATCCCCACAATTTAAATATATGTACATTTAAATAAATGTAATTCATTACTGTACTTAAGTAGTTTTCATGTATTCGTACTTTAGTAAAGTTTTTCCTTTTAGGGCGTCTTTTCACTTTGACTCCACTGCATTTCAAAGTGAAATATCTTACAATTTACTTCACTACATTTTGCAAAACTTGTCGTTCTTTTTGGTTTCTATGTATATAAAAAGCACAAAGCAAGAACACCAATCAGGGCGCAGCGCTCACTTTGTTTTGAGCTTGTTTTGACCTGTTGGACATACTGTCCCAGTGTAAGCACACGGTTCCACATCAGTGCAGCAGAGTAAAATTTTGGCATAATCTTTTCAACATAAATGATAAACTAACCTAACTTTGTGTAAATAGAGCACAATATAGAAATATGTCCACATATGCAGTCGTGACTGACGCGGCTTTTTTATAAATTTATGCGTACACCATTTAATTTTATAGTAAATTAGTTTGGGCTGGTTTATGTTTATGAACAGAGACCTACAGATCAACATAGTAAAGGAAACTCATTTGTAATCCTGAGTTTAAAGCAAGCTTTATGAAATTTAAACTTGGAACTAAGTTGTAAATAAATCTTAAACTGAAACTTTGCTTGTGTGTAAAAAGTGATTTCAGAGCCACTCGGTTCTCCCTGATGGAAACTGTTTACCTTCAGTGTTTTGTGCTTATGATCATTTTAATAAACATCAGCGTCACTAATTAATGACATTCTATTAAAAGACTGGTTTACCAAGAGAGACACTGGAGGATTTTCACCTAAAATGAGTTCATGAAGCCAGTCTTGTTATAAAAATGATAACAGGACATTAGAGCCAAAATGAATCTTTTAGTACTTTTACTTTTGATACTTAAGTACATTTTAGGTCTATAGGGAGGAACTTTTACTTTTACTGGAGTATTTTACCTTTATTTGGGTATCTCTACTTTAAATCAAGTACATGGTTGTTTACTTTGTCCACCACTGATCGAAAAAGTGAACTTACATGTGTGAGTTTCTATTTGTGAAGTTGAATCATGATCATGAATCAATGACTCAGGCATCATGGTGAGAACTCATAACCATTTCTTGTAATAACTTTCTGTGAGGGAGCTTTTAGAGGCATTAAACTCTTCAGATGTCTGGTTCCTATCATCACTGCTGAGAACAGTTTGGTAGGTTTGTCTCAAACAGAGTATTTTACATTAACATTCTGCACACCACTCTGAATGACCTTGATTAGATCATACCAGCTGAATTAAGCAGAAATTTAAAAGAAATCTGGATTTCTTCTTTAAGCAACCAAGTGCAGTTCCTCTATGACACAGCTCCGTCTCTCACACCAACTTTCTTCCCGTTTTTTTCTTTTTCTTCTTCTTCGTCTCTACTCCATTCTTCGTTCTCCTTCTCTTTCGCTTTCTCAGTGTTCGCCTCTCTCGTTGAGCAAATGAGCAGGGAGCACATGCTGATGAATGTCAATAGGTTCCCATGGTGCTCAAGTAGAGTGGATTGGAGGAGGGGGAGGGGGAAGAGAAGAGCCTGGTCAGTCCACATGCGCTGACTCCATTAGGCTGATGGGATTTTTATTAAATTAGCCAAGGCATTCTATGGATGACTCCTCCTTCATCAGGGAGAGAAAGAAAGAAAGAATGAAAGGGAGAGAGCGAGGGAGCTAGAGAGAAAAAGACTCAATCACATTTGTCCTTATCTCATTTGTAAAGGCAGGCCGGAGGGAGGGTCATTATCCTTTATCAGCAGGAAAAGACAAGGACTCATAAGTAGGGATGTATAGTAGAGATGAGGACAGGCAGCTGGAGGTGGGGGCAGCGGGTGGCAAGAGCGGCAATTTGTCGCCAATGAGGCGGAGTGACAGCATGTTACAGTCTGCTCGCTGCCAAAAGGAATTTCTAAATTGGTCTTGTGTGTTTCGGACCCCGTGTTCTTGTCAGCGGGTGTGTGTTAATCTGGCTGCATAGGTGGGCCGCTGACGAAACAGTCTTCTGCTAGATAACCTATTTTTATCCCAACAATGTACAATATAATTGTTGATTAAATTAAAGTTATGTCTCATTTTATATGCTTTGTTGATCATTTGTACTGAAAGCATTCATTTTCCATATTATTTACATCTATATGTGTAATGTATCCAGTGGGAGACCCTCAGGGCCTTCCAGGCCTTTAGAGAAGGCCTAATGATTTCGCTACAAGTATTATAGGAATACCCTTATTTCACTACAAAGTTTAGACTGGATACATAAGGGTTAAGATCTTGAAACAATGGAAAATTGTCCAGGGAGACTTTTTCCCCATGGTATCTGGACAGATACAGCCAAGCTAACTCTCCCACTGAAGGCCTTACACAATAGATTACCAACCAACATAATTAGGAAGGAACAGTGGACTTAACCAATCATGTTTAATTTTCAATAGGTGGGACGAATTTTGCTCTAGAAGTCTGAAAGTCCTGGACACATCACTAACTGTAAATGTGGTAGAGAAATAATTGAATTCAGGTGCTCCAATCACTTCCGTGGCCACAGGTGTATAAAACCAAGGTATGCAGACTGCTTCTACAAACATTAGTGAAAGACTGAGTTGCTATCAGGAGCTCAGTGAATTCCAGTGCGGTACTATGATAGGACCCCACCTGTGCAACAGGTGAATTTCCTCATTACTAAATATTCCACAGTCAACTGTCAGTGGTATTATAACAAGGTGAAAGTGAATGGAAACGACAGCAATTCAGCCAGGAAGTGGTCGGCCAAGTAACATGAGAGTGCAGGGTGAGGGGATGCTGAGGTGCATGGTGTGCAGAGGTCGCCAACTCAATTGCTACAGACCTCCAAACTTCATGTGGCTTTAGCTCAAAAACTGTGTAGAGAGCTTTATGGAATGGGTTTTCATGGCTGAACAGTTGCATCCAAGCCTTACATCACCATGTGCAATACAAAGTGCCAAATACAGTTGTTGTAAAGTGCTGCCACTGACCTCTAGAGCAGTGGAGACGTGTTCTCTGGAGTGAATAATCACATTTCTCTGTCTGGCAATCTGATGGACGAGTCTGGGTTTGGCGGTTGCCAGGAGAACGGTACTTGTTTGACTCCATTTTGCCAAGTGTAAAGTTTGGTGGAGGGAGGATTATGGTGTGGGGTTGTTTTTCAGGAGTTGGGCTTGGCCCCTTAGTTCCAGTGAAAGGAACTCTTAACGCTTCACCAAGAGATTTTGGACAATTTCATGCACCCAACTTTGCGGGAACAGTTTGGGGACGGCCCCTTCCTGTTCCAACATGACTGCGAACCAGTGCACAAAGCAAGGTTCATAAAGACATGGATGAGTGAGTTTGGTGTGGAAGAACTTGGAGTCCTGTCCGTGGAGTCCTGACCTCAACCCGATAGAACACCTTTAGGATGAATTAGAGCAGAGACTGTGAGCCAGGCCTTCTCGTCTAACATCAGGTCTGACTTCAAAAATGCGTTCCTGGAAGAATGGTCCAAAATTCCCCTAAACACACTCCTAAACCTTGTGGAAAGCCTTCCCAGAAGAGTGGAAGTTGTTATAGCTGCAAAGGGTGGA
The DNA here is from genome assembly GCF_015220715.1 of Pygocentrus nattereri. Lineage (NCBI taxonomy): Eukaryota > Metazoa > Chordata > Actinopteri > Characiformes > Serrasalmidae > Pygocentrus > Pygocentrus nattereri. The sequence continues at coordinate 11,472,998 of NC_051225.1, forward strand.
CCGACATAATATTAAATCATATGGATTAAGAATGAGATATCACTCAAATTCATATGCAAGTGAAGGGAGACAAGTGAATACTTTTGGCAATATAGTGTATATTGATATATGCAAGTAAAACAAAGGATATTAAGCCAAAAAATGTAAATGTGCAAAAAAATTTACTGGTTGTTACATGTGTAAGAATTATACACATAAGGTATCTTCCACAATTTCAAGTCAAAGTTTATTTATATAGTGCTTTTTTCAGCAGGCATTATCACAAAGCAGCATTACAGAAACAAATCTGGGTTGCCAATGGTGAGCGTCGCCAGTAGTGACAGTGGCAAGGAAAAACTCTCTAAGAGCAGGAGCAAGAAACCTTGAGAGGAACCAAGACTCAGAAGGCTAACGCAGCTTCCTCAGGTCGACACCGGATAGCAAACAATCCTCATACCCAAATCCATTTACCTTTCAAGGAATTACTTTTCTCTTTGCCATATTGATAGAAATGGTCTTGATAAATCCTTTATATTTCCCATGTATTTAGTAAGAGCTCACTTTTACTGTGGTTTTACTCGATCAATATCAATGCTTTTGCAAAGTGCTTTCCAGGATTACCAGAACTTGTGTTTTCACAAGATTAGGTAGCACAATAAATCTATATATTCCATTTGCTGACGCTAAGCATCATAATTGGGACACTGCAAAGTGAAATTCAAAGTGAATTTTTTAAATGTATTGTGATAGAAACTGAGGGTCGCTATAACAGATAGCCAGGCATGCTCAGCTCATTTACTGGTGTAGTGCTATAAAGAGACACCCAGCAGAGAGACCTGAGCTAATGAAAACTCTATGGAAACAGAACTGGAGAGACGAGACATCTGATATTTAATGAGTCAAGGTCTATGAAGGAGAGGAGACGATGCTACAAAGGAAATTATGGTCATTAGATCACAATAGAAGAATCTGGATCCTTGGATGGAGAGAGAGGAAGAGACAGAAAAAGAGAGAGAGACAAGCAGACAACAATGTCGCTGGAATGTATCATTATCGGTACAGACAATGTCTGCGTGTGTGTAATTTGGAGAATGAAGCCAGCGTCTTTGAGCCTCAGCGAGTGACACTGACTTGCTCAATTAAGGCAAGGACAAACAGCAGAATGACAGCAGACAGAGTTATGTAGAGGGTAATAATGACAGCCTTGCTAGCAAACAATCTAATGTTGGCGTCTGTGGCTTGCACTGGGGGGCTTGTCTGAGGCCTGCATTCCCCCTTTGCGGGATGAGCAACAGGGACTATGAAACGCTAGACACACCAGTTCACTAGGCTCACAATGTATACCCCAAACAGGCCAGATGCTTCAAGCTAACACCTTTTGAAAACATGCTGGATGCTACTAAAACATGTATCTCATGCTCATCTGCAGATCAGCTTGTCAATCTCACCCCTTTTATTCGCAAGTCTGACGGTCAATGACGTTTTTTGAGCTTAGGCGGTGACATCATCTATTTCTGCATGACTTAAAGACTAAATAGCAAACTCATGTGCAGTCTTATTAGCCACCAGTGTAATTCATGTAGGCTTGGCTTTTAGAAGCTCTTCGGTTCTTTCCCACCTTTCTGATCTTTTTTTCTGACCTTTATTGTGCTCGGCACACAATAGCAGAGCCTGTGCCTCTCCAGGGTCAACAAGATACGGTCCAAAGAGCATCAGAGTGGACACAGCACAAGAGACATAAAACCACTCAGTGTAAATACCGCACGCCACCGTGGGAAGGGACCCCAGGGTGCATAATCAAACGGCAGCTGGATTTTGCAATTCGCCATGGCTCCTCTCTGTTTGTCTTTTTGTTTTATGAAGGGTCAGCTAGCTTTAGCTCGTAGCGAGAGGGGTGGTGGAGAGGACTGGCTCCTTTGAAAGCAGGATCAGAGAGAGACAGGCTCTGTAGGCCTGAGTGGAAGCATTAAGATTCATTACTCTGGCCGTGACCTCACAGGCAAAGCATGGCATGTGTGTTATTGCTCCATTAGACAGAGCCAAGACTCACGTGCAGGCTGTTATTGAGAGCAGGGCAAAGGTCAAATGCACGCACATCAAAAGCACAGCATTCTCCCCTCCCCTGTCTTTACTGCTCACCGCCTCTCTTAAGTGAGAGAATATGTACGCATATGCATGTCTTTGTAGGTGGGGGAGGTGAGCTAGAGGTCAGGTCCTATGATTAAAGTGGTTACCGAGAAGATCTGGGATTTTAATTCAGTATGAATCTGCAACGTAGGTCGTTTTACAGCGCTGACAGTCATAATTCCAGAGAAAACTGCTTGCTATTACTTGAGCTCCTTCAGTAATGGTAGTTCTGTTCAAATTGACCACACAGGAATGTAATACAATCTGTTAATAGACATGGATATGCGTGTCGTTGCATTGCGCTGACGCGCTCATCTAGACTATGGGGAAATTACACAGATACTTAATCCTGTATGAGTTGGCCATTCAAACATATTTTATTACAGACCTTGCTGTGGTAGGATCCAATCTTAAGACACTGAACGTGATTTGGACGGAACGTTGGAACGTGAACGGGTCCTTGTAAAAAAGCTATGGACAAATATAAGTCTTTCATGTTGAGCAGCTTCTCATTTAAGGAACATAATTATGGAAAAACCAAATTTCCTCAAACTTTTTAAAATAGGATTGAGAGTTTGATGTAGTATATAAACATTGTGAACATTCTTTTAAAATATACTATTGAATCTCTAGTCCATACAGTCCATATATGTAAACTAAGTGGCAGCCAAAGCTGGTTTGAATCCATTGTTTTTGTGATGTCACCAACACATATATCCACCTATTGAGCCTATAGCACATTCACATTGCAGTTATAAATAGCATGTCAGCCCAAAGTGCTTTTTGAATGAGGCCCCCTTTAGGCAGCCAATTAGTAACACACACAGTAAGAAAAACAGTTATGAAGAGTTATGTGGTACATAATCCCATGCAAACACCATAAGCGGACTTCTGGGACACCACTAAGCTTATCTTCATGCTATGAAACATCAGTGCAACTTTGGTTGCATGAAACCTATGTGAAACCTGCACAGTGCACTTGAGTGCACTGATAAAACACTCATTTAGAGTCATGGCTTAACATACACAGAATACATGAGATTAAAAAACTCATACATATATCGATATAGTGCGTATCAATAAATACATATGTAAAAGATATAAATCTATAGGAACAGAAAACAGAATGGCAATAACAAGACAGGAAAAATATACAAAACCAATAAAATTATGCACACATGATGTATAAAAAAATTAGGAGCAACTAACTGGCGAACTATTGTAATACCAGAGGTATTTAAAATGTTGGATGAAACTTTGTTTTTGAATTACCTTGTGTAACTATCAAATTGCACTGAAATTATGTTGCAGGCAACTTACAACATGCAACTAGTTGCATAGCAGTTTCACGGCATAAAGTTTCACCAACCAGAAATACAAAAAAATGTAGGATATGGGCTCTTTAATTTTATGGACATATTTTACAAGATTGGCAGCTCAGGAAAGGAGTTGGTTGTAGGTGCCTTATGTCTGCTTACCTAATATTAACTTACATTTTTTGATCAGATAAATCACATTTTGTTTTATTGGCTAAAAATCTAGACCTTTACCTGTCAAATCAACAATGAATAAGAGCTTCAAAGAGCCTCTGTCTGACCTCAAACCCAAATCTGCCTGGCAGGAAAACTATCAACACCATTACAGGCCCCACTTCTACCCTCAAGTGTGTGAAGAGGACAGATAGAGTGCTTTTTGACGTATAAGAGTTTACGGTACTCCTTCTTACTCAGGACCCCTCCCTCTATCTGGCCCAGGGTCATTCACACCCGTTCCCAAAAAACCAGAAGTGATGTCACCCATGGCTCTTCCGACCGGATGGTCAGATCTGTGGAGTGTGACCCCCTTTCCTCCCTTGCTCGCTCTCTTCCTCGCTTTCTGCCTTCCTCCAGGGCATGAGAGGAGATGCCGCTGGGACAGGAACAGGAAGCCTATTGTTCTGGGGGTTTTTGGTGCTGCTCCCACTTCACACGCCCCGGCCCCACCATCCTGGTAACTAGAGTGTTGATGTAAGCGTGGCAGCATTAGCCATCGCAAGAATTGTGCTGGTCATTTGTCTTCACTCATTCTTCCTGTGGTTACATCACCACATCTGTCCACTACATCTGAGCTAAAAAATCTTTTTAACTTACCTTTACTTTACCTTACATATTCAATACTATTGATAATATTACCATTAAACAAATGACAGATACACAAAATGGGTTGCCTGTTGACTAGGGAGTTAATGTTATATTTTGAAATTATAACCATGTTTACATGCTATTTCAAATGCTATTGTCACAGAAAACTGGGCTAAATTAGTTTTTTGCATGATATGGGCCCTTTAAGCCCTTACAATCCTAGGCTCATTATAATTTAATGCTCATTATTCAGTAAGCCTTATCGACTCACAGATAAGTGCTGGCTGCTTAAGAGTGTAAATAATAAGAACTGTAATCCCATCAATACACATGGCTGGAGCCACAAGGTAATGCATTTGTTTGCACTTAAATCTACGCCAACAAACTTGATTAAGCATATCAGAACCCAAAACATTTGGGCAACATTAATATGAGAGTCAAAACAAAGCTTCTTTTCTGACATAGAAATTAAGTTTAACTGACTGCGATCAGAACAAAACCTCGCATCTCCAAAACGATAACTTTACAGGAGAAGGAAAAAAAACTTCTTTACTTTTAATGTAAGTCACTGGATCCAGACTTTTGGACCGTTTCTTTTGGTCTGGTCAGCGGACATTTTCAAATTATGTCAAATACTGAAAAATGACAAACTCAGATATGAGGTTTTGTTTCGATAGCATCCTGTTTGGAAATCAGAGAGCATTTTTCTGCGTGACAACTGGCATCATATCAGTCGTCATAAAAATTGCTTTTGTTCATTTTGATGTCATTACACCTCTGCAACTGTCATGACAACCGGCACTAGTTGGAAAAAGCCTTCACACATATACAGTATTTATGTATATATGCACAGTGTGTGTGTGTGTGTGTGTATGTATATATATATATATATGATGACTGATTTCCAAACAGGATGCTATCGAAACAAAACGCTCATATATATATATATATATATATATATATATATATATATATGGGGAGATTTGCTCGAAAGAGGCCCTGAATTATTCTGTAGTAACTCTCTGTAGAATGAAGCAATATGAATGAAACAAGATGCAATGTTCTCCTCAGTATATGGAGCTTTGAAGTCAGGATGTTCTTGTGTCGGAGCGATGAAGTATGCACCGGACAGCCGTCACAACATTTAACTTCCATTTGCAACTTGTGGGTGCAAACCCCCTGCACCCCTACATGTGTCTGTTAGAAAACGAAGATCACTTCCAGCATCACATGCAATGCAATTGATTACACATACATCAAATTATGTAGCGTTTTTTGGCTCAGATTGCTTCATCCTAGCGGGAATTACAATAGAATAATTGTTGAACCAACCCTGTGCCCAGAAAGTTGCCGGTTCGATCCCCTCAGCTGACGGTCCATGACTGAAGTGCCCTTGAGCAAGCCACCTAACCCCCAATTGCTCCCTGGGCGCCGTGGATAGGGCTGCTCACTGCCCCCTATTGAGTGTGTTCACTAGTGTGCATGTATGTGGGTGTTTCACTACATGGATGCGTTAAATGCAGAGGTCTAATTTCACAGTGACAAATGATCCTTAATTCTAACAAGTGGATGGGACAACAACAAGCAGTCTTCAATAGAAACGCACCATCAGCTATGCTAGCCTCGTTAGCTGATTAGCAAGCGTGAAGCTTTTTTAGTAATGCAAACTGTGTTTGGAAAATGCCAGTGAAATGTACATGTACTGCTTGAAAAACATCTTTGACAGGCCAAAACAGCAGAGCTCGAAAGAGATCCATAGCGCAACAACTTTCTTTTTTCCTGTGTTGTCCTTGTCTTAGCAGGCTAGCACTATGAGGTAGCAAATTTGTATCAGCGCTTATGCCACACATGGAGTAGTTTGGTACAAAAAATCCCTAGTAAATCAGTGTATTTTTATATAATCAGTATTTCCAAGTTTTGTTTTTCCTTCTAGTTTTTTCCATATTGAAAAGGGGATTTCAGCCACAGTTCACATTCTGCTGCTTAAGTGGTCATCTAACAAATTTCACTTGCACATTATTTGCTAATATAGTAATAGACAGGCTCTTAACACAGAGCCAGGGATTTCTCCAACACAGACGTACAGTTGTATGCAAAAGTTTGGGTGCCCTAGTCAAATGTGAAAAGAGGAGAAAATGAATCATCTACAGTTCACAATAACAGTAATATAAATATGTTCACAATACAAGCCTCATTGCTCAAATCCAATCTCTCCGACACGGAGGTACAGACACTTAAGTAAGTGAGTCAAATCTCTCATTAATGTGAGCGAACCAGTGTCCTGAAATGACCCGTATGCGCACATCCTGCTCAGTAATGTCATGTGAATGAATCACGAGCAGAACGAGCTTCGCTGAGAAGATGATTAATTCTGATCTGCTCTCAGCTTCATTATTAAAAAGATGAGATGTTTTGTTTTTCCACCATTTACATACTTGGCGTTGCTGTCATGGTAACGCTGAATGATGGCGCACACGCAGTGGAAAAAAGCACAAGAAAAATAACTTGAGGACATTAAGGTCATATGGCCACGGATCGGATATGTATTCGATCTAGGACTACATATGAAAGTGGCTCAAGTCGGATTTGAAAAGATCAGATTTGTGTCCACACTGCCCTGAAAAATCCAGATCTGAGTCATATCAGGGCAAAACATTTGTGAAAAAAAAGATTTGTGCCATTTCAACCTGGTAATGTGAATGTAGCCTTTGTTAATGCAGGGAATGCACTTTTGCATATTTTACTGCACAATTACTGTTTATTTGCTGAAATTAGCATATTGAAGAAAAAAAAAACATAAAATGTTTCCTGTGCAAAAGTTTATATTTTATGTGTCATGTTTTTATATGTTAAAGTTAGCAATTAAATATAATTTGTGCACTAAAATTTGTAGAAATGCCATTTTAAATGTGTTCTCTGTAGAGGATGTATCAACTTATTTTCACTAAGAAAATCACCAAAACATGTCATTTGACTCGGGGTGTTCAACCTCTTGCATGCGACTGTAAGAGTGTGGGATGACAATTGAGCCAGCAACTCTTAAAAAGTGTAATAAAAGGTACTTAATGACATATAAAATGAAATGAAAGCTTCTATTTAAGGTGCAAACTAGTCATAATTTCTATAGTCCAGTGTTTTCTTATACCATGTCATTTATTTATTAGTCATTTGAATGGTCTGTTTTATTTGTTTATAGGCCTGATTCACTAAATATTCAGGGACAGCCCAGAGCTTTTGCATAGGCCTATATATTCTCTGTTTGTCCTGAACTATTTGTGTGTCCCAGTCAGGCAACAGTCTAATTATTGAAATATACTGAGGCACATAAAAATATATTGTATGGCACTTGAGAGTATATTAACACCATATATTTCCCCCTGGCTTGTCTTACGACTTGAACGCTAGCGAGCATGCGTGTGGTGAGGTATGAATGTGATATGTGGAGACTGAGTGAGAGTGTAGGATTAGGTGTAGAATTAATGGAATTCATTACAGTTGAGGCCTCCTTGGTAGCTGGGGTCATCACCCGTACCATAATAGCTCTGCTTGTCACTTTCCGCTGACTCTAGCAGAGAGGTTAGTCTGACCAACTGATATGAAGAAGAATACGCGGCATAATAGGAATTCTCAGGCTACTCACTCAAGTATGCTAAAAAAACAATCAAGTTTACGCAACTTCAGTGCTTGTTAGCTGAGTAAATGTAAAATTAGCTTTTTTTTGTTTTCCTAATAAAAGTATACTTTTTCTGCAAAATGTTTGGAAAAAGATGAGCATTTATTACACACCAATAAATGATATGTAATAGATACTTGTTAGATTGAACTGCATGTAAATGAGTGTGCTGCTTGTGGCTCTTCTCATTTGGATAGAATTTGAATTCTTTGAATTTATAGGTCCTAAACCATTCATTTTTCATACAGTTTTTCCAATTTTTCTTAAATTAAAGAGTTTGGTCTCGCTCTCTCTCACTCAACACAATGCTAATCAGCACCGGAGTCGATGTTACTTTAGCAGCAGTTGCGAAAAGCAAAAAGATGCGGTGGCGCTTCACAGGTCTTGGCCTGAAGCCTGTGCTTGCCTTTGCCCTCCTAGCACTGGTAGCATTGTGTGCTTGGGGGAGACCTAACTAGAGGGTGGAATTGGAAACAATTATAACGGGGAAAAAGTTGGATACAAATCTCAGAAAAAAAGTCTATGCTAAAACAGTAATGTATGATACTGGATATTTGGGACATGATCTCAGAATTATAGGTTAATCTAAATTCTTATATCCACTAACAAGCTGGTTTCTTTTCTTCTTCTTTATATTCAATACTATATATAAATTGTGAATCATATCCTCTTCTATTCATGTTGCTCTTGTGTTATTGTTTTGCTATCCCGTGTCAACCAGAGGAGTCTTGGTTCCTCTCGAGGTTTCTTCTTTTTGCTCTTAGGGAGCTTTTCCATGGACTTTCTGTAAAGCTGATTTGTGACAATGTCTGTTGTAAAAAGTGCTATATAAATAAATTTTAACTTGGCTTGAATTGTACAGGTGGCTGATCCAAGAGCTAGCTGTGCTGTAGGACATGCGAGGCCAGATGAAGCCATGTTTGCGGATGACAGTCCAGTCCAGTCCAGCCCGCAGGGTAACAAGGGTCTTTTGTAACCGACATGATGCGTCAGAGCTTTTCTATCCTTGTACTGATCTCTACAGTCTTGATGAGCTACATGACTCAGTGTGAAGGGCCCCACTGTCTTTTAATCTAATTACTACACTTCTGTCCACTGACAAGCAGGTTTCATGTCTTTTTCTCTACATTCAATGTTGTGTATTAACTGCAAATCCTATCCTCTATTCATATCACTCTTGTGTTATTGTCATCTAGTGTATTAAAACATTATTTCACACAATCGTCTATAAGCACACTCACTTTCCTCTCATTTCTGTTATGATGTGCTTGAGTTTGTCACAGAATTTCCTCTGTGGTCGTGCTCCTGTTGGTGGGCCATTTTAGCCTAACAACTGTGGGATTTTCCCTCTTGGCAGCTGTATGTAAACACTAGATGTGTTGTGGTCAGAGGGACAAAGGACACAGATGACCATTCTTATGACTGTGGTCATGCAAGATCACTGTCAACTTCTCTGTGACAACTTGTTCGCTTTTCATAGTGACTGTGCTAGTTTGTGCACTAGTACCAGGAGACATTAAATAACATCCTGTCTTGCCATTCTTTTTGAACATGGGCCTTTGTGGCTGTGATTTCTAAAACAAAAAATAGACATCCCTCAAGAAGGGATGGCTGATTCCTCAACTGTGGCTTTGAGTTTTACTGACAGAATCTTAGTTGACCCTGAATTCTGAGATTAGTCGGATAGTTGGCTAAGAGGGAATAGACCTAATAAACACAAAAAAGCTGGATGTTTGCACAAAAAGAAAAAGCACAGGATAAACATCTACCAGCTGCACACTCTGTTGAATTACACAGCTAAAATGTATTTTAGCATTTCAGAGCTGAGAAAAGAATCACACTGTGCTTTTACAGAAAGCACCAGGACAGTGTCAGTCTGACACGGAAACAAAAGCCAGAGCTAAGCTTGACACATTGTTCAACCTGTCTCTGTGTAGCTTGGCATCTTTGACCTGCTTCCAAAAACCCTCTCTTTAACGTTAATCATGAGGTCACATACAGTGACAGGGCCAATTGTGTGCTCTCGGCTCTGAGATTCAATTAAATTTCCCTGGAAGTCGCAAGAGAGAACAGTTTTTGACAGCTTCAGACAGCCTTCCTTTCTGCCTTCAGCCTTCCTGAGGAAACATAAATGAAGAGAAAACAGAAAGTGTAGAATCTATATGAAAGAGTGCAATATGAACGGGGGGTGTGGTGACCTGTCTATGAACTGAAACGTCTTCCATGCTGGTATCCTTTATCTGCAGGAGCTGCACTCTGCAGGGCAGCATCAAGCCTGCCTTTCGGTGCTAGCAGCTGACCTCATCAGTATGAGGCCAAACATGATGGCAAAATTGCACTTTTGTTTGCCGTGGCTGCAATCAGAAACTGTTTGGAGAGACCAGCGCTTGCTGGGCATTCCCTCCCATTTCAAATGTTAGTAATTTCCATGATTGGTCAGGTTCAGGTCCAATATGCGAGGCTTTGCTCATGTCTTGTTTCAGAAGAGCGTTTAGATATTATCAAGGATAATTGCAGGAAGCCCACCCCACAGTGCGGATGCAAGAGAGGTGAGCGGGGACAGGGAAAGTGTGTGTGTGTGTGTGTGTATGTGTGTGTGTGTGTGTGTGTGTGTGTGTGTGTGTGTGTGTGTGTGTGTGTGTGTGTGTGTAATTTTGAAGACATTTCAATCTGAAAGCTTATGCTTTAATATTTAAAATTTGCATCGAAGACAAATATAAAAACTGAAATTGAAGCATATGCCTGAATTAATTTCCAAAACAGCAACAAAATGCAACTGTAATGCAATTTCCTTGAACATGAAAAAAGGCTTGTTCAGCCTGTGCAGATCAATCAGTGCATGATTTGATGTAATGCATGCCAAGCTCTCCAAGGGCTGACCAATCAGTGATACAGCTTAATGACAACACAGCTCAATCCTCTTTGACAAGAAGCTCCACCCATAACCATGTCAGACTGGCTTTACATGGTGCAACTTCCATGCAACTAGCTGTTGCATGTTGCATGCAACCTCATTTCTCTGAAACTTGATAGTTACATTAAGCAATTCAAAAACCATTAAAGATGCGCACAACACATTCTATTGCTCGACTAGTTAGCCAATCTAGCTGGTATTTTTCAATAGATTGTGTAGTTTCATTATCATCTGACTTGTTTACATTCACATACATTTAATATGTGATTCAATATCATTTTCACAAGTCTCTACGTTGGATAACATTGCACATAAAAGCAAATACCCTTTTATTTTGAGCAGGCACTTCAATAGGCATCAAGCAATGTCCAGTCCAGTGCTATCCCAAAACAAAACACAGGGAGGGGGATAACGCAGGAGGACACAACATCTAAGGAGGGCAGACACTCCAGCACACTGTATCCCACCCTCCTCCATTAGAATTACATTAACTAACTACAAACTAAAACACCCAGTGACGACAACAACAGCAAAGACAACGAACTGACTGCATGGCCACACCCCCACACAATAATACCCATCTTTTATCTATATATTTATCTGTGGTTCTTTACTGTATTTGAGTTTAAATCTGTTCTATGTTAAGCCTTTTAAAAAGAATGTTAAAGTAGCCATTACAGTTATACCTGATTCTAGCTGATCCTGTCCTAGAAGCACAAGTTCATCATGGGCTGCATCTCATTGTCTCCCTCTGAAAGAATCACTTAGATCCCAAAGGTATGTGTTTTATGTAAAATTACAGTATGTGAAAAGAGGAGGAAATTAATCATCTACAGATCACAATAACAGCAATATAAAAAAGAGGACTGAATGCTGACGTAAGCAGCTGTTACTGTTAGCCAGTTAGGAAATTCAAATGGTTACTGAAATAACTAGCTAGTTTTTATAAATATGTTTTTATGGTCATGACTCTGGTAACTGATAAAAAAAAACTACCAACCTTGTGTGCAATCAGTCGAGGGGTCTCCTTAACAGCCACCCAATAAATGTCCATTGTCCATTCTCGTCCACTAATTTGTTTAAATTAGTTGTTTGAAACATGATCATGTGATGCATTATCAGTGTTTTGTTTCATAAAGCTGGTTTCACAAAGTCAAGCTGAAGTGAGCTGCAAAAACCAGCCATTAGGGGTGTACTTTGTGTACTTCTGGTGCCGGTCCCAAGCCCGGATAAATGGTGAGGGTTGCATCAGGAAGGGCATCCGGCGTAAAACTTCTGCCATAACTATCATGCGGATCACAAATATGTTTGCCATACCGGATCACTCGAGGCCCGGGTTAACAAGGGTGCCGGTGGAAATTGGACTACTGTAGGTCGAAGACCATCAAAGAGGAGAGGAGGAGGGCGGGTTAGAAGGCAGCGAGAGAGAAGGAAAGGCAGGAGTGTGGAGGTTAGAGTAGGGACTCTGAACATGGGGACAATGACTGGTAAAGGCAGAGAGCTTGCAGACATGATGGAGAGAAGGAAGGTAGATATTCTGTGTGTTCAGGAGACCAGATGGAAAGGAAGCAAGTTAATTTTGAATGTGGTCAGTTCATATGCACCACAGGTTGGTTGTCAGTTAGAGGAGAAAGAGGAATTTTGGAGTAAGATGGATGAAGTGGTAGATGGTGTCCCTAGAGAGGAGAGATTGGTGATTGGTGCAGACTTCAATGGACATGTTTGTGATGGAAACAGAGGGGATGAAGAGGTGCTGGGTATGTATGGTGTGAAAGACAGAAATGCGGAAGGTCAGATGTTGTAGATTTTGCAAAGAGAATGGAAATGGCTGTGGTGAACACGTATTTTCAGAAGAGGGAAGAACACAGGGTGACATACAAGAGTGGAGGGATGTGCACACAGGTGGATTATATTCTTAGCAGGAGATGCCACCTAAAGGAGATTGGAGATTGTAAAGTGTAGCAAGGCAGCATAGGGTGGTTGTCTGTGGAATGAGACTAGAAACAAAGAAGAGGAGGAGAGGGAAGACAGAGCCAAAGATTACATGGTGGAAGCTGAAGGAGAAGGATGGTTGCAGGCAGTTCAGGGAAAAATTGCAACAGGCCCTTGGGGGCAGTGAGGAGCTACCTGAGGACTGGGAAAATACAGCTAAGGTGGTGAGAGAATGTGTTGGGTGTTTCGTCTGGTCAGAGGAAAGAAGACAAGGAAAGTTGGTGGTGGAATGAGGAAGTCCAGGAGAGTATTCAGAAGAAGAAGGCAGCTAAGAAAAAGTGGGATAACCAGAGAGATGAAGGAAGTAGGCAGGAGTACTGTGAGGCTAGTCGCATAGCGAAAAGAATGGTGGCAAAGGCAAAGGCTCAGGCCTATGATGAGCTGTATGAGAGGCTGGACAGTAAAGAAGGAGTAAAGGACTTGTATCGTTTGGCTAAACAGAGAGATAGAGCTGGAAAGGATGTACAGCAGGTTAGGCTGATAAAGGACAGAGAGGGAAATGTACTAGTGAATGAACAGAGAGTGTTGAGTAGATGGAAGGAGTACTTTGAAGAACTAATGAATGAGGAAAACGAGAGAGAGAGGAGGACAACGGGGGGAGAGATAGTGGATCAGGAAGTGCCGAGAATTAGTAAGGTGGTGCAGCTTTAAAAAGGATGATGAATGGAAAGGCAGTTGGTCCAGATGACATACCTGTGGAGGTATGGAGATGTTTAGGAGAGAAGGAAGTGGACTTTTTAACCAGGTTGTTTAACAAAATCCTGGAGAGTGAGAGGATGCCTGATGAGTGGAGAAGCAGTGTATTGGTCCCTCTTTTTAAGAACAAGGGTGATGTGCAGAGCTGCAGTAACTACAGAGGTATAAAGTTGATGAGCCACACCATGAAGGTATGGGAAAGAGTTGTTGAAGCAAGGCTAAGGCGAGAGGTTCAGATCAGTGAGCAGCAGTTTGGTTTCATGCCCAGAAAGAGTAACACAGATGCAATTTTTGCATTGAGAGTGTTGGTAGAGAAGTACAGAGAAGGTCAGAAGGAGCTACATTGTGTCTTTGTGGATCTAGAGAAGGCATATAACCGGGTGCCAAGACAGGAACTGTGGTACAGTATGAGGAAGTCATGTGTAGCTGAAAAGTATGTTAGGGTGGTGCAGGACATGTATGAGGATAGTGAGACAGTGGTAAGGTGTGCAGTTGGAGTGACAAATGGTTTCAAGGTGAAGGTAGGGTTACATCAGGGATCAGCTTTGAGCCCCTTCTTGTTTGCAATGGTGATGGAAGGGTTGACAGATGAGGTCAGGCAGGAGGCTCCATGGACCATGATGTTTGCAGAAGACATTGTAATCTGTGGTGAGAGTAGAGAGCAGGTGGAAAAGAATCTGGACCGGTGGAGGTTTGCACTGGAGAGGAGAGGAATGAAGGTCAGTAGAGATAAGACGGAATACATGTGTGTGAATGAGAGGGAGGCAGGTGGAAAGGTGAAGATGCAAGGAGTAGAGGTCGTAAAGGTGGATGACTTCAAATATCTTGGGTCAACCATCCAGAGCAATGGACAGTGCAAAAAAGAGGTGAGGAAGAGGGTGCAGGCAGGATGGAGTGGGTGGAGACGGATGTCAGGGCTGATGTGTCACAGAAGGATAGCAGCAAGAGTGAAAGGGAAGGTTTACAAGACAGTAGTGCATCCTGCTATGATGTATGGTTTGGAGACTGTGGCTCTGTCTAAAAGACAGGAGGCTGAGCTGGAGTTGGTGGAGATGAAGATGCTGAGATTTTCGTTGGGAGTGACAAGGATGGACAAGATTAGAAATGAGCAGATCAGAGGGACAGTGAAGGTGGAGCAGTTTGGAGATAAAGCCAGAGAGGCCAGGTTGACATGGTTTGGACATGTGTTGAGGAGGATATATTGGGCAAAGAATGTTGGAGGTGGAGCAGAAGGAGAAGAGGTAGACCTCAGAGAAGGTTTATGGATGTAGTGAAGGTGGGCATGGGGATGGTTGGTGTGAAAGTAGTGGAGGCAATGGATAGGGCAAGATGGAGGCAGGTGATCTGCTGTGGCGACCCCTAAAGGGAGCAGCCGAAAGAAGAAGAGAAAGAAGCTGAAGTGAGCTGCAATTCAAGTGAAATTTAGTTCCATGCAAGGTCCCCAGGAGTCCGGGATCCCCTAAATAATCTCTTGGACTCTCGAAATGTCTCAAAAGCAAAATTCTAGAGGAATTTTTGTATTTGTAAATCTGAAAACTTGCTCTAAATCCTCAAGACGTTGGTGGACAGAGTGAATTGTTAAAATCGAAGACATGATCTCAATTAACGTATGAAAGCCCAAACTTGTAAAGAGCATGTACAGAAGAGGAATTGTTAAACAAGACACTTTGCTGCCACTGAAGCTAGTATCAGTATGTGTTAAATGAGTTAGCAGCCAACATGGAATCCCTCCCAAACCATGGGGTATTTCGGTTTATGTTGCCTGAACCAACCTGAACCCAATGAGGCCTGACAAAATATGAGGATTTTGGCTGGGTTTGGGCTGATATTCATATACATCAGGCTCAGGTCAGGGACAGATTTTTTTTGGAGTTGACTTTTTTCGTTTAAAGGGAATATGCCTGTGTACAACCCCAATTCCAATGAAGTTGGGACGTTATGTAAAACATAAATAAAAACAGAATACGATGATTTGCAAATCCTTTTCAACCTATATTAAATTAAATACACTACAAAGACAAGATATTTAATGTTCAAACAGATAAACTTTGTTTTTTGCAAATATTCACTCATTTTGAATTGATGCCTGCAACGCGTTCCAAAGAAGGTGGGACAGGGGCATGTTTACCACTGTGTTACATCACCTTTCCTTTTAACAACACTCAGTAAGTATTTGGGAACTGAGGACATTAATTGTTGAAGCTTTGTAGGTGGAATTCTTTCCCGTTCTTGCTTGATGTACAACTTCAGTTGCTCAACATTCCGGGGTCTCTGTTGTCGTATTTTGCGCTTCATAATGCACCTCACATTTTCAATGGGAGACAGGTCTGGACTGCAGGCAGGCCAGTGTAGTACCCGCACTCTTTTACTATGAAGCCACACTGTTGTAACATGTGCAGAATGTGGCTTGGCATTGTCTTGCTGAAATAAGCAGGTATGTCCCTGAAAAAGACGTTGTTTGGATGGCAGCATATGTTGCTCCAAAACCTGTATGTACCGTTCAGCATTAATGATGCCTTCACAGATGTGCAAGTTACCCATGCCACGGGCACTAACACTCCTCCATACCATCACAGATGCTGGCTTTTGAACTGCGCTGATAACAATCCGGACAGTCCTTTTCCTCTTTGGCCCGGAGGACACAACGTCCATGATTTCCTAACACAATTAGAAATGTGGACTCGTCAGACCACAGGACACTTTTCCACTTTGCGTCAGTCCATCTCAGATGAGCTTGGGCCCAGAGAAGCTGGCGGCATTTCTGGGTGTTGTTGATATACGGCTTTTGCTTTGCAGGCAGAGTTTTAACTTGCACTTGTAGATGGAGCGATGAACTGTGTTCACTGACAATGTTTTTTTGAAGTGGTGCTGAGCCCATGTGTTAATATCCATTACAGAATGATGTCGGTTTTTAATGCAGTGCTGCCTGAGGGATCGAAGGTCACGGGCATTCAATGTTGGTTTTCTGCCTTGTCGCTTATTTGCAAAGATTTCTCCAGATTCTCTGAATCTTTTGATGATATTATGGACTGTAGATGATGAAACCCCTAAATTCCTTGCAATTGCATGTTGAGAAACATTGTTCTTAAACTGTTGGACTATTTGCTCATGCAGTTGTTCACAAAGTATTGAACCTCGCCCCATCCTTGCTTGTGAATGACTGAGCCTTTCAGGGATGCTCCCTTTATACCCAATCATGACACTCACCTGTTTCTAATTAACCTGTTTACCTGTGGAATGTTCCAAAGGCATTTTTTTGAGCATTCCTCAACTTTCCCAGTCTTTTGTTGCCTCTGTCCCAACTTCTTTGGAACATGTTGCAGGCATCAAATTCAAAATGAGTGAATACTTGCAAAAAACAATAAAGTTTATCCGTTTGAACATTAAATATCTTGTCTTTGTAGTGTATTCAATTGAATATAGGTTGTTAAGGATTTACAAATCATCGTATTCTGTTTTTATTTATGTTTTATACAATGTCCCAACTTCATTGGAATTGGGATTGTAAATGTTATGCACTCATGCATATGCATTTTCTCTCTTACACACTTTCTCTCTCTCTCTCTCTCTCACTCTCACTCTCTCTGTTCATGTACTACAGTAGAGAGTCTTACTAACTATTTGTCAAGCTTGCTAAAGAGGAAGCGTTCAACTTTCAAAATGAGTCCAGGACAACTTCACGATCTGGTCATTACATCATATAAAAAGCCCACTGGACAATGTGAAACCTGCAATAGTATTTTGGGTTATGTGTCACCAGCAACAATAGCTCAGCTTTCAGATAAGAGAGCGTTGAGATTTATTTTTCATTTTCAATGCTGTAAAATTACCTGTCCACAAGAATACAGCTCTGTTAGTGTTTGTGATCAGATTTGTATGACGGTGTTTTAGGACCACTAAAAATAAAAATAGTAGACTTTGAGAATAAAGTCAAAATATTTCGAGAAAAAAAAAACTATACTATTTAGAGAAACAAAAAGTAGAAAAAAGTCATACCATTTTGAGAAAAAAAAGTTGTACTGTTTTGAGAAAAAAGCCGCAATATTTCGTGAAAAAAAATACAAAAAAATAAAAATACAACATTAAAGTGGCATTAATACCAGGAACGTCAGAATATTGTTCTCGAAATATTACAACTTTATTCTCAAAATATTACGACTCTTTTCTTGAAATATTATTATTTTTCTCTCAAAGTCTACTGTTTTTATTTTTATTAACAATGGCTCTGAAATGCCATCGTAGATTTGGGTCAGGTTTGGGTTTCAGATTTAGCAATACCAATTGGGCCTGATCGGTGGATTCTCGAAGTTCTAGGTACAGGTCAGTTTCAAGCTTCAATTTCATACCTGTGTGGACATCTACACCAGATAGACACATACCAGCCATACTGCATACAGTATGTAGTGTCTTATAATGTGTTGTGTTGCTGGTCACAATTAAAATGGACATTTTTCCCCAAAAAAAGTACTTATGTAAATGCTGTGAAAGCCACTGGCTCAGGGGGGTTGCAACCAGTAATGGTTAGCTTTTTAACTCCTTCCCTGATGACACCTGGCTGCTCTCAGTGACCACCAAGATTAGGCACAGATCAGCCCAAACATGTCCAAAGTCTAATTCAGGGCTGGATAATGCATTATTTTGTCCTAATTACTATTTGTACCCTGTTAAAGCTTAATTTGTCTGTCCTTGTAATGCATTTGAGTCAATTACTTGTTATGATGATGAAGGCTGGGTCTAAAAAGCCCTATGTGGCAGCAGGCCAGTATTACTTATTGAAGTAATTTCATAGTTTTGATCTTCATTATTATTCTAAAAGAAATAACAGTTAAAAAAAAAAGTAAAGGCTTTTTATGAGTAATTGTGTCCAAACTTTTGATCGGTTCTGCATGTGGATGTTCACGGAGCATTACTGGCACAGATGTGCTTCTCTCATTCACTTTAATAGAGCCCTGGGCTCCGCGGTCCTGGCGTTTTGTTCACATTAGCGGGCAGTGAGCCCAGCTGGCCCTGCTGCGGTTTGTGCTCCTGCTCCAGAGCCACATGTTCAGAAGGGAGAGAGACTGGCTCGCACTTCCGAAATTCTGGAAAACCCATACCAGTCATCATACTCAGTAATGATGATGGCCATGATGACGATAATAGGCCATTACAAGGACGAGGTCAGGACCGTGTAATTTACCGTTCTCCGTCTTTTACCACCTACAGTGAGCGTTTGTGTGTGTGTGTGTGAGTGAGTGCGCGTGTGTTAGATTATACTGATTCAGCAATCATTACCAGCATTAGCACCCTGGGTCTTGGTATCCATCCGATGTCTATACTGACGCAAGCTCCTGATTCGCCAGGACACAAATCGTGCAATTTGTACCCCTGGGATTAATTTTAACAAGGCCTGACTCCGCATACAATCACGGATTTCCATGTGAACTTACCGCTGGCTTGGAAACGTCCTCCTCAGAGAAGCCCTGTTGAGAATTGTTGCACATGGTGCCCTAAGCCCTGCAGTACTTCTTCAAGCGAGCCCTTTGGTGACGTCAACAGCGTATGTGCCTATGGCGCTTTAGTTCCTGTGGATGCTAGGTTTAAATGCATGCATATGTGACAAACCTGCAGAATACTGTGTCATGACATACAGCCATGCATGCATCATCAGGCACACAGGAGAGTGTTTTGAGTGGAGGGAGCTAAAATTTGAAGCAGTTTAAGCCTATATGGTGTGCACATCAATGTCATGCAAAACATGCCTTTTTCATTATATTTTTAGATAACATACATCAAATAGAAAGTGTCCCAATGTGCATAACAGCTTAAAACTCTGTATATACTTTGCTTGCGTTTTAGCAACATGCCCCCAAAGCAGCCAGCAGTCAGCAAACTCAGCTTGCTGCAAAGAAATATATATATATATATATATATATATATATATATATAGTGATTTTCTGGATGTTAGTGTGTTTGTTTAACCATTTTCAAACCTCTCCTCGAGGAAGCCCAGTATTATATGTAGTTAAAGAGCAGCTCCTGGTTTGACCAATCAGTGCTTCAGTAAATTGTGCTCATGATGTAACTGATGACATTAAGTCTCTGTGGTGGCTGTGAAGGTGTCAAGGAAAAATATGGACCCAAGAAATTCTTGTTACTTTTTATTGTTTTTATATTTATTTGAATTATGAATATGACTTTATTCTAATGTATAGTGATAAACTCACTGCTGAGGTAAATTGTTTAAAAATTTGCTTAGATACCTAAAACTTTTGCACAGTACAAAAAAAAGTATATAGCTACTTTTTGTCATATAACAATGAACATATGATAACATAGCACTGTTTAATGCAAATACCTTCGTTTATGAGCACTTTTTGATCACCAAATTATCATTGGGAGTTTTATTTAGCACCAATTTAGCCGTGCCCCTCTTCTTGTGCTAGGACTAAACCTCAAATGGCTCCCTGCTGCTGGATCCTGCAGTCTAACAGGGCAAAATGTAGCTAAGAAATAGTAATTTGGGAAATGATGCACTATTTGGCTGTAGAGGCTAGAACTTCTAAACGTTTGAAGTTAGCCCACAATTTAGGGAGTACAGGGCCGTTTGGGATTCAGTCTGGCTTTGACACGACTTCTGACTGAAACACAGACATTTAAAGCGCTTAATCCATCCAAGCTACATTTTTAGACGTTTATACTGCAGTTTTACAGTAAATCACACCATCAGTGCTTTAATTTAAGCCTGTGATGCTAATGATGGAATTGTTGTTTAGGCTGTTGGCTCTTTTAGCCTGTTAGCTAGCTGATCAGACTAGTTCTAGTTAAGAACGTAAGATGCCTGTCGCTCAGTTTAAACAACACACAGGTTCTTATTTCATCAGTACACTCGGTGCTCCATGTGATCAGCATAAGAGTCAAAGATTATTGATTAACAGCACAAGGGTTTTATGTGTCATGGCGCAGTGATACACTATTCATTTGTTGTGATGCAGTCATGGGTGTGCGTATATCATGGATTATACAATGGCTCCGAATGCGGCTTAGCAAATCAGATTTTAGGACTATCTGTTTTAAACCCTGCAATTTCTCCTTAATTTGAATGGTGCTTTTTTTAGCTTTCTGAATATATAGGGAGATTCACTCCAAAGAAGCCATCAATATTCTGTTGAAAAGCTTGTTCCGATAGAGTGTACCCCAAAGCAAGAAGCCTGCTTGTGTCAGATCCGGTGACCGTGGTGGCCAAAGCCCCTTTGAAATTACCCTGTTGCTGAAGAAGGACTCAATTTCTGCCATGTTCCTTGCTGATGTGTGACATGTTGTTCCATCTTACTGGAAACAACATGTCCAACAATCATCCATCGACTATTCTAAAATGTCCAGGTACACATCAGAGTTCATGGCAGTGTCAAAGAAAATGGGGCCTATGATGCGCAACCGAGACTTTGTGCATCCTGGCTTGATCGAAGCTCCATATACCGTGAAGCACATTGCTGTTGTTTTGTTCCAATTGCTTTGTCCTGGCGAGAGTTATCACAGTATATTCGGGGCCTCTTTCGAGTGAATCTCCCTGTATTTGTGGGAGTAGCATGGATAGATCTATTAGGACAGGGCCCAGCAACTGTCTTTGGTTCTGTGCTTTGGCATCACAATTTTCCTGCCTGCTGTCCTGCTCTGAGGTCATCCTCTGGTGCCAGGCCTCTTTGCCTTGCAACTCTGCTAAATTTTGTCATGTGGTTTAATGATATCATCTCTGCGTGCCCTCCACCCACATGCTAACCACAGCAAGGTCTGCAGCAGATACTGTACAGAGCACACAGACTATATGGGGAGACTACACAGCTGAGCATGAGCTCCATGGGTTTTTCCCTTTCACAATACATTACTCCCTGACAGCACATGTGTTTAGACTGCATGCTCATACACATGTGCTTTTGGTGTACAAGCAGACTTATGAAATATGTTTTTTTTTCCAGTGTGAATGTGTGGTTGTGTGGTGTGACTCGGATCCTGATGTGGATTTGCTAAGCATCATCAATGTCATCATCACCATCATAATTAATGTAGAAGTGTGCCTGTTTCATGTATAATGCATGAATTATATTCCTGCTTCTTTATACAGCTGTGTGCTCCATATATAAAACGTGTGGGTAGCTCTGTGTAGAAATGACAGGATTGTTCTGTTCTAAAATGTATATTTTGATCAGCTGAAGTAAACCATATCACTCAATGGCGTAATTGAGCTGTCCATGTACTGCTTTCTTTTGTAGTTATTGCTGCTAGACTGGACAAGCCTTACAGAATGTTGGCAGAAACATCATTCACCCTGATGAGAACCTATAGCACATCACTCATGACTTATGCCATGATTTTTAATTTGTGTGCTGGTCAAAAGTCATACTGGTAAGACAAATCAGATTGTTTTTATACTGTAAATGAAGCTTTTAGATGTACACCTGATGCACTGAGCTATGCAGTGAAGTTTTATTTCATTTTATAGTCCACAGAAAGTCATACTATGTGCTAAACCACATGAATAAGTCTATGTGAGCTTAGTGCAAACAGGGATATGGTTTGAGTGAGGTGAGATTAAGGCATGTTTTTACAGAAATAAATTGGGTGACTATTGATTTCTAGTGTTAGCAGTGTTAGCCTCGTGGCTCTATTGCTAAACTATAAGATTTTCTATTTTAAGTGTGCTTGAGTGTTTTGTTGTGTGAACATCTGATCAGTGGCTTAGCTTTAGCTGTAGTTTATTTCTAATAATGTAGTCAGTTTGACTGTTGTGATCTTTAAATAGCTGCTGCTCTTTTAGCATTATCATTCATATTATTTTTGTAGCTATTTTTGCTAATGTAAGCTAGTGGTCAAGGTAAGCTTTTGCTAGTTAGCCTAGCCAATGACCCCAGCAAAACATTGGCGCTTTTTTGTGCATTACAGCTTCATTCTGTGAGGCAAATGTCAAATTTATATAAAATATCACATTTTGGTGATAAAAAGTCAAGTTGCAGGCCTTCTTAAAGCACATTTTTCTGTGTAAAAGACAATAACAACTAAATTGAACTTAGCTAAATGCTAACAGGTAGCAGTGAGCTTTCGGGATCTTATCAAAGGCATGATGTATTGCCGCCTTCAAAGTTAAGGTACCTTCATCACAAACTGGCTTCCAAGGCACTGCCTCATGAGATAGCATGAGCAGGAAGGCATCAAGACAGCTTTTACTTTCAGACACAGCTAAAGGTTCACGCCTCTGCCGTCGCTTCCAAAGTTTGATCAAGAAACAAATGTATTCTGATGGATGGCCTTAGGGGTAGAACAAGAGTGGACAAATGAGATCCATCTCAGACAGATGGTCCAGAATTGAATTTATATTGTTTACAATATTGGCTGCAAACTTTTAAGGGTATTTACAGTACTTGAGGTTCAATATTCTGTCTGACTACTGTGGAAGTGTATTTTGAATGCTTCATTACTGCCGTCATGTTCAGACAGACAGTGTGGATGGTGACCTCTCTTGTCCCTCCTCACTGCAACGTTAGTGCTCATACTATGCAATACAGCGTCTCATAACCAACCACACACACACACACACACACACACACACACACAGACACACACACACACACACACACACACACACACACACATACTCTGAGCTGAAGCATTAGCTTGCCAGACTGCCTCAGGTTAATAAGGCCGCTAATGGAAGAGTTACTGTAATCTTCTCCTCTGTTTGTAAGCACTGAGAGCACACACACATACACGCACTGTTGTCTGCTGTTGTAACTGTCTGGTAAGATTCATTCCTGTCTCTTGTGAGTAAATGAGGCTGGTGCATCAGCAGCTCCCATAACGCTCCCTTTACCGGCAGTCTCGACTCCATTTACACACAAACCACAATGGTGGAAAGAACCTTCCTTTAGCTTTGTCTTTGAACTTTTGGCCCCAGCAGCAAAGTCGATTTCTGGCAATACACCGCCGTTCAGACGTCTAGACTATTATTAGTAAGCTACAAATGTTTCTGCATATAAATTGTTTTTTATTATGATTTTAGTATTTCATTAATTATTTTAGCATTTTACAGCCTCATTACAGCCTAAGAGGCTGTAAAAAAGAAGAAATGCTTCAAATTTCAAGTCATTTTTCAGTGATCACGGCTTACTAAGTCATGGCCACACATTAGGATCTCATTCCTACGCTTTACCAAGTCGTGG
The DNA here is from genome assembly GCF_015220715.1 of Pygocentrus nattereri. Classification (NCBI taxonomy): domain Eukaryota; kingdom Metazoa; phylum Chordata; class Actinopteri; order Characiformes; family Serrasalmidae; genus Pygocentrus; species Pygocentrus nattereri. The sequence goes on from NC_051225.1 coordinate 11,496,692, forward strand.
CCACGACTTAATTATTTCATTCCCACACCTTACTAAATCATGGCCACACATCATTTTTATTTATACAGGATGTCACCAGTGGGGCTCCATGCACTTGCTTTCATTTTTTTTAAAGAAATCTGCAGAGATATTGTTCCATTTTCAGCTTCAAGTATTCCCAATACATTCAGTGGTATTGAGGCCTGGACTCTGACGTGGTCAGTTCTAAGAGCAGCAACAGCTTCTTTGTTTGATTTTTCTTCTAAGGGGTTCCTGACAGCTACAAATCTTTTCTGACCTATAGTGTTGTCTTCACATAGCGTAAGGATGGTGAGAAACACCTGTGGATATTTTAAGATTAGAGCTTTTGTGTAATTTTCTACCAAATATTCTAAATGTTTTCTACGTTTTAAGTCTCTGAGTTTTAAATTATATCTAAATGATTAAGGAGAACTGAAGCCTAAACAGAACGTGTGGCATGGGAAATCTATCAACAACTATTAATATAACTGAATTAAGCCATAGTATGAAAGAAGGGGTTTTCTGGTTGCGTGATTAGCTCAGTAGCAGCGCTGTGGCCTAAGGGTCAGCCAGGTCAGCAGAATCACAGGATGAGTTCCTCTATGAAAGAACATTGCTCTCACACAAGTCTCCCCCCCGGCCCCTGTGTTTCAGATTTACACAAGACGGATTTACACGAGAAAGCCGAAACATGCACTTCAGGGCACACAACGGAGCTGAATATCCATTTTACTGCAACTGTGATGCATTCCTGCCATTAAGGGAGGACCTTTAACTTGATGTCAGCACCTGCTGATGACTCTTCCAGGAAAAGAAAAAACCCTAACAGTTCTCTGAAAGACAAAAGGGAAAAACAGCATGTTTGCAGTGAGTCGATTCGTATGAATGCGAGTTGGGTCCTGAGTCTTTAGTAGGGAATTTTAGTTCAGTCTCGTTATTCGCTGCTGGCACTGTGTTGTACAAACCCCTACAAAAAATAGCAGGCCTTTAATTAGGATTTGACATGCAGTGTTACATGCAGTGTTTAAAGGAAAGAGGCAAAACAATTTAACAGCACTATGCATTTTTTTAGTGTAAACTGAAACAAGTAGACAAATTCCTGAGTGTGGAGAAAAAAGAACATGCTTAGATATGGCATGCGTGTGCCACTCAGTAAAGCCTGAAATAATCATTTAAAAGTCTGTACTGTACTGGGACAGATTTGATGGGACATTTTCGACCCATGTCGTACGTCTTTACATATTAGCGTTGTATAAGTATAGACTCAAAAAGAAGGTTTGTCTCGATGTTTAGGCCTCAGATGTAATATCAACATTATCCTGAAAAAGACATGATGACAGTAGTAGATAATGCACTCACATCCACGAAAGACCCAACCTTCACCAAGTTTTGACAGAGTTCTCTTCGAATACTCTTTCAACACACTCACAAAAGTCAGATTCATAAGCTTGTGCCAGTCTGAAGCACAACTGACTTGCAAATTACAACATGTTCTTCGTCACATCGCTAGCAATATTTCCACCAGAGAGGTCTCCAAATCCCCAAATCTGATATAGTGTTGCTTTAAAATGGCAAGTAAGTCTGTAGTTTGTATAGCATCAGCTGTAGAGGACTGTATGAATGGGCATTGGGGGCAGCTTTGAAGCACATGGGGATTTTCTTAGAAAGTGATGTAGCTCTAAGAAAAGATATGTATATCAGTATAAATATATATATATATAAATATATATATATATACACATATGTATCAGTCAGCACACATTCAACAAATGAACAAATGCTTATACCGCAGAATTAAAATGCTTACAGGCCTTTTTTATACCCTGACTTCAGTGACAGCCATCTAGTTTATGAATGTTTCCGAATATATTGGCCTTAATTTGAAGCCATAGTTGTCATAACTGCTGATACCTAGCCTACTTAATGCTAAAATGGTGCTAGTTTCACAGATCTGACATCAGCAAACCTCACCCAAGATAAGTTAGTGTTGTGCTCATTAAAATCAAATCTTCAATCCAGATCATCTTGACAAATCTGTGGCTGACTGCAAGAGACTTGAAGATGTTGCTATCCCCACGGTGGATGAAATTGTTTGTTAATCATAAAATTGACCAATCAATTGTGATCAGGTGTCTGGTAAGGTTAAGGGTCAGATTTACATCCCAGTGCAGCTCTCTAGTCTTCAGCCTCGGGTCTGAGTCAAATCGTGTCAGTTAGGGGTGAGTTGGAGTTGAGTTGCGAGTCCATATTTATAGCAAGCATGCTTTATCTTGCACTTCTTGTTTGCTGCAGGTCGCACTTCTGTTTCAGTATAGGGTCAAGGCAAGGTCAACCACATAAATAGACTTAATAAGTGTTATATTACTTCACCAATGAACAAAGCAGTTTTTTACTGGTTTTATTAAGGCAAAGTAGGCCTATGGGAACATGATGTTCTCAAGGGAACAAACAGTAATGACATGAATAAACTGTGGGAAGATAAAAAGGGTTTGTGGCCATGTGAATGCAAACGTGTGCACTTCATTGCTGGAGGTTCATAAGTTCATTCTGACATGAAGCAGAAAGAGAGAGAGAGGGAGAGATGGGACCTGAAAGTGCTGCTGTTGCACAGCCCCTGAAATACAAGTAGAGATGGATAGTTGATCCAGCTGGATGAGTGAGGAGTGGAGGTTCTGTGTGGTCCAGCTTAACACAGGGGCAACTCTAGGGTATCTGGGGTCACTTCTGACCTGTCTGTGACATGGTACAGATCTCTCCAGAAGAACATTACACTGATAGATGCTGCTCACCATCTGTCCTTAATAGAGACAGATCATCTGAATGGTAGTGGCCTTAACCAAAATGAGAGCACTTAAAGTTTTTTCCACAGAAGCATACAAAGAAAGTGACCTGCATTGGAATTGCATAATGTCTATAGTATTTAATCTGTGCAATTATATATACAGTACTGTCCAAGACTGAGTCAGTGACCACCTTTCATTTGTAAAGGAGACATTTCTCCTGAAAAAGGGAAATGAAAATAAGTCAAACAACAGGATTTAACAAAACTGGAGTTGCTGAAAGCTGCTGGTCTTCTAAGAACAATGGACTGACCACACCAGAGTCCGGGATTAGTTGGCTGCTGAGAGTCAGAAAATGCAACCAACGTCTAAGACTGAACTGTGGAGGTGTGAAAAAATATCTCTGCAAATTTATTTAACACTGAACTGAAAGCAAGTGTCCCAGAAAGAATGAAAGCTGTAATGGATGCAGAGGGTTTGTGCAGTAAATATTGAAAAAACCCTCCCCACTTTAGTCAGTGAACATAACTGTACTATAATCCACTGTTTGTTGTACTGACTCAACACACCCCGTCCCGAATCCAGACTTTTTATTTTATTCTGTTTTAGAATATTAGGTTATGAAAAGATACAAATATGCATTTTTCACCTGTGAAAATTTTCTTAAGGTACACAGTTGGACCTTAAAACCACAGTTGTGTTTATGTTTACATTGTTGGTACCTTGAGGAACGAAAAATGTACCAGCACAGTACCTTTATTTCTAACAGTGCGCTTCTTTTGGATATCTGGATCTTTCTAGGTCCTTCTGGCTGAAGCACATGTGTCAGGCTCCAGTCCTTGTGGGCCAAAACACTGCAGAGTTCAGCACACCACCTAATTAAACATGTCTAATGTAGCTCATCAGCTAATTGGCAAGCCTTTCTTAAACTGAAGAACGTTAGATGAGGGCAAACGCTAATGCCTGCAGCACTTTGGCCCAGAAGGTCATCAGTGTGACATGCCTGGGCTGAAGCAAATGTGATGTCTGGAGTTACAACACTCCTTATCACTTCAATGTAAATGAATGGGATAAACAGCTATAAGCTGAATGGATAAAATGTAAATGCACATGTTTATGACATCATATGTTGAATTCAAAGCTTAATTTCCATACATCCACTTTAAAATCTTAACAATGTTTACATAGCATATCACAGTTGTTGGAACAAAACCTTGTATCTCCAAAATGGTAACTTTACCAGAAGAGAAGAACAAAACTTACTTACTTCTATTGAGTTAGTTTTAATGTAAGTCAATAGAACCAGACATTTTTTCAAGTAATTTTCAGCCATTTGTTTTGGTCCATCCTTCATGAAATTAACATACAATGTAAAGAGCAGTAGGGATTTCCAAACTATGTCAAAAACTGAAAAATGGAAAAAATGGACAAAAATGGAGATAAAAGGTTTTCTTCTGACAGCATCGATATCAAGCTCATCCTTTTAACAAAGCAATGAATAATTGCTTTTGCCATGATGAGTCCTTTACAATTCACATGACCTTCATTCCAACACTACAACATCATTATGGAGATCATTTTGAGGCTGGTTTTCCCCGATGATTCCCACAGCAGTTTTGTTCTGGAACAGCAAATCATGAAGCAACAAGCTGAAGCAAAATATGTAAATGATATCAAACATGAATCGAATGTTTAATGCAATGTCTGCTTGATGATGGATCTCTCTGAGCCTGCTTTGATGCTAGAACAATGAACAGCATTGGAATATCAAAGAACCTGGGCGTGCTGAAGGTTTTTAGGCGCTGCGGTGCCCATGTTGCGTAATGCTTGGACAGAAGGTTCGGCCTCACCTAGGCTGTGCATGACAAGGGTGCATTAGCAGGCTGGATGAAAATAAACAGGTCTATAAAACGTACTGGAGACTTGGAGGGGATGGGGGTGGATGGACATGTGCCGGAGAATAGGCGTCTCAGCTCTCAGCGGTGTGTGTCTGTGAGTGTATATTTGTTGTGGGAAGAGGTGTTTTGCATGTGTTTATGTGCATTCCTGAGCAACACAAACAATGTGCTCCATGCCAGCGGGCAGAGGGAGGGCACTGAAGGGCACTGAAGAGTCTGCTAAAGATGTCACAAATCTAACCCACAGGAATGTCATATCTCTGAGACTGTATGTGACTGAACCAACACATCAATCTCCAGAAACAAAAAGACAGCAGGAAAGCAATGGGTGGGTACAGGCAGAAGAGAATGTGCCACGAATGCCAGTAGACACCAGAGATAAGAATAAGGAGAAGGGGAGAAGCCAGATGGAGAGTGTGAGTGGCTATTTCAGTGGTTACAGACATAGACTTTTATGATAGTGATGATCCTCTGGGGTCAGTATGTAAACTGCTCCATAAAAGTTTGGATATGTTATAATAACAATATGATTCCATGTCTGTTTGCAATAGCTTAACATATTAAAGACTATCAAGGCAAGCAATCATCAGGTAGACATCACATTAAACATTCTGTTCGTGATGATTTACACATTGTGTTTTAGCCTATAAGTCATAGGAAATGCTTGTCAAAACTGGCAATCAGTGCCTCTATATGACCTCTATTTTGTGCTTGCATTAGACTGGTGGTCATGTGGGTTTTAAGTGCTCTCATTTTGGTCAGTAACGCATAACCATTCAGATAATCTCAGTGCTCAAGCTTTTCAGGTATATAGACCACCTCTTAGACTGCCAGAGGCTGATTAAATTGGCCTGGAGCTCCAGCAACTGTGGTTCATCTTAACAGCAAACTGAGCAGAGCTTCTGTGCTGTAATTTGGTGGAAATGTAAATCATTTACAGTACAATCCATTTAACTATTCAAAGTGATAAACAGCACTGATGGATAATTTCCAGTGCCACATCACCCTCTACCGAATTTCACCTTCATGAAAGAATGTTTATATTCTTTCCAGCTGATTTCTATGTTCTAACCTGATAAATGTATCTGTTTGTTATGCCTCATCCTTAAAGTAGCCTCTATTATTTACCACCATTTATTCTGTTAAATATATTGCAGTATTGCATCTTGTATCTTCCATCAAGCTGAGTTTGCATAGCTAGATACAGGTAGCTAAAGTAAATATTATTTATGCAGTAGGCTGGTTTTTATTATATTTGAGAGCATTGCACACACTGATCAGGTATAACATTGTCAACCTCCTTGTTTCTACGCTCATTGTCCATTTTATCAGCTCCAATTACTATATAGGTGCACTTTGTAGTTCTACAATTACAGACTGTAGTCCAGCTGTTTGTCTGCATACTTTGTTAGCCCCCTTTTACCCTGTTCTTCACTGGCCACTTTACCAATAGAGCAACGAAACCAGTTGTGGCACGCGCACATTCCCCGGGCTCCGATGACGACCACGCAGGAAGACAGGACCCAAACCCCAAGCGAAGATGAAACCCTGCTAGAATGGCAGGGAGGGGAGAAGTGTGAGTGAGTAGGGTTCAGGCCTCAGTAGTAGGTTAAAACAGTATGTTAGTGAAGAGCTAGTTAGCTAATTTCAAATGTGATAAATTTGCTAAATGATTGAAAGTTTAAATCGAATTAAATTGAATCTATAGGAGTAGAGTATGAAATGAGCTTAAGGTTAAGCTGTGTTTTGTGCTCTCTGCTACATAAGGCTATGCCATTTCTGAGATGCCTTATATGTTTGTATATCAGGGGGCATCTGTAATTCTGTTTTTTTTTAATGGCTTTCAGATAAAAAAGATGTAAAAAGAATAGAAAAGGAGAGTTCAGAAGAGAAGGCTGATGCTGTGGGGGCCATAGTGTGAGGATATCTCCTTATGGAACCCAAGTGAGACAGAAACAATGGATGAATTCCAGTTTTGTAGGCATGGAATGAAAACTCACTGACAATGCTGACCTTGATGAACTGGGCTGAGGGTATTCAGAACTTACTTTGAATCATGATTCTCTCAGGAGCTCATTCTCATGCTAGCTATGAGCTGGACTAAGGATGGCTGAAAAGAGGAAACCACCCATCCACTGTATCTAATCAGCTTCGCTCCTTCTGCTCTGTCTGTCTATCATCACTTGAACAAGGCACAGTGATTATATCTGGCCTCCTAAAACTTCTTTCATCTTACTCCTCTCCATGAAAGGCTGTGGTGTTGTGGAGATACTGCACTGAAATCCTCTTTCTGGGGAAGCGTTGTGCTTCCTCATACAGATCCTTGTATATTTCTTTGTGACACAACTTGTGCAAAAGACACTGAGATAACTAAGTTACATTTATACTAGTTTGAGAACAAAAAACAACTGGACACATATAGACAGAGTTGCCTTTTGGAAAAAATGGAATGAGCTTGACTGTAGTTTACAACTAACCAGCTTATTATTCTTTTTGTATGGCTGAAGTTTGCGAAGGCGGATGATATCAGTACTACTTGCAGGGAACAGACCTCATAAGTCATGTTGTCATTCTGTAGTCAGTGTTATGCCCATATAAGGAACTCCAGGTCTAAGAGTTTTTCTTTACAGGTATAATGAGTAATTTTCCCCCGAAATTGTACTGGATCCTTGGAATGACGAGGTTGTTTAGGACTTGAAATACAAACATTTCTGCATGCAAGCTAACACTGCAGCTCATTGAACTCACACCATAACACTTGCCACTTCATTGAAATAGCCCACTCAAACCTGCAGGCTAAGACTTATGTCTTAGTTAGTGGGCACAAATACAGAATTGCTTTCAAAATACCAGACTGATATGACCAAGTTGCAAACCACTCAACTAAAACAGATTTTGGGTGAGATTTTTAGGTTCAGGCTCAATGATCATGTCTGAGGTGGTTTCCCTGAGTAAACACTGCATTATGTGGTGCAAATGTCATTTCTGAGGAGGTTTCTGAGTAACCCCTGTGCACTAGATGTACTGCACTCAGCACATCACTTGATGTGCTTTATACATGAGTAGCTTCAAATTCATGTTTCTTGCTTGAAATATATGTTTTGTAGTGTGGGAGCTCAACCTGGCTTGCTCTTCTTTCAGCTGACTGTCTTCAGTCCTGTTTAGAACTTGCCTTGGCCTTCATTAAACCTGTTACCACAGAGCAACAGAAGTCATTCAAGGTCATCTTGTCATTTGGAAACTGCTCATTTTATGGAATATGTGCATTTACACCTGGGTCACTGCCCTGGTCACTTTTACTACCTCTGTCAGTTTTATTTCCCTGGATTTCATAACTGCCCTAAACTCCCTCAAAATCCTGTTCACTGCTCTCACTCCATGAAGAATCTGATGGAATGACTTCTAGCAACAATCTTACTACCTCCTCAGCACTCATTTTTGTTTTTCCATGATGCACAGTGAAATATAGCTCTGTGAAATATTCCTAGTTTTGAAGTAACAAACAAAATGTATATGATGTATTTTAAGTATTGTTTAAGTCCCATTCTATAGCATGTTATCTACAATGAAAAGCTACAGTCATATATACGGAACCAACCTGGATCACCTGGTAAGCAGTTTCGGACAGGCTCCTCCAATAACCATACAAACACAGAAAGTGTAGTTTTATTGTTGTATATATGTTGTATATATTATTCACTTTACACATTTTATGAGACTAATTATTTTACAACTACCAAATACAGACATGCAAGGTCGTAAAAATGGGACACATTACATTACATTTAGCAGACGCTTTTATCCAAACACATTCAGAAAGAAACCTATTGCACAGGGTCTGGGGGCTTGGAAAAGTGTGCTTATGAATTAGAAATTTGCTTCATTTTTTGTGTGATTTTAATTGAAATCAAAGCTTTATGGTGCATGCATACAGTTAAATAAGTAACTGCTGTAGAACAGAGGGGTACCAGTACTGGTCCTGGAGATCCACCACCCTGAAGAGTTCAAATCCAACAACACTGTGTTTATTAATGAATGGATCAGCTGTTTTATATAAGGGCTAGATCTAAACTCTGTAGGGTGTAGCCCTCCAGGACCTGGATTGGGTACCCTTTCTGTGGAACAATTCAGTTAATTGAGTTCAATAACTATGGTTACTCAATTAATATCAGAAATTGTACTTTATTTTAAATTCTTTGTTTAAAATAATCTATTGCTTACCATGCCAAGGTTAATGTTTACGACATTTGGCAAATGTTTCCTTTCAAGATCCCTTCTCAACAGTTATTATAAATAGAGGCCGTTCTACAAGCTGTCATTTGTGTTCTATTTGCTGAAAGGCCTATACAGGCCCTATAAGGTGTGAAGTGCTTGGACCCCTATGATCGCCACTTGCGATGCTATTTGTAATCAATCACTTAGCTCTCATAGGGAGTACAGTCCACAGATGTCAATCATATTCTACATCAGTTTCAGACAAAAACAAATCCAATTGTCTTGGTTGCAAATATTGATAATTTACTCTTTTTGCACCCACCTTTCTGGCTAAGATATGTATATGACAATGAAACTATCTACTAAAGAAAGAAGGGGTTCGCTTAGCAGAACCATTAAAGCACTGACTTTAAGTAATTTTAGCTAAGTTAATTCTATCCAGCAGCACTCCTGAAACTCTTTCAAGCTCCACATTCATGTGTGTGACATATTCAATATTCAAATCCGACAGTTTCACTGAAAGACGACAAGTTTGTCAATGATGTGACTGGAGGTGGTGAATGCCTGGAGGGGCCAATTAAAGAGCCCATCAGATTTCTTCTAGGGCCTTTGCCTCTGTGGCCCTGCCCCAAGATCTGCCCCTGGTTGCAGCACAATAATGCCATTCAGTCCTAATGACTGGGATGGAATAGGGACAGGAATGCCTGTTGGGGTGAAAACTGGGCCAGAATCCAACAGATGAAGGCCTTTATTATTCAGACCTAGCGAGATAAGTGCCAAACCTTCAGCTAGTAATGCTGGAGATGACAAAGTAGCCTCAAAGAATGAAACCCTATCGCATCACTATGTGCTTGTAAACCTTGATAAGTCAGGTGAGTATGTGCAATTTAACCCTTACTGTTTGTCTACATGATACAGAACTTGAACATTCTCTGTAACTTAAGTTTAATAAAAACTGGCTTTAAACTCAGGATCACAAATTAGTTTCCTTTACTATATTGATCTGTAGGTCTCTGATCATAAACATAAACTAGCCAAAGCTAATTTATTATAAAATGAAATAGTATTTGTATAAATTCAGAAAAAACATACATCAGTCACGACTGCATATGTGTAGACATGTGTACATTCTATATTGTGGTCAATTTGCAGTTAGAAAAGTTAGGTCAGTTCATCATTTATGTTGGAAAATTTTACGCTGCTGCGCTGATGTTAAACCATGTGCTGCACTGGGTCGGTATGACTAACAGGTCAAAACAAGCTCTTAACAAAGTGACTGCTGTGCCCTGAGTGCAGTGTATAATGCAATTGCCCTGCCCTGCATACAGAAGATTTAAGGTGTGATTTGCTATCCTCTTTGGTAAGTCTCTAAATGTTGTGTTCACCTACCACTCTAAATTGCTATAGATTAGAAAGTCTACGAACTGCCAAAAATATCAGGGAGGTGTGTTATATTGTAAAAAACATTGTTCTTGCATTCAAAAATTCACAGATGTCACCAAAGGTGAAGCTCTGTGAGGGAACAAATTTTCTGTTAAGTCTTATATGTCAGTCTATTCTGTGAAGGTCTCGACAGCCAGCATGATGCATGGGGTGCAAGATGGAAGGAGTGGATGATCATGGCAGAATGATGGATGAGATGGAGGAGATGAACTGGAGTATAATCAGGATGGAACTTCTCACCATGGAATCTTGTTAATTATCCAAGGGTGGAGTGAACATGAACTTGTACATGTGGGACATCAGTGTTGAGTCCTAGAGGATCCTTCAAGATCCAAGTTTGATCCGATCACATCTTTCTACCATCCACAATGTCCAGTTTCAGCCGAAGTGGAAAAGCTGATTCCAAAGTACTGTCCAGAGCACCTTCCCAGGACTCTCTCTTTCAAGTTTTCTTTGACCCACAATCACAGCCTGAAACTGGGCTGCAGAGGCCAGATGCTTGGCCCCCTGGTGAGGGTCTCTACTAGCTTCCAGCTGCACGACCACAACACATCATGTGCAGGGAATGTCTGAGTAATCGGCTCAACAAGAGTGTGAGCAGATGTGCTGAGTCGGTAATGCAGTACGCACCTACATGCTGCAACGACACACACATGTACACCCTCAAGAGCTTTGGTCACATTTCACAGTTCTGAGCATGGAATCGGTTGCCATAGTTACTTCTTGTAACACTACAAAACATATGCCCCCTGGATTACCCATGAACTCTCCCAACTACTGACCAGCTGACTTGACCATTGATTCCCTGTGCCTGGGGCATTGTGAAGAAAGCTAGCCAAAAAATCAATGACCTTATTGTCTTATCTATCATCCTCCTCAAGTTCAAGTTACTGACAGTTGTCATGGTCTACTTTTCTATGCCTTACCACACCATGATGTCAAACAACGTGACTGTAGGTGAAATTTCCTGCTAATAACTCTTTGCTAGTTAATCTAATTATGACCTGCTATTTTACGACCTCCTCTTATTATGGTGATGAGTTTAGCACCAGTGGGTTCGGCCTGGTGCTGCACAGTCTGGGGTGGACACCTGTACCATTTACAGGCAGCCTGAGGCTGACCTAAACCCACAACGTAAACAAAACATCCAGTGGAGCACCAGATGTGGATTCTTCCTCAAAGAAACTGCTAAATCTTGATTGCAAACGCTAATAAAACCAAATCTTAAAATTTAAAGCTTCAGTAAAGTATCAACTCACCTTAGACCAAATGTAACTGATCCTAACATCAGTTTTTGTCCAAATTTTGTCCAAAATTTAGTTTAAACTTTATTTCATGGCTAAAAACTGGATTAGATGCCTGAACTCATCCATGCTATAATTAGTTTGCTCATTTTTCTAGAGATCAGTATGTCAGATAGTCTATTTGAGATTGTTTAACAGTTTATTAGTGAGGCAGTGATGCACTGAAATAAAAATTCTTGGCTAAAGCTGAAAATCGGCAGAGCAGAAAACAGTGCTGTACACTGCAAATCAAGCAGGATGTCATGTTTTCAAGTGCATATCATGTTTTCAACCCTGTAGTGGAGAAGTTCTTGGGTTTTCTACCTGCTTTTGATATTCAGCATAAACAGTGATTACAAATAGCTTGTCAGATGTCAATCATAGACACTGTCCCACACAGTTGGTTTGCTGCAGTTAAATAGTTTGAATGTATTTGCTTTGTTCAGTGCAGGAGAGCAAAGTAAACAAACATTGTTTTCCATCATTGATTATTTGTGATTTGTGATTCGTAATTTTTTTGATCTTTCTTTTTTTAAGCATTTTTCTGCATTTTTCTATTGGATGAAAACTTTAGGCCATTTTCAACTGAACATTTTTCCACATGCAAAGAAAATATATCTATATATCTATATATTTTTCAAATGTCCTGTTCGTAATATCTTAGCATCTATTTAACAAACATGTTCATATATTAAAATTGGCACCGTTACATTACATATATTTCATATGTGCATCTATACATACAGTATATATACATACTATATATATTTTTAATACATCACATATGCACAATTATTTTTAATATGAACAATTACATGTTCACTTATTTTTCTTTCGCTTTGTTTTTTTTTTTTTTTTGCAGAACCTCTACTTTAAGAAGAAGTATATCTCAAGCAGGGACATAGCTAGAACTTTTAGAATAGGCCAGGTAAGGCCCACTTAGGTTGGAACACAAATAAAAACACTAAAAAAACACTACTGCTTTATTTTAATGACATAAAAACGATTCATCATTTTGTTTCAGTAAATTACTTGAACAAAATACTACAGCAATACAATAATTCCCAAAAGTAAATTTAAAAACTAAACTGTGTTTGTGTTTAATCATGTTAAACAAGAAAATTATACATTTGAATCGAGTAAATTAAATGCATCACTTTTTTCAGTGCACAATGTTTCAGAAAAACATTTCATATTGACAGGCCATAGGGGTTATTCATGTAGGCTGTCAATCAGAAAGCTGGCCAGACAGCACTGTATAAGATAACTTACAGCACAGCATGCATTCAACTGTAATAGTCAGCAGATTCTCACCATGAGGCATAATTGACGCTTTGTTGATGTTTGTCTGTCTGTCTCATATTGAAGTGGCCAGAAAGGCGGCCTTCATTCCAGGGTGGCACTGCCCCACGCCTCCTCTACGCCTCTGGTTTCTATAATGTTTCATATCAGGTTGGTAAAGTCCAAGAAGTAAAAACGTGTGAATTGGGGCCTGGAGTCTTAAGAGGGCGCTTACATTTGTGACACTTCACTCACAGGTTTGCGTGAGTTGTGTTTTATAACAGCAAAGTGTTCAGCTACACTCCAATTCATCCCTCCATATGGAGCCAGATTATTAAACCCATACCCCTTCGGCCTAATTTCAACAATGACATTTTGCTGATGTAAGTATATAGAATGATAGGAGCGTCTGCTAAAGCAATTGGTCTTTATACTCTCCATATTGAAAATGTCAAAAGGCTCTATTGCACAGGCATTTCAACTGCTCCATCCCAGGGTCGTTAAAAGCCCTTCAATAAATCTGCTGTGAATACGATTACAAGCCGTTCTGATTCTGTATCTGTGTGCGTAAGAAAGTGGGATGAGAAGAGAGGCAGATTGAAACACATGAAAGAGGAAGCAGCAGAGACCAGACAGAGAAATCAGAAGAAACATAGCAAACATTAAGGCTCATTCAACAACTATTCTTAAGAAGAAATTTCGGTAAAACTTTCTATGAATGTCACGTTTGTAAGTATCTAGAAACACATTTATAACAAGTTATAATGCATTCATAAGGCATTATAAACATGGTTAGAAATATTTCTAAAAATGAATTACACTGAATTACAGTTTATAGCCATGTTTCTTATACATTATGAATTGTTAATAACATGTTATACTGTCAGTGCCAAAGAAGTCAGTCCCAGCTCGGAGAGTGTAAAGACGAATATAACGTTTATTTACATGCTGAGATTTCCAGTATTTTAGTTCTCTGCGCTGGTGCTGTTAGGGCTGTATCTTCCAGGCTTCAGTTCTGAATATTCAGATGCTCCAAACAGGCTGTCCAGCCTAGAATTACTGCTACAATGTGCTTTTCTTAACTTTAACTCACTTTAAATGCCATATCACAGCAAACCAAGAACCCATGAGCCCCTTCCCTGAACCCCCTCTGATATCACACTGAGCATGAGTGACTGTGGATTGAAGGCCTGGAGAGGGAGAGGTGAGATTGTAGAGTGCTGTCATGTGTAATTTGTTCCCTCACAGGTTCTAATGTCAAACCCCAGAACCCTTTACCCTGTAACATCACTGCATTACAATAATGCTAATTTCTGCTAGCAGAAATTCTATTGAATATGCAGTCTTAAGTTAGTGCCAAGCTAACGGTGGTGTACATTAACTTTCCCACATTGGGTAAAACACTGATGGCAGCACTAGTTTAAACTCTGACATTTGAAGCCTGTAATGAGCTTTATTGTGTATGTTTTAGTGTTTCAGTAAATCCTTCAGTAAATACTTCAACTTGAAGCCTCACTCTTAACACTGGAGGAGGCTTTAGTACAGTACGCTTCACTTTACTTAGAGCGGATTAATACAACTTATGAGCTCTTATTATTTGTTATGAACAGTACTTGCAATGCATTATGTTAACAACTCATGAGGCATAATAAGCATGGCTATAACATGTAATGCATTTTTATCAATATTTATAGTCATCTTTATGATGCCTTATGTATGCATTATGACAAGTTATGAATGTGTTTATAGATGCTTACAAATGTGACATACATAGAAAGTGTTTCCCGAAATTTCTTCCTAAAACCCCCTTACATAGTTATCACGAAGATTCTGACATTAACCAATGGTTTTTTATTTGGAATTTGTTCCAAGGTAAGAACAAAATCTATGCACATTCAAGAGGTGGGAACAATTCTGTGGATTAAGAACATCCTGAATCTGATGTAAACTTTTTTGTAGGAATTTTCTCACAAACACATTTAAGAAAAAACATATAAAGATATTGGTGAATGATGCAGATTAATCTTTTATTCCAGGGGTGTAAAAATTAATCTAGGAAAGTGGGCAGTGCCATAAGGGTAAAGCACACTAACTCTGTCCACAACCCTGCCCCCAATCTGTTGTTAAAACTAGCCCCTAAACACAGATGATCCATTCACAGCTTAACAACTCTACTTTGGTATGACCAGACAAACTCTTTCACTAAACACTGTGCTGTGTGGGGATCTTAATAATTGGCATTGTGGCATGCAGCAGCATCAATTTTGGAAAGTTGAAATCAGTAGAACACTTGTATGTGATCAGGTTCTTCCCTCACTGGTGACAGAATAATTTGGTACAATTTGACACCCTTAATGCTGCTGTAGCCAATTGCCTTGTTCACAATAAAAGCATTATACAAGCAAATAAGCACTGAACAATGTTTCAAATTATTTGTAATGCTTTCAGATTTTTTTGCTTAAGCCAAAATGGTGCATAGTAAGGTTAAGAGTTAGCAGCTTAGAGTAAAACAGCAACTGTTGTTACTTAGTAAACAGTGGTCAGCAGATCACATCTGATAAAACAACACACTTACATGTTTTTCTGAACAATCCAAAAGAGAGGATAGTATATATGTGTATATATACTGTATATATGTATATATATATATATATATATATATATATATATATATATATATATATATATATATATATATATACATCTGTTGTTTACTTTATTCTCTTTTCTATTTAAACACAGCAGCTGTCCACTACACTATGGAATTTCATGATAAATGGATAAAAAAAAAAGATGAAGTCCCATTAATTAATTAATTACATTAATTAATATTAAAAGTTGAGAATGCAAAGTTATCCTTTTTGTGATACTTGTTTTTTGTGGGTTGGGCAACGATATATTGATTAGAATGATTGAAATGTACTTACTGTACTTCAGTATTACTTTGGAAGATTTGTACTTTAAATTTATTATTGTACTTTGTTTTTTAAATATAAAAATATTTTTATGCAATTACGTTTTCAAGAGAAAAATATCATTTGAACTCATTGAACATTCTGACCTTCACAAAACGTTCGTAACATATTTTCTTGCCAATCAGTTGCCAACTCATAGGGACTGCTGTGTTAATTTTTTGACCAGTGCCACCGACTCGTTGACGCATCACACATGGTTCATTTAATTGTTGAAGCATTTGCTTTTAACTTTGATATGCATTTGAATGTATATGTACCCAGAATAGAGTTACAGAAAATGAAACGTTTGGGAAGAAGAGCATGAAGATCAAGCTCCTCCTCCTTTAACATCACACAAATTTTGAAAGGTTTTTGAAAAAAAAAAAACTTCTGAGTAAGTTTTCATACCTCACCACAACCTCATTTCTTCCAGCTTTTATATTCAAGTAGAAGCTGCCCAGAACTCCAGCCCAGGTTCTGCCCTGTCCTACAGCCAGCCTTCTTTGTTTCTTGAGTTTTGATGATGAGATGTGAGGTCAGAGATATACATCACTGATCTGAACAGCTTGTGTGTATCTTGTGCATCTCCAGGGTGCTGTGAAGTGTCAGACTCAGTGAGGTTGTGGGAACTGGAGAGAGAACTCAGCCAATACTGGCCGCAAAAAGGATGAGACTTTCTCTCAGGAAATGGAGTGACCCGGATGCACCACCTGACCCTGAGAAGCACTTCCCCTGACCCCTACTCCAGTGCAGAGGAGACCACAGCAAAAGACCTTTTTTTGTTATTTTGGAGTTAGCATTCAATAAGCCATAAGATAGTGAAAGATTTGGGCACCTGGTCAAAATTTCTTTTACTGCAAATAGTTCAGTGAGTAGAAGATGGAGGATCACCAAAAGGCATAAATTTAGAGATTAAACATTCTCTTCAAAATTATAAGCAAGATTAGGATATTATTTTTGTTTCAAGTCTGAAGTGGTGGTGCACTGTTGTACTGTGCAGCGACACCTGCACAAAAAAATATGACCTTAATGGAAAAGTCATCAGGGTGAAATCTTTCCTGCATTCTCACCACAAAATTCAATGGCAGATGTTTGTAAAGGAACATCTAATCAAGGCTGATGTATTATGGAAACAAGCCTTATGGATGAATGAATTTAGAGTAGACCTATATAGAATAGAATAGAATAGAATAGAATAGAATAGAATAGAATAGAATAGAATAGGAGGTTCATGAAGAGAACACCTCCCCAACTGCAAGAAACTCAATCATGCTTTGGACTTACGTTGCTGCCAGTAGCACAGGGAATGTTACACTACTGTAGTCTTCTACTACAGGATAATGATCCTAAACACATCTCAAAATCCACAATGGACTACCTCAAGAGGTGCAAGCTGAAGGCAAAAATCCCCCAAATAAGGTAGACTACAAAAATGTTCACAAGCTGTAATACATGTCAAAGGGAGTGTTATTAAGTACTGACCATGCAGGGTGTCCAAACTTTTCCCTCAGGCGCCTTTTCTATTTTTGCTATTTTGAAGCTGTACAAGATGGAAAACAGAAATAAAATGAAAGAAAATGTATCATCTTTGAATTTGTGCTTTGAGGAAATCAACAAGCCCCAGCCAATGGCTCTGATTCTAAAAAACCTTGTGGAAAATCTGGTCCAGCAGGATCCCTATTCTTCAGTATTCTTGTTTGGTTTAAGTAAGTGATAGGCCAGAGAAAAGTCCAATTTACACAGCTGTCCTCTTCCCTCAGATGTAAACAATGAACCAAGACATATGGGCTGAGATTTGCAGTGGAGTGATGAGGCTAATGTCCATATCTTTGTCCATTTTTATT
The DNA here is from genome assembly GCF_015220715.1 of Pygocentrus nattereri. Taxonomy (NCBI): domain Eukaryota; kingdom Metazoa; phylum Chordata; class Actinopteri; order Characiformes; family Serrasalmidae; genus Pygocentrus; species Pygocentrus nattereri. Next base: position 11,514,390 of record NC_051225.1, read on the forward strand.
GATCACAGAATGTCATACAATGTCAGAAACCATATTAGCAATTCTGCTTTAGATTACTTAACAACTTGATGCAGTTTGCCCAATTCAAATGAATACAAAATAGTTGGATGCTTCCATCGCTGGCTGCATTTACATTATTGCTAAATTAGCCCTGTATCACTGGAAGACTAATTCACCAATGAAGTGGTGCTGGTACTAAACAAGCAAGCAGTGAACTCTGAAGATGTTTTGCACAATCATCTACAATACTGGTCAAAAGTCAGAGATTTACCTTCTTTTTTAATTTCCATTCAAAACGGCCTTGAAATTCAAGTTATTACATTTTTAGGAGATACTGTATTTTTGAGGAGGTTAGCTCTAAAACAGACCATTTGAATAAGAACTGTAGTTCAAAAAATCCTTTCAAGCTATAGAGGAGATAGAGAAGGAACTTCTAGTACCTGTGCAAGAACTGCTAGTCCACCAAAACTGAAAGTTTTTATCTTTGACAGGTGGAATTCAAGCTTCACTCTTGATTCAGATCTAAAGATCGGTGTATCTGTCCCTCCTTCCACTTTGAGAAGACAACTCAACACCACAGCTCTAAAAGGAAGTGGAGCTGTCAATAAGCCCTTACTAAGAAAAGAAAGTAGACAGAAATGTGCAAATCAAACTAAGAAGCTGCTGCTGTTGTCAGAACAATGAACTGACCACCCCCAAGTTTATACCGCAATATCAGTGAATGTGTTTGGGATTCTTTGGATGAAAAGCAGAAAATGCAATCGACTTCTAAGACTAAACTTTAAAAAAAATGTAACTGCAGATCTCTCTGAAAAACTGAAAGCAGGTCTCCTGAACAGAATGGAAGTTGTAATAGAGGTAAAGGACGGACACAGTAAATGCTGAAAAAACATGATCGTGTTCAGCTGTTGAGGTTAAAAACATATTTTCTGTTTTTTTGTAGAAAATAAAACATGAATAACTTGTACTTAGTGGCCTTTTCGATTGGAAATGTAATCAGTGAAAGTGTGGCCTCTGACTCTTTCACAGTGCTGCATATTAAAGATTAAAGATTAAGTGACCCTTATTAGTCCCACAATGGGGAAATTTCACCTCCGCATTTAACCCATCTGGGCAGTGAAACACCACATACACACTAGGGGGCAGTGAGCACACTTGCCCGGAGCAGTGGGCAGCCCAATCCGCAGCGCCCGGGGAGCAGTTGGGGGTTAGGTGTCTTGCTCAAGGACACCTCAGTTATGTGCTGTCGGCTCTGGGGATCAAACCGGTGACCTTCTGGTCACAAGGCTGGATCCCTAACCTCCAGCTCACGACTGCCCCTACAAATATCAAGCATAAGGAAAATATGTGGAAATGTGTTTTTTTTGTGCCAAAGCATCGCTTTAATGTCAGTTTGTTTTATATGCCATTGGTTTTAAGGGAATCATCATGAAACTGCTGTACATAATTCCAGACTTTACTCATTTAACACAAGGTCTGTCCTGCATTATGTCCATCTGTGCACTTTTATAAGTTAGTCTTACTGAAACAAAATGATAATTGGAGTTCATTTCTTCATTTTCCGTAGAACATACCTTGGCTGCAGAGTCAAAAAGCAAATGGTCATTTCCACACTAACCACTTGCCACACACACACACACACACACACACACACACACACACACACACACACACACACACACACACACACACACACACACACTACTAGTACTTCATTTCCAGTCTGTATTAACACATAGGGACTCTATAAACCATGCCTAATAAAGTTCTCTGAAAATGTTTTGCTTTTTTTTGCTATCAGTGATTAAATGTTTTCATCCTAATGTGACTCAGGGTTCCCAGATGTCTTATTTCAAAGTAATGAATGCCTCCGGGTTTCTTATTTACTTACAACCCACTAGTGTTTTGTAGATGTTGCTTACTTGTGAAACTGGCCTGAATTCTCCTTTAACCTCATCCTTCTCAGCTGTTTCTCTTTGGTGATTAGTTATAAGGATTAAGAGGGGTTTCCACTGAATCGGCCACCTAAACATAATTAGACAGGGGTGAATTAAAGTGACCAGAATTGTCTTTAAGCATGTCTCCAATCCTAACCCTGACCTTAACCTCAACCCGGAACCTAAACCCAACTCTAACCCTGACCCTAGCTCTAACCCTGGTCCAAATCCTAGCCCTAACCCCACCACTGCTTCAGCGGACAGTTTTATGGCAATTTGAACATCAAAAGATCTATAAGGGACTATAGGGGACTGTCCAAATACAGTGAGAACAACGATAGCACAGGTATGTCTTCAATAAGCCTCTTTTGAAGTGCCAATGATATCCTTCAGTTCCCCTCAGCCAAAAAAATGCTGACTAGGCGCTTTTTCCACCGTCTGTGCTGATCCGCTTGCATGTGTGTGGTCATTTGGGAACTCTGCCAGGATACATAGGGTAGTTCTGCTGCCGCAGCCAGGTCAGGGAATGGAAAACACAGACATGGTCTCAGAGGTACTGTTTTAATGGTTACCACCTCTGAGGCTGAACATGTAGCTGTGCAGGTGTAGACACCATGTTAGGGACAACACTAATGTGGCTGCCTTCGGGTTGCCTTCACTGCAACTCCCATGCAAAGCAGGCCATGCAAAGCAAGAATGTTTCCATATATCCAGATATTCCAGATATCTTGTTGAGTTTTATCTTGTATTCTAAACTGACCATAGGCTAAGCAATTCTTTCACTGTGGGAAAAATTAGCATCCTGTGTTCCAAACCCAATAAATTGCAAAAAATGCAATAAATTGCACTTAAATTACAAAAAATGCTACATACGTGCTACAAGCAAGCTAACAGACCTGCGCAATGAACTGATGCAAGAAAGTAAGGCCTCTATTAAAATACCAACTCAAGCTGTTGACTACTATTGCCAAAGCAATTTAACTACCATGTTTGGTCAAGCTTGCTGGTTTTTATGGGCTATTTTTGGTGAGGTTATTCAGTGGACAATTCAGTGCCTAGTCGTTATTTTAGCTTGCATGTATTAGTGCATGTGTTTTGACTCCTTAACAACCCTGTTATTCAGAACATCCTGAGACGATTTGAGGAGCAATATCTATATATCAAAATATATCGGGTTTCAAACGTTTTTGCTTGCCACAGGATGAGATGACTTCTTGTGGTTTCTTGAAAATGCCATTCCTTTTCCTCATAGAGAAAAACTTCTTAGTGCTCCTAATATGGGACTGATGATGAATACAGATTGATGAGACAATTTTAAAGGACTACATTGATGTCAAAAAATTGCACAAAAAGGGCAGTATGCAAAAGAGCTTCTAACCAATCACTGAGTGGGTCACCTGATTAGATGGGCTCATGTCCATTTTATCAGCTCCACTGTCCATATACGAGCGCTTTGTAGTTCTACAGTTACAGACTGTAGTCCATCTGTTTCTCTGTATACTTTGTTAGCCCCATTTTACCCTGTTCTTCAGTGCTCAGGATCCCCATGGGCCCTCACAGAGCAGGAATCATTTGGTTGATGGAACATCCATCCATCCATCCATCCATCATCTTCCGCTTCTCCGGGGTTCGGGTCGCGGGGGCAGCATCCTGAGCAATGAAGCCCAGACCTCCCTTTCCCCAGCCACTTCCACTAGCTCCCTGGGAGGGATTCCGAGGCGCTCCCAGGCCAGCTGGGCGATATAGTCACGCCAGCGTGTCCTGGGTCTTCCCCGGGGTCTCCTCCCCGGTGGACTTGCCTGTGACACCTCCCAAGGGAGGCGTCCAGGAGGCATCCTAACAAGATGCCCGAACCACCTCAACTGGCTCCTCTCGACGTGAAGAAGCAGCGGCTCTACTCCGAGTCCCTCTCGGATGACCGAACTTCTCACCCTATCTCTAAGGGAGAGTCCAGCCACCCTGCGGAGGAAACTCATTTCAGCCGCTTGTATTCGCGATCTCGTTCTTTCGGTCATTACCCAAAGCTCATGACCATAGGTGAGGGTGGGAACATAGATCGACCAGTAAATCGAGAGCCTTGCCTTATGGCTCAGCTCTTTCTTTACCACAACAGACCGGTAAAGAGCCCGCATCACTGCTGACCCAGCACCAATCCGCCTGTCAATCTCCCGCTCCCTTGTACCATCACTCGTGAACAAGACCCCGAGATACTTAAACTCCTCCACTTGAGGCAAGAGCTCATCCCCGACCCAGAGAGGGCTCTCCACCCTTTCCCGCGTGAGAACCATGGCCTCGGATTTGGAGGTACTGATCCTCATCCCGGCCGCTTCACACTCGGCTGCAAACCGATCCAGTGAAAGCTGAAGTTCACGGCCTGATGTCCCCAATAGGACCACATCATCTGCGAACAGCAGCGATGTGACCCTGAGGTCACCAAACCGGACACCCTCCATCCCCTGACTGCACCTAGAAATTCTATCCATAAAAATTATGAATAGAATCGGTGACAAAGGGCAGCCCTGACGGAGTCCAACTCTCACTGGGAAAAAGTCTGACTTACTGCCGGCCATGCGAACCAAGCTCCTGCTTTGTTTGTACAGGGCCTGAATGGCTCGTAGCAAAGAGCCATGTACCCCGTACTCCCGAAGCACCTCCCACAGAATACCCCGGGGAACACAGTCGAATGCCTTCTCCAAATCCACAAAGCACATGTGGACTGGTTGGGCAAACTCCCATGAACCCTCGAGAATCCTGGAGAGGGTAAAGAGTTGGTCCAGTGTTCCACGCCCAGGGCGGAACCCGCACTGCTCCTCCTGGATCCGAGGTTCGACTATAAGCCGGACTCTCTTCTCCAGTACCCTTGCATAGACCTTACCAGGGAGGCTGAGGAGTGTGATTCCCCTGTAGTTGGAACACACCCTCCGGTCCCCCTTTTTAAAAAGAGGCACCACCACCCCAGTCTGCCAATCAAGTGGCACCACCCCCGATGTCCACGCAATGTTGAAAAGGCGTGTCAGCCAAGACAGCCCCACAACATCCAGAGCCTTGAGGAACTCGGGACGGATCTCATCCACCCCTGCAGCCCTGCCGCCAAGGAGCTTTTTAACTACCTTAGCGACTTCGGCCTCAGTAATGGACAAGCCTATTCCCGTGTCCCCAGACTCTGCCTCCTCACTGGAGAACGTGTCGGTGGGATTGAGAAGGTCCTCAAAGTATTCCTTCCACCGCCCAATGACGTCTTCAGTCGAAGTCAGCAGCACACCATCTCCACTATATACAGTGCTAGTGGCACACTGCTTTCCCCTTCTGAGTCGCCTGACGGTTTGCCAGAATCTTTTCGGAGCCGACTTAAAGTCACTTTCCAAGGCCTCACCGAACTCTTCCCACACCCGGGTTTTTGCCTTGGCAACGACTGAAGCCGCAGATCGCTTGGCCTGTCGATACCTGCCAGCTGCCTCTGGTGTCCTACAGGCCAACCATGTCCGGTAGGATTCCTTCTTCAGCTTGACGGCATCTCTCACCTGGGGTGTCCACCACCGGGTTCGAGGATTACCGCCCCGACAGGCACCAACTACCTTGCGACCACAGCTACAGTCAGCCGCTTCAACAATGGAGGAGCGGAACATGGCCCATTCTGAGTCAATGTCCCCCACCTCCCCCGATATCTGGTCAAAGATATGTTGTCTGCTATGTTGTCTGGAGTGCTATGTTGTCTGGAGCAAAAGCTCCTGGTAGGGTCTCCCATGGCAAACTGGTCCTAGGTGACAGGCCAGACAAAGTGTGATCCATAACCACCCCTATGAGGACAACAAAGCAGGACTCGTGTACCCTGCCCGGATCAGGGTTACCGGGGCCCCACCCTGGAGCCAGGCCTGGGGGAGGGGCTCGCCAGCGAGCGTCTGGTGGCCGGGCATTCACTCATGGTGCCCGGCCGGGCCCAGCCCGAAGGAGCTACATGAGTCCCCCCTCCCATCGACCCACCACCGATGGGAGGGGCAGTAGTAGGGGTGCGGTGCATTGTGGATCGGGCAGTGTCCGAAGGCGTGGGCCTTGGCGTTCTGATCCTCGGTTGCTGAAACTGGCTTTTGACCTCACTGGCGGGGAAGGAGCCCGAGTTGGTGCGCGAGGTCGAGAGATACCGACTAGATATAGTCGGGCTCACCTCAACACACAGCTTGGGCTCTGGGTCCAATCTCCTTGAGAGGGGCTGGACTTTTTTCTTTTCTGGAGTTGCCCATGGTGAGAGGCGGCGGGCAGGTGTGGGCTTTCTCATAGCCCCTCGACTCGGCGCCTGTATGTTGGGGTTTTCCCCGGTGGACGAGAGGGTAGCTTCCCTACGCCTTCGGGTTGGGGAACGGGTCCTGACTGTTGTCTGTGCTTATGCACCGAACAGCAGTTCAGAATACCCAGCCTTCATAGAGTCCTTGGAAGGGGTGCTTGAAAGTGCTCCTCCTGGAGACTCGATTGTCCTACTGGGGGACTTCAACGCTCATGTGGGCAATGACAGTAAGACCTGGAGGGGTGTGATTGGGAGGAATGGCCTCTCTGATCTGAACCCGAGTGGTGTTCAGTTTTTGGACTTCTGTGCAAACCACAGTTTGTCCATAACGAACACCATGTTTGAACACAAGGATGTCCATAAGTGCACATGACACCAGGACACCCTAGGCCGCAGTTCAATGATTGACTTTGTAGTCGTGTCAGCGGACTTGCGGCCATGTGTACTGGACACTCGGGTAAAGAGAGGAGCTGAGCTGTCAACTGATCACCACCTGGTGGTGAGTTGGATCAGGTGGTGGGGGAAGATGCCAGTCAGACCAGGCAAACCCAAACGTATAGTGAGGGTTTGCTGGGAACGTCTGGCAGAAGAACCTGTCAGATTGATCTTCAACTCACACCTCCGTCAGAACTTTGACCAGTTGATGGAACATTCAAATATAAATGTAGAGAGTGCTATTGATAGAAGTATAAACATATATATTGTATTGAATATTTGTGAATTAAAAAGCCTAAACATGTTTGAGCCTTAATTCTTGCTCATATGTAGGAGTATAACTGCAATATGGTATGTTGTCCATATTATGCAGGCCTAATGAATATGCCGCTCTGAAGGGGAATTCCTCCAATTTGTCAAACTTTCAGAATATTTTCTAGTTGAATTAGTAAGAAAGTCAAAATGATTAGATATGAAATGGCCTATTGGTGGTGATAGGAACCAGGGGTCGCAATGTCTATAGTGTTAATGTAGCCATTTTATTTAGTATGTAAAATGCACAGTGAACCATCACATTCACACATACGCAGTTTTATATGTAATTTTGATAGCACAGAGGTAAATCTGGAATAATGGATTTCCTTGGGGATTTTGCCTCACAACACCCTGCATGTACCTCTCCGCCATCTAGATAGATCGGACTCACACATTTTGTGCAACAACCTCAAGTGTGACTTTTTCCTCTGATATCGTTTAGCCCTAGTTGTGCGCACCAAATGAAGGTATGGTCTCAACATGATGTTATGTTTCATGATGTTGTTGTCTCAACATGGTGCTGTGTTCTAATTTAGGCTTAGTACATTGTGAGCTGTATGAGCTGTAAAAACAGCTTTGTCAAGGCAACATACAAATTCTAACAAAGAATGTGCTCAATCTGCTTTGTTAGAATATTGTGCGTTTTATAGAGAAGGGTTATACTGTGTTAACAGTGGGTGGGTCGCTACACGTAGAGTTACTGCCCACCCTCCCCTCACTGTCCTTCACTAATACTCAAATAAACACTCCGAGACCACATGTTTTACTCACTCCACAGTGACCTCATTCTCCAAAAGGGAAGGAGAAGGAGAAAAATCAGTTAAATGAGGGATGGCGTTTTGAGGCAAACTGGGGCATGCCAGAGAGAGTGCCAGGTTGCACAGGTGTTTTGCTTGCTGTGGTTAGCCCTTAGCGGTTAGCCAGCTCCCTGGGGATGGGCAGGTGCTAAGTGGGTTTGTTTAACAGGATCCAGGTGGAGTTCGGTGAGCAATTAAAACACAGCAGGGCTGGAGCAGAAACAGAACTGAGAGGTGTTTTCAGACCAAAAACATTGCCACGGCTCAGATGTTCCACCAGCATTATCTGCCAAGAAAAGTGTTTATGCAGCTTAAATGGTATATGACCCTTAGATGATGATGCAAAGTGACAGTGCGTATAATGTGAACTGACTGGCGTTACAGATGTCTTTCGTGGAATGGAACAAATGTAGGGTCTGAGGTTCAGAGTGTCGGAGTGGCTTAACAGAGACACTGAAATGTGTCAATCAACATGGTTTGTCTAGCTGGAACTGCCCGAAAATAATAGTAATAAAATAAAGGAACTTATGAATGTAGTATTAGATGTGTGTGTGTGTCACAGTCAAGCTTGTAACAGTAGAACCACGTTTGTTGCTATATAGAACCATTTTCAAAAAGGTTCTACATAGAGCCATATACAACACAAAGAACAATTTTACAGTGCAAAGAACCATTTAGGCATGAAATGGTTCTATAGAACTTATGGTTCTAAATGGATCAATTCCCTTTACTAAGGAACCTTTGAAGAACCAATTTATATTATTATTTATTTTGTACTTTTCCAAGAGTTTACAAGTTTCATTTTTCAGCATCAGGAAGAAAATAGAAAACTTGTGTTTATCAGCAAATGACGCTGAAACCTCAAAGACTAAATATATTATGACAGTTGTCAGTTTTTGTTGTGTCCACTCTTTGTTTTTATTACAGCTTACATTATTTTCGTTAGACTTGCGTTCAGTTTTCACAGAATTCTGCATGAATTTTTTTCCTGCATGATCTTGAATACTGTTTATTTGATAGTGACAGCTTGGGTGGTCCACCAGATTTTGCAGAAGTTCCATTTTCTTGATATCTTTAGTTTTAGATTATGTTGTATTTAATCTCCTCACCTTCTAAAACACCTTCTGAAAAAGAAACAATTTGTACTTACCGTCTGATCTAAATGGGAATTAAGTAAATGGGTGCATTCCGATGTGCACAACATCTTATACCTGCCATATTTGTTGTTGTCATTAACAGCTGATGCAGTCAGACTTTGGTAAAGTTCACTCAGTGGTCGCTCTGTTGGTTTCTAAGCTGTGTTATTGTCTTTTTTCAGCATTGTGGCAATTGCATTATCTATATTTATCCACTTTCTCCAAACTTGCACTATTTGAGGTAAATTATGGAATGCTCGTATTAGTGAGGAAAACTGTTCCTCAGGTGACTGACAACACAACTGACCTGTCTTGTGGCTCTTTTGCTGTGGGAGGCATTTTGCTGGCATGGTTTGGGTCGATTTGCCACTTTAGAGGAAAGGATCATTGCAAATAATTACATTCTGATCACATTTATTCAGTCTCTTTCGGGTGACAGTACCCCCAGTCACAGGTCACTGAATGGTCTCATAGTATGAAAATTACGTAAATCATATGCCATGGTCTTCACAGTCACCAGACCACAACCCAGTTGAAAACCTATAGGAGATTCTGGATAAATGTGTTAGACGTCACTCTTCAGCACCACCATGAAAACACTGCTGCCTTATATGCTGCATCAAATTTGAATGCCTTCTCACATCTATGGATAAGCAGATATCCTGTATTATGGTGTATCAGATTGGCAACTTAGTATTAAATATGATAATGCCTCAAATAAGACTGAATGGATATTAATCTGTTGCATATAACATAGTGTCTTCATATGTACTAATGTTTGCATTCACACAGTCTATGGCACCTGCGCTTTTTGGGCAGCACCGCAGGCTTCCTCTCCTCTCCCGTCCTTTGTCCTTTAGTGGGCCTCTATAAATATCCCGCCCAGTCTCCCATGGCCCACATGGCCCTGCTCTTTCCTGAGGGAGAGGAAGTGCAGCCCAAACTAGGGACCCTGAGCTCTCTCCTGAGGGAGAGGAGAGGCTTGAGAGGGGGTTGGGAAGCATGGAAGACAAGGTTTGTTTACAGTGAAGCTCATCTCAGGGTTGTACTGTACAGTATGAACAGCCAGGGAAAATGCAACCATGGTGAATTCTATCAACGTAATTTGAGATCTGATCTGTGCTTACTGATACAGTCCGATAGAGGGAAAAATATGGGAAAATGCAACCATGGTGAATTCTATCAACGTAATTTGAGATCTGATCTGTGCTTGCTAATACAGTCAGATAGAGGGAAAAATGGTATGTTTAAATTTCATGCATAGATTAAGCTTAAAAGCACAGGATCACTGAGAAGTGACATTATTCAAATTTGATGAAATCAGTGAATTCTATTTTGACTTGACTGAGCGCTATTTCAGCCTTGAGTTAAATTTCAGGTCTCCGACTTCTTGAAGCGGAGTTTGGTCATTTTAATCGCTAAACCCCTTACCAAGTAATGGGCCTGCCCAAAGTTTTATTGCATACTTCTATAACCTAAGAAAAGCTCCATGAGTCTGCACTGAAGTCCCTGTAATTAAAGCATAATATGCCTTAGTATGTAATAAGTCTGGATTGTTAAGGGGTAAATCAAAGTTTCTGACAACTGCATTAGTCTCTCTTGAACTTAGATGTGGGTTCATAGAAACTTAACTTGAAAATAGTGCTTATTTAGGAGGTTGTGTCTTGGGAAAATGCATTCAGTGCGGTGTCCTTCAGGGCTCTATAATGGGGCCCCCTTCTGTTCTTGTTATGCATGTTTATCCTGACTGTAATTATCACTTCTATAATTATGTTAAGGACATAACTTTCAGATATATTACCAATTATGATCAACTATGAATTCTAAACTATTTAAGAGTATTGAAGCTTTGACTGTTCAAGGTTTTTAAAAAAAATAATAATAACGTAGTCCACATCGTTTGTGTGGTCTCGCTCCTTGTCCTTATTTTTCTCGTTTTAAAATTTAACTCAGTGTTTGCTTTTATAACTATTTTATTTGCTATTTTTCTGTCTAATTTGCCATTGCTATACATTGCTTTTATAAATCATATTTTTATAAATCGAATTACTTTTATTAATACTTAAAATACCCCTTTGTTCTGGCACACTTTATTTATTTTTAAGCACATACTTTTTATTCTCTCGAGCTATTATTATTATGATTATTATTATAATTATTACTAAAACAGTAGATCACAATGAACATATTTCATCTTCAGAGCATTTATTATTTATTATTGTTTACATGTCCAGCATGGATTAACGACACTCAACAGACGTGACCAAAAAAACAACACAAATGTATAAAATCTTCAGCTTCTACATCAGAAAAAAATCTAATCACAAGAACGGAATGTTATTAACAAACTAAAAAGGAAAAAAAACTTTCAAAAGTCCTAAAATATTTACAATTTCAAAAACACCAATTAAGATCAAATAAGATCAGGAAATCAAATGAACTGAAACAACAAAAATATAACCATACATTTAATTATTATTAATTAATAAAAATGAGGTTTTTTAAAAAATAACTGCAGCGCAACACAAGTTGTGTGCGAAATTGTCATGACACTGCCTTAATGTTAGTGATTCCTCTATTTCTTTACCTGACTCAGTACTCTTGGATTGCCACATCTAGTACTAAAAAGCATGGTATTTGGCTCATGAGCTATGGTGACAATGGCTTCTGAGACAGGGACGCAGGCCCAGACACATCGTCATTCTTGTTATCTGCTTAACATTGAGATCGTAGCGAAACTAAGTCACCATTGGTGTATATGGCACAATGCTGCCAAACATCCTCTGACTGTCTACTCATCTGATACCACATGGTTAGATGTAACACTGAAATATAACACATTTCGCAAGCCACCATGTGATCCATTATTCACTGACTGCAACTGTGGGATGAATGGATAAGAGCCTAGTGAGCAGGACAGATGGGTCAGAGACATTTACATTGGAGAAGGAAAGCCACCACCTCTTAAATCACAAAAAAGTGACTAAATGATAAAGATCACTGATACGAATATATGTCAATAACGCAGGTCTCCTGTCCAAGTGTGGATTAAGCCTGCATGATTTCAGTGCTGCTAGAAACCATACACTGGCGTAGATCATTGAGCTGCATCTCTAGGAAATATTTTACTAAACCCCCCCAAGGTCACCCACACACAATGCCTTTAAGATCACTATGCTATAGAGTGAGTGACGGTGGGAGGACGCTTCCTGGCTTTGGCCAAAAGCCCAGTCTTTCTTCCTGTCGGCCAGAAGACAAAATATTCAGGACAATAATGCCCAGAGTAAGAGGGGCCATTGTTGCGAGAGCAAGGTCCAGAACCAAAGTCAAGGAGTGTTTTGAGTGCCTAGAGTGAAGCTTGGCTGGAGAAAGAGCTGGGTTTACTAGACCTTGCTATACACATACACATCCAGTTTTCATGATTGATCACCCATTTTTAGGTATGCTCTACTTTTTTCACCTCTGTGATGAAAAATATCAAATGGGCCACCGAGTGATAAGATGCAAAACAGCCTTGGGACTCGTCTCACTCTGGGAAAAACCCACAGTTCAAGAAAAGCAAGAACAGTCCTTACTAGCAGGCCTTGACATAGCATTTGGTTTCCACTAGATGAGCGAACACAAAAAGAACATCAATCATTTTGCATACCAAAAAGCAGCCATGAGGTCTCTAAAAACAAGGCAGTAAAGGTGTGGACTGAGGTCAAAGTGAGCTCAAATGGGCACACACAGGGCGAGCATGGGGGTTTATGCCTGTCTAGATGAGCAAATGAGTCTCCTCTCCCTCCAGATACCCTTCAGGCCTGTTTGTGTATTCCTCATTGATCTGGGCAGGAGGGGAGGGAGAGGCGGAAGAGCTTTTATCTCTGATTAACTCTCCTCCACGTCTCCCCAGATGACGGGAGCACGGTGAAACAAGGGAGGGGGGAGGTGCTGCCTGGCAACCGTGCTGAACGGCCTCCTTCAGCGGCAGCATGCGGATCATGACTGTCCTCCGTCTCCTCTACCTTCTCAATAATATTTATGAAAGCACTTTCGACTCAACCTCGCCCGGCAAGGCAATATTTATAATACTGCACTTGTTCATTCACTTCACCATGTCTTCAATGCCTTTGCGAAGAGAACAACTTTTCTCTGCTTGTGGAGGGAGAATAACTGGGATTATTAGAGGCACATCACGAGTGAGGTGAAGACCGTTTATTGGCTCTATCCTGGAATCTGCATTGTGTTACAAGGTTAACATCACAGTGGTTCCCAGTCTTGGTCCTAGAGTACCCCCCTTAGGTGCTTTTCCTACTCTAACTGAGTTCTGTGGACTGACCGCCTTGCCTGCCTAGCACAGATTGAAGTATTCTATTATGAAGCCCTCAAAGAGGTCAATCAAGTGTGGTGGGGCAGGAAATATTTGACACTATGAAGGGCAGAAGGTGCCCTGTGCTCCAGCCCACCTGATCCTACTAATCAGCCGATTAACAAGCACTTCCTCAGCTAAAGTGGGTGTGTTAGAACAGAGAAAACACTAAAATATGCAAGGCCGAGGTACTCCAGGACCAGAGTTGCAGTAGACTAAGCAAAGCACCTCAGAGAGCAGTTATATTCTAAACAAGGATGGCAGGTCTGTCTCGCAAAGCCGAGTCACTGGCCTTGTCTGCTCTGTGGAATCCTGACGAGTACGGGCAAACGTGCAAAGTCCAGCTTGGAGCTCCTGAATGGAAGCAGAACGGATGCCAGCCACAGATCCTGTTTCCGCTCCCATTCAAAGAATGTGTTTCTAAAATAACCCGTGGCAGAGTAAGCACTGCAACCGCATGCCAGCATGCTCCCATATGGGCAATGCACTTCTGCCTAGCTCTAGTCTCCTCTACTAGCTGGCCACTCATGCTGCCTCGCTGTGCTTGCTGGACGGTCCTATTCTCCACATGTGAAGCCGTAATTCCAAAGTCTTTGCATTCAACTGCTGTGTAGTGGGAAAGGGTTTGAGCTAATTAGTCTTCTTGATCTCTTTTTGGTACCTTTCTAACATTTTACCAACTGTTGACCACAGACACCATCCTTTCCTCCACCACAATGAAAGGATAAAGTCAGAACCTATATTGTATCCAAAGTTTCCACTTGTAATGACCACATTACTATGGAACCTTCCCAGAAATTTCTTCTTGGTATTTTCAATAATTCCGACTTCAAGGGACGCTCATGTGCAACTCTTAGGTGGCAACTTTACAATAACACTGATACCTCATGAAGGCAGCATCAGGCCAGACCCCCTTTGTACCTCCCCCACCCTCAAAATCAGCCTCATCTGTGTAAAATAAGCCTGCCCTGCCTTTGGAAAAACAGAGTGTAAGCCTCTTCCAGTGGACTTAGCAGATAAGATTTCTGCAGCTGAAACCCCCCTCCCTTTGAACTTAGACAGATGTCTCTCTCACTCTCTTTTTCTCTCTCTCTATTTCTTAGTGCCTCTCTCCTTCCTTGCTTGCTCATGCCCCTCACGCTTGTCCTCTCACCTTTCGGGCAGATGACAGAGGGATTTCTTTGGTGCTGAGGGGGTTTATGTTGGGGTTGCTGGAAGCTAGCAATGTTTTCAACCACCTGCTGTTTTTAAAATGAGAGGATTATCTAACAGTCTTTAACAGGGGGGGGGCCCTGTAAGGCTTTTATTTATAATTGGGCCCCGATAAGCAAAACTTTTGAGTGCTTTTTATTGACTTTTCAATTGGAAAGCTTGAGTGGTATGCACTAGTGGTATGGTTTTTATAACTTTTTGTTTGTATTGTATTGTTTAAAACAGGCCTACACTTGGCAAATGGCTCCTACATCAACATAAAACCCCTCCCTCCGTGCTCTAGTACCTCAAAATGTTCCCTCCCATCCCCTGCAGAGTGGTTTCACAGTACTCCGCCTTTGTCCTAAATGAAAAGCACCATGTGAGTTACGCTCCTCTGACAATAAAAGATTATATTCAACACAGTATCACAGGGCCATAGAGAGAAAGCAACACGCCAGGCAGCATGGGGGAGGTCAGAGGGCTCCTCCTATAGGGGCGAAACCACAGGAAGGCTTTTGGCTGGCAAGACCAAGGCACCATTGTTAAAACAATAGCGTGAGTGGTTTGACTAAGGCAATAAAACACGTATGATTTTTGTTCCTCATCATAGGCAAGCATGGGTAAAGGCAGAGCTCCAGGATGCACAGTTGCGTTTAAGGAGGGGGGCTATGGCCCTCATCATTTTAACCAGGCTTTTTGTGTTGAACTCATCTAAGACCTGAGTAAAGGGAGCGATTAGAAAGCGATCTCATAGATGGAGAGATTTACATCGTGGCTTCCCTTTTTATATACTGCACACGCTTATCAATTTCTGTTGTCCTGCATTCTTGCATTTTCCTTGTCCAGAGTACAACTGTGGAGCCGGACGGCAGTTTGTTATCGCTCCCTGTTGCAGAACAGAGAAACTTCCTCGTTTAGAAATAAAAAGAAATGTGCACACAATACAAACTCAAAAAAGGGGGAGCAGGAGGAGAAAACCCATGATGAAGAAAGGATAACAACAAAAATAATGTGCAAACTTCCTGATATAAATAGACTACAGTCAACTCATTAGGAGAGCACCATGGGACAAAAGAGTATAAGGTGTGTGTTTTCTGTGTGCGCACATATTTACCATGTACATAAACTGGGAGGGGGGGTGAAAAAAGACACAGGGACAGAGATCAAGGGACAGAGGTCAGTCAAAGTCAAACAGTTAAAAGTTACACCCACTCCTGTAAGGAGCGTTTGCAGTACACCAAGTACTTGGGTGCCCCTTTCCTCTGCAGCGTGTTGATGATGGCGTAGATCAGGCCCAGGATGCACAGCACCAGGACCAGGGGCACAGCCACCATGATGATGTTCATGGTGCGCTCTGTCTCGTCAATCTTCAGCACCACGTCTACTTCGTTCGTCTCTTCCTCTGTCGCCTCCTTGTAGTCCACATCGTTTGTGCGGTCTCGCTCCTTGTCCTTGTCTTTCTCCTTGTCCTTGTCCCGCCCGGCGTCTGGGTTAAATGGCGGGCGGTCAGGCCACTTGCGGCCTGGGTCCACGTCTGTGTCTCTGTCTGGGTCCAGGTCCACGCTGCAGCCCATGAAGTCTCTCAGGATGGACTTGGGGTAGCCAGGCTCACTCTTCATACGATGGTTGTCAAACTTCCAGTATTTACTGCCTTTGTAGAAGTATGTGTAGGCTGCAGAGGGAAAAGACAGGTTGTTGGACACAGGCAAGCAGGTGCATGCAAGAGTAATGGAAATGTATGTTGTACATTACTAGTGTTCTTCACCTGACTAATATGCTGCACTTATCTGGCTGGCAAAATATATATGTATACAAATATACAAAATATAATGTAGTTACAGTTAGTATAGGTAGTGGGTAACAGTGCTCTCCTCCACACCATGCTAGGTGGGGGCAATATGACAATATTTATTTATATCATGATAAATTCCAATTACAATATATTTACAATATACTTTTCTGAGCATTTCATGGATATTATCAGTACTTAATGAACACAAAGGAACTGCATTACAAAAGAGAACATAATAAGGCCTGTTTCTGCTGTACTGCCCACTCCTACAACATGATATACTAAGTCCTTGGGCTAGACTCCAAACCCTTTTTAAGTGATATGCATTTAACCCATCTGTGAAGTGAAACACCACATACACACTAGTGAACACACACACTAGGGGGCAGTGAGCACACTTGCCCGGAGCGGTGGGCAGCCCTATCCACAGTGCCTGGGGAGCAGATGGGGGTTAGGTGTCTTGCTCAAGGACACCTCAGCCATGGACTGTCGGCCCTGGGGATCGAACCGGCAACCTTCCGGTCACAGGGTCAGCTCCCTAACCTCCAGCCCCTGACTGCCCTACTTTCACCTACTTGATTACTTTCACTAATATGATTAAAGTTTCTTTGGACAAGAGCATCTGCCAAGTGCCATAAATGTTGAAAAGTTTGGAATCACTTGTCATATTAATAATTTCTGTGACTGATATATAACAATAGTAACAACACAAAGTTGTTAGATATTAAATAGCATATTGAGTATATCTACTTACAAAATTACAGCTCAAAGTTATCAGCCTCAAGATTGGATATCTTTTCAAATATGAGATATCCTGGATATTAATTTCACTTTGTATATTAACTTCATCCTCTATGTTAAGAAGGTTTCACAGTTACTATGGCATCATCTATCATTATGGCTCTGTTCTTCATTCATCAAAACATTATTTTTTTACGTTATGCATTTTACATTAAAGATAGTAGTGTAGAGTACTAGCAGCATATTAGGTTCATTCTTTGTATATTTAACAAAAGGTGTTTTGTATGACTGATAATGGTGATTACAAAACTTTCAGTGGCAGTCTATGTGCAATGCAGTAATGGAAATTAATGTAATAAACTGAGTTTTACTTCACTTGCCCACAGTAGAATAATGTGGATAGCAAATGGAAGAGTACAGCCAAATGCAACCAGCAGAAACTCAATTATACATCTGACAATTACACCAAAGTGCCCAATGAGAATGATACCATGGCTCTGCCTAATCAATGGTACTCAGGTTAAGAGTGAGAGCTTTTCTCTGAGGTAAGCGTTTCTCACAATGCTGAAGAGACTAGCACAGGACAAAGGGAGAACAATCCTCTTTCTCTCAGTGATGTCATTCTTTCCTCTGCTCTTAACTTAAATTCCCTGATCACATTTCTCTCCCCCTCCCATCTCTCTCTTGCTGATTGACCCTCCTTTTCTCTTCAATGGATTGAGTTTTCAGGCAGTTTCCTGGCTGGCCCTGCCCCCCACTCACCTCCATCATCGCTGAGGAAGGCCCCCTTGGGAGACACAGGCACTGATGAGTCCCATACACTGATGGGCTTAGGGTAGCCTTGATCCACTGCACGCAACTGTTCGTTAAAACGCCAGTACCTACAGACAAAGGAATATCAGTTCATCTGTGCAGCCTTAAAGTTATAGTTCATTTTCCCTTTATCCCAAATATAGACAGATAAAACATGCTTGGTGCCCAAAAATTGCTTCTTTAGTTTGCACTTGAACCACAAGGCTAATGTTGCTAACAACCCTGCAGAAATAAAAGTGTGGTGATTAGCATAAAAGCTTCCATTGTGCTGACCACTAGCATCCTGCTAGAAGAACCAGCTTAGACCAGCATAGTTGGGTACCAGCAAAACTAGTATATATAATGTTTTGGATGCTGGTATACTGGTCAGAAACAGCGGAAGGTCATATGCTGGTCATTAGCAAAACCACATGTTGTGTTTTGGTTGCTGGTATGCTGGTCAATCAGCATGACCAGCTAAACCTGTGCTGCTTTTTTTTTTTGAGGAAAAATGTTCAGTTAATGTAAAACTATAGGGATAACCATAAATTATGTATGGTACTTTTAGAAATTCGGTCAATGGAATATAAGCAGGACGGTCTGTTCACCTGTCTTCTTTAAAGAAGTAGGTGTAGCCAGATGGCTCCCACCAGATGGCGGTCTCTATCTTGTCGTAGGGGATATCTCTGCCATAATCCATCAGCTCCTGAGGGTAACCTGGCTCCAAGTTGGCCTCTCGGAAAAGCCAGTACTGACCCCCTGTGCAAAACAAAGAAGGAGAGGATACTGAGTGCAGTGTGAACACAAAGATTGATGAAGGAGTTCTGGCTTGAAAACTATGAAGAGGGAAAAAAAGGAGGGAGAAAAAGGGCAGTAACGATTTATAGGCTTTTATGGTGCATATTAGGGGACTTTCCCTAAGGTAGCCATGGAAACAAGTGAGAAACTCCCCAATTCCGTCACAGGCTTGTTGTGCTGTTAACTTGAAAACATAAGTAACCACTGCATATGACAGCATTGCAAAAGATGTAGTAACAGTTTGGGTTTGGTTCCATTCCAGCATTCCAGCATGTGGTTTGACCAACAAAAGAGCCCTGCCCAGCATCACCACACATACAGAGATTAAGCTACAGGTTTTTTATTATTATGATTATGATTGTTATTATGATTTGCATGGCAGACATGGTGGCACCATCTGCAGAATCCTAGTTTGACTCAAGTGGCCTGTATTCTCATCCCCGGAAAAGTGCAACCTCTGCGGACAGCATCTGGGGAACCATGGGCTGATGCAACAGTGAGGCCTCGCCTTGAATATAACAGATGTTGCCTTCCAAGATTTTTCGGTCCCCTTGTTTCTTTCTGTTGGCACGCGTCCAAGTTTAAGAAAACCTTGCCAATGACATCACTTGCCTTACAGACGTTTTCCAAATTTCTCAGCAGAAAAAACAAGTTTCAAACCTTTCTCTCTTTCTCTGTCTCTGTTCAGTTATTCCTGCAACACTGTTCCGTAATAGAAATGAACATGAAAATACAGCATAGATATGCTTCTGCAGGAAGTTATTAAGATTTCAATGGACGATGACCACGGGAACAATCAGTTAGGGAAAGCCTGACTGCCGCCAAGGCTGTTTTCGGTTACAGCCTAACAAAGTAATAGAAAACACAACGCGAATGTGGGTCGAACTCTTCACTATTTTTATGTACCTGCGTTTTGCTACCCAGGCAACTGTGAGGTAAAGTGCAATAGCTAAAGCGGCCTCATAAGGGTTTTAGTACCAACCTATAAGTTGCATGGAGTGTGCAATAAAATCTCTATTGCGTCCAACTAGGGGCTCCACCATTTAAAAACTCATGTCCTGTCACTAGCTCTACCTGTAAAATTCATCAGCCCAAGGCTAATAGTTACTTAAGGGAAATCACAGACCAAAGACACTTCCTTTACTAAATGACATAAATCAAAATCAATGAGTCCCAATGCTATAGACAGGAATTAGTCATACACTGGGCATGGCAACTGACGTAAAGCAGAACTGGCATATGTAATGGTTTCCACAACTTGGTGAGCTTTTTACAGCTTATACATACGACTTTGCAGGGCCAAAAGTGACATTTCTATGGAATCAAGCGAACATCGATGTGTAAAATCACCTTTGAAAAATACAAATCTGCCGTCATGTCTCTCATACGCTGCGTCAATATCTCCAGGCAGGCCCCTCCAGAAATGGCCGATGGGCATTGGGTAGTTATCCAACACTCTGTTTCTCCTGACTCTCCAGAACCAACGACCCTGCAGGAGCGAAACAGAAAGTGTTAGAAAACAATGAAGGCTGTTGGAAGTTTTTTCTCATGATGTTTATGTCTATTAGTGGTCTTCTTGGCCACAGGAGACACTTCAGATCTCCCACACTTGTCAGCGAGGCTCAGAGTTGTGAAGGTTGCTGGTCGTCCTCCAGACCGAGGCCGAAACCAGGCTGGTTTGAAAACTGTCTATGCCAAGCCACATTGTTCTTTGCAACCTCCGATCCAAACACTGAGGGAATACATGTTTCCATGCTTAAAACTGACCAAGCCATTGTAAAACATCTGTTTAAAAAGTTCTTGGGCAATCGCTGAAACTTGCTAACCAACATAATCAAGCCTACAGTTCAGTAGCACTGTTTTCCACCTGTCACTGCCTGTCAGAGCCGCACAATATATTGATTGTTAGCCATCATCATAGTCGAAAATAATAATATTGCAGAAGGCAGCAATAACCAAACTGGCCGGCAACACTTGTTGCAGTTTTACAGAGATTCAAACTCAAAATGCGAAGGTTATATCACACGGAACCGAATGTGAGGAACTGGTCTTTTATTTTGAAGAGCGAATAAACTTTAGAGGTTGCAATTTTTGGGTGTTAAAGTTATACTAGAGAACTTTATTTATCTGAGTAAATCCACTACGTGCAGTATATTAGAGCTCTGTAGAATCAAGGTCTTTTTAAAATATCTTGATTTCAGAGTCACAAATCATACAAAACCAGAAGCTATGCTTACATTTCTATATTGTGATACTCTAAAATGTATCATATTTTGGTGGAAATCATAAAATTTGTGTATCATCACATGCCTAATTCACACAATCCAACTAATTTTGGTTTAAAATAATGGAGGCCAATTTTAAACCACACAAAATATTAATGTGCTTTTAATATATTGCAAGGTGCAATGTATGGCCATGGAACTGCAATATAGCATTTTGCCCCGTCATGCAGCTTCCAAGAATAAATAATTCTTGGCTTGGTTATAAGATTCCTCATACGTTCTTTTATTGCCAAAGAACCCTTTTATTTTACATACTGCACACACTCTGCCTACTAGTCCTTATCCATTGTATGTGGGGCCTATGAGGGAGCCCTTCGCATTTCTCCTGTTTCTTGGGCTCTGAGCCAAGACCTTTAGATTACTCCAAACCTGACCCAAATTAAAGCCAGCGCCAAGCCTGCAGCCAGCAGGCTCTAAATTTAACCCATCCACTCCAGCCATGCCTCTCCACAAGCCCTGTACACAGCCAGTATAATTCTCTGACAAGACACATTATACCCTAAAAGTCAGAAGTCACTGTTCCATGCTTGCAGAAAGCAGGAGGCCGTGTTCTATTAAGCTTAATATAGCCAACGACCCACCTGACCCGCACTGCACAAATTATTATGCAAACCTTCAAGGGTCCTTTCAAATGGTTCAGATACAGTCAGCTGGTGGGTGGTCACTCTCTCAAGCTTGTCTGAATCCAGAACAAAAATGCATAATGAACCCGCAGCACAAGATAAAACAACAATCCTGCCAAAACGCTGCTATTAATACCTGCCAATGGAAATATCATGTGTCTAATTAGCTCTGGGTTTTACCTTTTCTCATTTGTGCTACTGGCTTTTTTTAAAAACGCTGATTAATCATTTAACGTGACAAACTTGTTAGCAAGTAGGCCTCAGGAAGCCACCCAAACATTCACATGGATATGAGAAAGGGAAGAGATGAGGATTGCAGAGCTCTAGACTCATGAACATGAGGCTCCATTACAGTAAATGCTGTTTGTTTTGTGGCTACAAAGTTATTACGTAATCTGTGAACTCCCGTAAGACCTTTTCAACACAGAAACTGTTAAAACCCACTTCTTGTTTTTAACTCACAAAGGCTATGACTTTGTAATTGTAATGTCTCAACTTTGTGAAAAAAGTTTTATGTGGTGCTACATAAAATGATTAGAGACTGCCTGGGACAACAAATCAAGTGCAATATTGCAGCACACATGTCTAGTGGCCCGCTGCATTCTCAGTACGTGGCTGTTGGTCGATCAGGCACATGCTGCCGCACCAGAACAGAGCAATTGATAACAACCGTAAAAGTTCAGCCGTAAAGGCTAGATAGAGAGAGATGGAGAAAACCTAAAAAAGCAAGGAGGGAGTGCACAGTACAAAAACAAAAATTTGCTTAAAAAACCAGAAAGAAATGAAGAAATGAAAATGCACTATTTGTTTGGGTATCAGAGGTCCAAAGTGCAGTCAGGGCTTTTAGCCAGTTCTACCTGTACACTTGGCTATCAGACGGCTAGCATAATGCTAATGTACTACCACACCCTGGCTTGTTAACTAGCTAATGAGCTAGAAGCAGAGACATTACAAAGGAAGAGACCAGAAATATGAATGGGAAAGCCTGAAATGCTCAACATGCCATTTGTCTATGAAGGTCTATAGAGAAAGTACCACCCGTCAAGAAAAAGAGCCAATCAGCTTGCAGATTACGCTGTGATCGAGGAAAGCCTACCCTTATTGTCAAGATCTGCGCAAGCACAGCAACCAGAACAACCCAAAAAACATATATTCTGAGTGTTATTAAGCCAAAGCTACAAACTATTGATGAGATTTTTGTCAGATTTCAAATTTGGTTTTAAGTAATTTGTAATTTGACCTTCAGTTTCGAGTTTTAGGTCTCTGCTCATTCTAAGAGTTAGGAGTTTAATCTTGTATGACTGGAAATAACTGCCCTGTGGCGTTGAAAAGATGGCAGACAAACTTTGCTATAAGGACTTTGCTAGCGATCACTCTTCTCATACATTCCACATGTTCACACTCATGTATTCTGAAGACATAAACTGTGTTTATTTTTTTCCCAAAATATTGTTATTAAGTTTGGTGGACTTTTGATGACAGTTGTGCTCTGAAACATTAATAAAGTTGTCCAAAAGCAATTGTTGAACTGTTTTATTCTGTGCAAGTGTGGCTACTTGCTTGCTGTAATTAAACGCTATCCAGCAAGCCAGTGTGGCAAGCTAATGTTAACAACAGTATATCTTGTTTGTTACAAGGTTAATCATTGTGTCCTGTACATAAGTCTAATTTAGCTCTACAGGAGTAACAGTAATACTGTACGTTATTTTTAAAAGTTCATTGTGTGAGGTATGCAAAGCATTAGTGTTACATAAGGCTAGACTGCAAAAGAGATCCTATCGTGCTGCTCTATGCACTCTTCCTCACCTCTTCCACAGCAAGACAACAAGGACAACCAAAAAAGGGCCAAAAGGCAGAGAGAGAACTCCTTTCATCGAATGAAAAGAGAGGATCACATGATCCGCTCCAAGTCGTTTTGATAAAAAGGGAAGCAAGAGAGTAAGACACCGTGACAAAGAAGCAGTTTCTTTCATGTAGGAGAGAAATCACATGATATGACGTGATGTTATTCAGGGACATTTAACTCTTTAAACCACAGGCATGGTATTCAGTTATTAATATAAAGGCTTATGACTTAACTCATGTGTAGGTAATGCAGTTATGAGAATTAAAGTGTGGGTCTTCATACAATGCCTGACAGGGGACGTCCCAGCTTGAGCGTAAAGCTACTAGAAATCGCTGAAGAGCTGTTTCTTCCACTCAGCAACAGCTCAGCTTAATCAGGCCTCCACTAATTCCCCTTAATTGCAAATTTTACAACCCAGACTCCATACATTTATTTACTCTCCAAACTGCTGAACACCAGCAAAGGCAAACTACAGTGGGGTCCAAAAGTCTGAGACCACTAGCGAAAATGCTTTTCTGAATCAATATAAGGTTTTCATTACTAGTTAAATTATTTAGCAAAACAAATTAAGTGAAAAGTTGATTTTTTGACATATTTAAATGCATGTCAGAACTTTTTAGCACTTAGTATGTCCCCCCTTTGCTTCAAACCTGTGATAAGTACATCAAATTCATCAAATTAGCCAAACAAGCTTCAATGGAAGAGACAAGACAGTAACAAAAACTTTACCATCTTTTTTTTTAACAAAGGTCTTAACATGGTCATAACTTCACTTAAATTTGAGTAACATCCTAAAAAAGGGCAGAATCTTGAATATTTCTAGCAGCTAACTCAGAAACCACAAACCTAATCTAGCTGTACTTGTTTAATGACAATAAAGCTGCACTATCTTTGCTATTCTAGTCTATTCAATGCTGTATTAAAACCATTCCTATGGCTCTCCAGACGAACTTCAGGGCAGAATGACACGGTGCTGCTCTTTACAGAGCGCTAGCCCATAAACGGGCCCAGTGCTGGGTTTTACAGTCCACAAGCCCACGGAGGCTGATTGAGAGCAGGCCTGGAGCAGCAGGGCCCAAAGCCTCCATCTAGCCCTCAGGTGCTGCAGCTGGAAATCAGCGCAGATCTTTTATTGGCCAGGCTTCTCCTGACCACAGTGCACGATGACCATCATTCACTCAGTAAACCACACAGGGCCTCGCTTTCACCTTAATGGCCTCCTGTTTAACCAGCTAACAACATACTGTACGTCTGTCAGATCCTGCCGTATAACTAGATCAGCAGCATGACTGGATGCACTGCTGACTCGTCTACACTGCCAGTCAAAAGTCTGAAGACACTTGCTTTGCCTTCCTCAGGAAAATAGAAATTTTCTTGTTCCTACTTGTTAATGGAAAAACCTGATGATGATGTGTTAATTATTAAAACAGCTTTACTAAAAATTGGGTATATATTAGCTACATGCTCATAAAGTGTCTTCCATAGTATGAAGTTGGGGTCAATTGAAATCTTTCAGGGCCAACATTATTGATTATCAGTAAACATGGAGGTAATATGAAGGGTGATAATCATTTGCCATGAATTTAAGTTTATAGTGTGAAAGTTTAAGGATTCCTACACAAAATGAACATTAACAGAACATCATGTTTAATGAAATACTGATGCTAAATACTGATGCAAATCATTTATGATCTTAAAATCTTAAATGTATCTTCCAGAGATTATAAACATTTGTACTTGTTAACAGCTCTGAATATGTAATAACTGTAAATATGTAATAATATGTAAATAACTACCTGAATGAAACAGGCATTAATAAAGTGCATGGAGCACACAGACAGCACAAACACTGTCTTTATGCTTTATGCTATATATATTTTTTTAATAATAAAAAATGTATAATTATATAATAGAAATAGTAGTAGTAATAATAGTAATAGCTCCCCAAAATCAAGTATATATTTAAATTTAAGATCATACAAGACAGGCTTTGTTTCAAGCCTTTATTTAGCTTGCATTCAACATGCCATCCTTATTTCGACCAATTGAGTAAAGCTATGAGAGGAATATTGAGTCAGATGTTTGTCTTTCAGTCAAAGTTGTGTAAAGAGTGTACACTGATCACGTAAAAGCCTATTTACTGGCAAGGAAGAATGCCAATTCTGATTATTGAAACTTACCAATACTGACTTGGATTAACGGCTGGCAAATTACTGGTCAATCCCTAGAAGGAAGAGTATGATTTGCCTAATGATTTGACACTGCAATTATCAATTCCCTACTCAACACAATAATAATATGCAAATATGTTCAACTACAAAAGAAAACGTGCTCTTTTTGATTAAAAACATTTTGAAAAGTCAGGTGTCCCCGAATGTTTGACAAGTGATCTATACATATACAAAAAGGTAAGGATGAGAACTTTTCTCTTTCTTACCTAAAACTGAAACTGCAACTCACCTTGAAAACAAACATTTCTCCCCTGAGCATGGTGACTGTGTCGAAGTTGCCCTCACAAATGTTGGGTCCGTACTGATCTGGTCGGTCAGTGGTGCGTGGCCTATCTGGACGGCGGGGAGGGGCTCTTGGAGGGTCTCTTGGAGGGTCTTTAGGGTGGTTAGGATGACGAGGTTTTACAGTGGGCAGAGCCTGAGTAGGTGTACTAACAGGAGGCCCTATTGGAAAAACAACAAGAATACATAAAGTGAAATTAACATTATAATATATAATTTATACATTGTGTCTTATGCTATGAGGCAGCAGGCCTAGAGCTCTTTGGCAATACACTCACAATGAAGCCTGCTCACTCACAGTGGAGTCTTCTCCTACTTACCCATAAGTTACACTAATATAAACTCAAATAATCTCAGTGTCCATCTAGACCAGTGCAATCCAAACACAAACCATTCAGCCTGCAAAACACACCAAACTGCCACAGATCTAAACATTAGCAACGTTACGACAAACTGACGCTAACACCAAACACAACAAAAGCTAAAACTCACCAAAACAGCATGAGGAGCTTGTTTATAATGACTAAAGTCTGGCAGAATATGGCTTGTAACAATTATGAACTCATTTGACATTGAGGTCATGCAGTAACTTATTAATTGTAATTGTAAAAAAAATTTAATTAAAGTTAAAGACTATATTTTAAAATTGCAGCAGTGTCAAATATATTTCAAGCATGACTTTCAATTTATACAAACATGCAGAGAACCTGTGGCTTTCAAAAAATGTCATCAGTCATTATATATGCTCAAATAAATAATTGTTAAACAATCACTCTAACAATAATAACAACTGCTAAATATTGAACTATTCAAGCATAGTTTAGCTGAGCTGTTCGTGGTTCTAGCATTAGTTTAGCAAATGGTTCCACAAAATTCAGGTTTTACAATATTGTTTTACCAGGTTTTACTTGGTCACAAACTATTTTGTGAAAGTAATTAAAAATTTCAAAGGGTTTATAAAGGTTATATATTAGTTCTTGTACTGTTATATGTAAGTTCTTCTGGGACACAATGACGGTTAAAGCTGGGCCTTCAATTCAGCCCATAAATGTCAAAAACAAGGAAAAAACACCTCTATAATAATGCTAACTTAGGCTAGCATCACTGTAAGATTTCCATAGCACTTTGCGCCCTGATAACATTGATTTACATTGACATTATTGGCTATTCTAAAAAACAAAGTTGATGGGAGGTTTTTCTCACAGAACTGTTTGATCAACCATGATTCTTTGATTCTACCATTTGTTCTTCATTTTGTTTGTGGTTAATCAGACATGTTAGTCCTTCAATCCATCTCCTGAGGGCCTCACCAATAGGTTGAACTCACTTTGGTGTATCAACCTCCATACCATGGATGAAAAAAAGATCCCAAAAAGGATCATATTTCATTGGCCGTTTTAAGACTTTCACCCTTTTGTTGTTTTCAACCAAAATTTACTACTGAAATGAGTTTTAAGAGTTTAAGCATGACACACATGATGATCATATTGAATAAAAATTGTCTAAAATGACACAGAAAACAGGCCTTCTTTAAAACCTTTTAATGTTCTGCTCAACAGCAGCATATTTTAAGTCACTATGTATATTCAGATTTTCCACAAAGTGGCATCTCGACAGTTTGGTATATATGAATATTTAAAAAATTGTGAGGTCAAAAAAAAAACACCAACGGTTTATTATTACCCCAAACAAATAAATAATAAAAAAATACATTGCTTTTTTTTTAGTGAGTACATTAAAGGTTTAAAAGACTTGGAGTGCCCTGAGGGTTCCCCATGGTAGTTCCTTAAAGGACCCTTTAAAATAGCTCTGTACAAGTGTCTTTATCAATAAAGACATAGAACTATTTTACCAAGAGTGTAGATTACCATAGATCTGCTGGATCCCCCTGAGATCATCCTCTGGAAGCTGGAAATTGTCTGTGTCCATCCACTGGTAGAAAGGAGCCATGATGGCCATTGGGTTATTGGAGTGTTCCAGGCCCAAAGCATGACCCAGCTCATGCACTGCTACCAAAAACAGATCGTTGCCTACAAAGCAGAGGGGGAGACAGTCAATGTTAGAAAGGGAGAGAGAGAGAGAGAGAGAGAGAGAGAGGGAGAGAGACAGACAAATTAAATGACAAGGCAAATTAAATTGGGCTCTGCTGGTTAGTCAGCAGAAGCTAAGACACAGAAAGAAGGAAACGGATGATTCATTGAGGTGAAGCCGTGATACAATTACTCCATGCATCTTGTAGCGCTGCTTCTTTATCCCCATTCACGCCGATTAGAAAATAACCTTTAGCTGAAGACACATGATACGTATGGGTCACGTACACTGATGCTGTTTGTCAGTATGTATAACAGTGGACATAGGAAAGGGAAGTGTGGTACAACTACCCCCACACTTCACTGCCCTTTTCTTAACATAGAAATATGTTAGGGGCCTATAAATAGGGGGTTGAATAAATAGGGTAGAGGTTGGAAGCAGGAGATTTGTGGGTGAGCAGGGGCCTTGGTTTGCCTGTTAGTTCCGGATTGGTGCTGAAAGCAAGTAGGCCCTCAATCTGCTCTTTGTATGAAACCCCAGTCATCTTGGTGACCCCAGGTCAACAGGCATGGTGCTGGGATGAGGGAGAAGAGGAAGTAATGGATGGGAGAGAATATCTTCATTTCTTATTCAGATGTGCATAAGTACATCGGCTGTATAGGTGCACCTTGGAAGTATTACTGACTAGCCAATCCATTGCTATTCAAAATTGACCAAGTCCTTCTTCAGTTGAAAGCAATGACTAAAGGACCACAGACTGACTGGATATTATTGTGTGTAGAGGGACAGACTGAGACAATAAATACCTGTATTATAGTGCCATATTACGTACTATTGAAATAGTACTGAGATTACATGAAAATTCTGGTGTATATTGAGACTAAAATACAAGGGGAATTACTGTGGAATTATTTATTTAATTGACTTCACCAATAATACACCAAAGTGAAAAGGTTAATGTGTACATATTTGGCATCTTTCTTTGAGATCCATCGTTTGGGTTCTACTGGCTATAAATTGGGGCGTCATACGTGGACCCAGATGATCACTATTTGCAATGTACTCCATAGACAGCCGCTAAGCTCTTACAGCTGTTAACACAGTCTGCAGAAATCAAATAAACCAATTTCAGAGAAAGACCAAGTGGTAGCTGATTATTTTATTTGTAAGCAATGATATTGTACTGTGATTTCCTGTCCAGTTCAAACCGGTCATAAACATTACAGACATCCTGTGGTTAAGTTACATTACCCCACCTCTAATTTAATCTCAGTCTAAATAGTGCTTTTGTTTGCATTGAGCTGATATGAGTTTTGTAAACACTGGGTACATGTACTGACCACTTCATTAGAAACATCTACCCAGATGGTGCATTTTGTATAACTATAGCTCCTCCTTTTCTATGCACAATGTGTGTGAGTCATCCTTTAGTCCTTCAGCAGGGGTCAGTTTCTGACTACAGGACCAGTGCTGGCTGGATATTTTTGGTTGGTGGTCTGTGTCTCAACCCAACAGTGGCTGGTGTGCCTCATGCACTCATACTGCTGCAACCCACATGCTATGACCATGTCAGTGTCAACAGTGTGCTGAGAATGGTCCACACCCCCAATAATATCTGGTCAGCTGTGGTCCTACAGTGATCTCTTCCATTAAAGACGGGGTAAAATAGGGCAGAGAAACTGTGCGGCAACAGATGGCCTACAGTGATTACTTGTAAACCTATATGGTGGAGTGCACATGAGGCTTAGAATATTAGTAACTTACTATACATTGACAAGTCTGCAATGATTTATGGAAAAGCAAGTTATGACACCCTGCACTTGGATCATATTTTGTTTCCATTCTCCAGCTGTCAGCCTGATTTGTGGATCTAATGCATTACAAATGGTTCCATCCAATTCTTCAGCTATGATGTCAGCAAAAAAAAGAATGATTGACCGCTTCCTCCAGTCATAGTATCTTCTGTTCATCAGTGAGGACAATGTTAACCATCTCTGCACGCCTTATGAGGTCAGTGAAGAGTAATGTTGCTTGTTCAGGGTTTTTCCAGAGACACCACTGTATTAGAATTAATGACTCTCGACAGACATGAGGAGTGCTAAACGGTTGTTCTAATGGTCTTGGGCAGCTAAATCAATGATGTCTTTCACAGACTGAGGCTCAGATGGGCACAGATGTATGTACACAACTTGCCACTGAAAGCTGCCCCTTGTCTGAGCGGCATGAATGATAGCAATGCCTGATTATGGCTGAATATGGTGCACATCGGCATGCAGCTGTGACACAGTGACCAAGACTTCAACCACGGGCCACAAAGGAAACCCTGTAGCCACTTCAGACATCTAAAGCCAGTGGAAGCTGACCTTGCATTAATCAGCAATTCCCATATAGGACGTTTCTTTTGAAGCTCTGGTTATATTCTGATGTAGTGTTTCCATGTGAATGGTACATTATGTTGCGTCAATTCAAATTCATCCTGGCAAAATCCGTCTTGAGGAATTCAAAGGTTTGACAGCCTGACAGTGCCTCTCATTAGCGACTATCAGCTCTATTCAGCACATCCAACCTGCTTCATGCTAAGCAGGAATGTAATGACATCATGACAGTTCAGCAAAGCACCGGATGAACTGTATTCAAAGACAGAATGTTTCTAAGTCTTTCCCCAAGCAGGCGTAACTAAGGCTGGCCTTTATCTTTTTCATGTGACTCCAAATAAAGAAAGAGAGAGGAAAAGAGAGACAGAGAGCCTCTTTGACATGACCCTAAGAGTCATTTCATACAAAAAAACTGCAGGACGGAAGTTAAACCTCAACTATACTTTTAAAAAGGAAGGCTTAGAAGTAATCAACTACTCGGTTAACAACTTTAGATGCCAGTATTCAAATTACAAAATTAAATATTTTGGTGTTCATTATGTTTCACCGCAGAACGGCGGAGAAAACACAGGTTAACTATTTAATGTTATACTTTCTACATCCGAACACGGTTGCCTGAATGTGAGTCTAAGTACATGTTGTTGAGAGATAATGAGGTGGTATCGCTAACTAGGCTGACTGCTCTACTTGATGATAGCTAGGCCTAAAAACATTGAAAAGATGTCTTAGACAAACAACATATTGATACGTTGTCCACTGAGGAGAAAACACATGATATACAAAACAAGTACTCATCAGCATCCAATGCGACACTTGTTAGCTCTTTTAGCTTATTAGCTTATCTGAAGAGGCAGCCTATGTTACTCATCCAACACAAAAAGCTAAGTATGTTCTTCTGTGTGCTACCTGATTTTTGTGCAACACCAGTGCTGTCACCTAAAAAGCAAGCTACAGCACTACATCATATTGAGCCAGTCATTTTCTTGCCATTGTTTTCCTTCCCTGCGGTATGAATTCATGTTAATGAACTTGAATTCAATTAGTCACAATGCACATCCCTAGTTTTTTATCAAACATTTACCAAAAAGAGCTCTTTCAAGAATCAACCACTGACTGTTGTAAGAAAACAACAGTGGCTCTTCTATTGCACCGCTCAGAAGAACCCTTTTCGGTGTCGTTATTTTTAAGAGTGTAGGCAACATGATATTGGAACTAGGTGTACCTTTGCATATCCAACTCAAAACAAATCATGTGTGTGTTATTAATACGGCATCCATGAACTTTTCTAATCTCAGTTTCAGTGAACTTTGCACACATGCATTCATATTTTTCAACTATGCTTCATGGTAATGATTAAAACAAGCAACACTGAACAACTCTCAATGAGTTCAGCTTAAATGCTGGACCTGGCAACATTTCAAATTTCTACAGACCCATGCTACTTTTACCTCCACTGTGTTCTACTATAAACAATCTTAAGTAACTCTTGCGTGAGACCCAATAAGTTGTTATCTGTATCTTTTAGAATTTATTTACATATACTTAAGCTTCTTCATGGTCTTGTACCTGCCACTCTGGATGAATACAGTACTGAATATAAGTCAGAAACCAGTCAATTTCCAATTTCCAGTCATTTTTCAGCATCAGGAAAGAAAATAAAAAAACTTATATTAAACAAATAATTAAATAAACATTAAATAATTAAATAACATTAAATAAATGATAGATGGTCTCTGATTTTCACACAGTACTGTAGTATTTTGATGGTCCAAGCTTGTGACTGTAGCCCCAATGTCTTGAATTCCCTCCCTGAAAATCTAAGGAGGTATACTTAACACTCAAAAAATACTGCTTTTAACTGGGTTTTTATTCTTTCCATCTCATGCGTTGTACCCTTAAAGCATCTGCCAGCAGTAGGAAGAGGAAACCTTTGGTCATCTAAGGGCTTGGAGCAGCACAAAGAGACTATTGAGTATACAACTAATAATTAAACATCAAAAAAGAGAAAAAGCTCATAAAACATGACCTTCTCTCTGTCACAAACTATGGAAATCAGCAGTGGGAGGTGCTGTGATATCATTCGGTTCCTTTTTAACTTTATATAAATGACTATAGTAAAAAGTAAAGCTAAACCAGCCCTGAGCCAAACAACAAATATACAAGAGTTAAATAAGAGGAAAAAAAGGCAACTGTGCACTGAAATCTGTTTGTGAGACACACTGTGTATAACGTCAGAGCATTGTAAGCTGTAAAATGGGCCTGCTAATTCAGCATATTGTTATACTGTGGACTGCATCACTGTAAAGGTAGTAAATGCAGGCATTTTGAAAGGTCACTGGCCTACAAAGATGACTGTAAATGCCTTTTAACAGTGTGATTGCTTCTTAAACCATTTATGCTGACCTATTCTAAATGCACACAACACTGTGAAGACTTTAGAACGTGTGCTGACTCACCTTGCAAATTCTGGTTGCCAATTGTCCACGGCTCGTCTGAGTCAAAATGCGTGTCTCCGCCCATCCCTGGACCAGGGAAGTAGGCATGTGCTAAAAAGCCACCTTCTCCATCAAATGGGGAGCTGTCACCATGGAAGCCAGAGGCGAAGAAGATCATAATGTCAGGCTCCTTCCGACGGCCGTATTTGACCTCCATGTAGGGAATTTCTTCAAATGTCAGTGGTGTTACCTTCTCCCACACTGTGAAGGCTCTACGGATGGCCTCGTATGAGTTGTACTCCCCAATCTTAGGGGTATAGTTCTGTATGCTGTGAAAGGAAGATGGCACAAAAGACTTAACATGATTTCTGTGGAGTCCAGACATTTGATGATCAATCTTCTTCATATCTACCTGAAGGTCAGGTGTGTTTTGTCCCACTTGTGGCCAGTGAGAGCGTATCGTTTCCTACGTACATTGGTCTTGATTTGACCCCCAAATTTGTCCGGAACCCCACAGCGGGGCCTCTTCATGGCTCTAAAACGGGAAGAACAGGAGAGCAGTTAACATATACAGGGAGCTTAACAAGCACTCAGTAGAATGGAGAACCATGAAGGAGCCTGAAATAGATGAACCCTCTTTTCTCACAGTCATCTCTGTGTACCCTGGTGAGCTCTACTCACTGGATGAGGAGGCTGGGTAATGTAATTTGTAAGGATTTGGCTGGTCTATTTATACAGTTCAAAGTATCTATGTAATTTCCCTATGCTTCCACAAATTGCCTGGACTGAAGCATCATAGCTGCCAAAGGTGACCACAGCACCTCTATGGTTTTCTGAACAGCAAGAAATCTGAGGCACCTCAGGACCACCTGGCCTGCTCAGTTTTAAGCGTTCTCTGCCCAACACATCTGATCGAGCTCAACAATTACCTAGTAAGTTGGATTGAGTGTGTTAGGACAGGGAATATTTAGCGAGTCTGCAAGGCTAAAGATAAAGGGAATTAAGGGGAACTCCCCTAATATTTCAAAATTTCTGCATAAATAAATCATTGAGATGTAAACAAAGTTATTCACAGCGGTGGTGATAGCAACCAGATGTCCAAAAAGCCCACATAAAGGTACTACAGGAAACGGTTTTATGATTTGGTATTTATAGAAGCTTTTAGCCTAAAACATATTTTTAAAATCCATAAACTGCAGAGAGACACATGCAGGATGTTGTAAGGCACAAGAGTACCCAAAGAAAGCATTTTTTTTCAGATTTTACATTAACATTACATATAAATACTAAGAGACATGTAGATTCACTCTTTTTGACACTAAATATAACCCCATTTCCAAAAAAGGTTGGGACACTGTGCAAAATGTAATTATAAACAAAATGCAATCATGTGGAGGTCAAACTAAACCATGTATTTAATTGAAAATAGTACAAAGACAACATATCAAATGTTGAAACTGAGGAATTTTATTGTTTTTGTAAAAATAATTTCCCATTTCGAAATTGATACCTACAACACCTTCCTAAAAAGTTGGGATGGGGCAACAAAAGGCTGGTAAAGTTGTGTAATGCTAAAAAAACACCTGTTTGTCAATTGGCAACAAGTCAGTAACATGACTGATTATAAAAAAAGCATCCCAGAGAGTCTTTCAGAAGACTTTTTGTCTGTGGACAAAGTTCATCACTGCATATCCAAAAGCATGTTAAGACTCTAAAAAGCAAACACAAAACCATATATAAACAGGATCCAGAAACGCTGCCACCTTCTCTGGACCCAAGCTCATTTAAAATGGACTGAGAGGAAGTGGAAAAGTGTCCTGTGGTTCGACGAATCAACATTTGAAATTCTTTTTGGAAATCATGGACACTGTGTCCTTCAGGCTAAAGACCACTCAGCTTGTTATCATTGCACAGTTCAAAAGCCAGTATTCATGATGGTTTAGGGGGCATTAGTGCACATGGCATGTGTGACATGCACATCTGTGAAGTATCCATTAATACTGAATGCTATATACGTGTTGGCAACATATGCTGCCATCCAGACGACGTCTTTTTCAGGGAAGGCCTTGAATATTTCAGCAAGACAATGCCAAACCATATTCTGAATGTATTACAACAGCATTGCTCCATATACTACTCAGGTACTAAACTGACCTACCTGCAATCCAGACCTGTCACCACTGAAAACATTTGCCATATTATGCTCAGATCCCAAACAGAGTGTTGTTAAAAGAAGAGGTAATGAAACACAGTGGTAAACGTGTCCCTGTACCACCTTTTTTGGAATGTGTTGTTGGCATCAAATTCAAAATGTATATTTGCATATCATTGCATTCTATTTTTATTTACATTCTGCACAGTGTCCTTTTTGGAAATAGGGTTGCAAAATGGCTACATTTATGTGGCAGTCATTGTAGCCCATGGTTTCTATCACCACCACTGTAAGTGAAAAAATTGGCACCATTTCACAGCAGAACAAACTAAATTACCTCGCTTACATCTCAGTGATTAAATTATGCAGAAATTTTGAAAATCAGTTGATCGGTGGAATAGCTCTTTAAAAAACACGGCTGTAGATCAGCTACAATACCCCAACTAACGTTTATTCAGTACTGTGATAGGATACAGAGAAAGGCAATACTAGGGCAAATATTTGTCACAATAACGAGTCCCTATTGCCCATCCACCAGTACAGTACAGTTATTACAAAGAGTCTTACTCCATAGTAGCTGAATCCATCACTCCAGTGATCTCCAGGCCATAGAATCTCTGCATGTCACTGATGGCGTTGGACAGGATTTGAGCTGAGCGCATGGTGGACATCTGCCTACTGGCCTGAGGGAGGTAGCCATACATTCGGAGCCAGGACTGAGAGAGAAAGAGAAATATTACACCAGAGATGATTGAGATTGACAGTCACAGCCGTTTATCAGCGCTGAGCGTATCAGCAGAGTGCGAGTGTGTGTCGCACCTGTCACACGGAGTGAGATACATAATACAAGCCCAGATTGGACAATTAAGTCATAGCATATGTGGCTACAGATTGAAGCAAGGCATCACCAGCTGGGTAGGTCAAATTGCTGACCCTGAGTGAAGGAAAGCCTGGAGTGTCCCATTTTTGATGTCTGTAGAATTTGAATGTGTTTATTAATCTTCTTCATATATGAATATGAATTTGTGCTTTGCTTCTGTTTAGGATAGAAAGAGCAATGCTAATGCTAATACTGCAAATATTATCCTTCAGTTGGTTTCTCAAAGAGCTAGCACACTGAAATGATACACATTTTAAAAAGGTGGTTCTTCAAGGGTTCTTTAGTAAAGGAAAGGGTTCTATATAGAATTATGAATACTCAAAGAATCTTTTCCATGTTTCTTTGCATCTGAAAAGGGTTTGTGAGCTCATATCGTAACCTTTTAGGGGCTATACAGAACCCTTTTCAAAAAGACTGTATATAGAACCATTTATAACACATTCTCCATCAGTCTGAAGAACCCCTTCATGATGCAAATAACCCTTTAATCATGCAAAGGGTTCTTTGAATGTTGATGGTTCTAAATAGAACCATTTATTACTATATAACCCCTGAAGAACCATTTTTAAGAGTGTATTTCAAGGGAAAATCTTGTATGATTTGTATGATTTTCTCCTTATCACAAATGGAGTTGATTAGCCAAGACATGCCAAGTGTTCGAAGTTTGCTTCTTTAGTTTTGCACTGCTAATGTAGCCGGGGGTGGATTTAGCAATTCTGGGGATCCAGGAAAAGCAATGGGGCCCTGCAGATGCACATTTGTAATGTAGTGGAGCTATTTATACTGTCATTCACATATGCATTGTGTAAAACAATGCTTGCTTTGGGACTGAAGAGACAAACCTTTTGCTTTCCACCTTTTTCTCCATTATCCTGATTATCACTCAATTTCCTTATCAATACAAATGTGTCATTATGTAGCTGTGTCATCACTCAACAACTTGGAATAGCCCAATATAACCATGACAGGGGTGTTTTGGTGCACTGACATTACTGAAAACAATCATTACAATTGCAAATAATGGATATTTTTAAAAATGTGTTTCGGAATAGGTTAGGTAACATCAGCAGGTCCAGTATATTAAATTTTTTCATGGCCTAGGTGGTTGCTTACCTTTGCTTAGAGCAAAGACCACCCCTGAATGTAGCTAACAAGTAAGGGCAAACGTCATGGCTAGTTATCACACTTAACTATAAAAAAAGTATGTAATATAGCTAAAAACAGTACAGCCATTTGGAAGTCTGCATTTGTTTGTCCTTTTGTCCAATTTTAATGATAATAGTGTTTACTTAACAGTATATTTTGATACAAATGTGTGATAATATAGGCACACAAGGCTAACTGGTGAAGTAAAAGCTTCCATTACTTGTTAGCTATATTAGCCTGATAACACAAGCATTAAATGAAACACATTTTGGCTTGTGTAAATTAGATCTTTGGGCAAATCATCACATTAATATGGCCAGAAAGGAACTGTTACTTTGTGGTAATAAGAGAATCGTTCCCTTTGGCAGAAGCGGCATTAGCATGGCATGATAATAGTCGGATGTAGCCAATCATTTGTGTGGGAGAGAAGTGCCCTATGGCCAAAGGGTCTTATAATCAGAGTAAAGGGGAAATTGGGTCTTGATTTGGCTCTACACTTCTGCGTAGGTGGCTGTGCCCACTCCTCAACATCCTTAATTAGGAAATTAGCACAAATTACATAATAAAGCTACCCCATCATTATGCCTGCACTGCGGTCACTGTAATCAGGCCTCCTGGCCTCTTTTCCGCACAGTGTCTGGACAGATCAGAGGGGCTAGGGACAACCAACAACTGTACCAACAACTGTGGATACCCACTGAGTTTACTTTGTACATCTCTAGCTTTTGATTACAGCATTTAGCCGTCTTATTTTCAGCAATTTATATGCACCAGATAATAAATCAGGACATGAAGAAATGATAATTAGAAAGAGTAGTTGTTCCACTGTAGGTTTTGTGAAATAAATACACAAAAAGTCACGGCACATGTTTCACAGCCGTTTGTGGGGAAGTATGTTAACGTGTTTGAAATGGCTTTCAATGGATGTATTTTTTCTCACATTTTTTGTTATTTGTCTTTGTACCTATTGAAGGCATGTGGAGGATGGGGTACAAAAGAAGTGGGAAGCATATTGTTCATGTACAGCAAGGGCTTGTACTGGTTCTCACTATTAAAAAATAATTATACAGATTTAAAAATATATGTCTAGTAATGTACTACACAGACACACAGCAAGCCCATACAGGACAACTTTGCCATGACAAGGCAAACCCCTTTACATATAATTCTCTTGAGAGCTAAAGCTTTTGGGACTTGCATAGCTAGCAAATAAGCTAAGCTAAGCTAGCCTGGCATAGTAAACGTAACTGATTGTTATTGGTGCTAAGTAAAAGCAACGCGATTAAGCCAGCCAGAATAAGAAGTTTGATGAAACCATTACTTTTTCTCTGTAGTAGATGGAATATGAACAATGTATGCTTATAAACATTAGCTATGAACAGCTAGTAGCTTATCTGTCTATATGCTAACATTGTAATGTGCTAACAAGTTCTGCTACCCACAAAACTGCTTTACTAGGAACCCTGATGGTCTGCCTGGACTCCAAACAAAGTGGCCATGAAAATACAGCCACAAAACTTTTTCTATTTGACCCGACCAGAACAGCAAGGGGTGCAGTAACAAAGGTGCATTGCTTTAAACTTAGGTTGTGATTTTACAGGGCTGCACCCCACCTCTGGCTGAGCTGGCCTTAATTATCCAAGGGTTAATGGAGATGTCCCACTGGACTCATGAGGTTTCAGGGTCACTGCCTCTATAATGCTCCCTCTTTTCCTGCACTGGGACCAGAGCTACTGCACAGTTGTCTAGCCTGGACGCCCCCCTCTTCATTCACACTACAGAAGAGGCAGGCCTTTGTGCCCCCCCCCCCTCTGTGTGCTATGGAGACAGCTGAATAGATCGCCCTGTTTCTGGGCATGGCCAGTAGGGAAACCCCCCATAGCCACCATCTAGAGCACAGAGCACCTCAGATTTATCCACTGCCCAGCATGCAAAGCAGAGCTGGATGGAACTGCCTCTGTATTTTCACCTATTCAACCCAGACATTTCACATTGGTCTCTTCTATCTCACCTTTAAGTGACAGTTTGACCAAAATCAAATTTATACAGTTTCCCCTTACCCTTGCATGCCTAAATTGTTACACAACTGCCAAATTCCCACCTCACTTGGTCGCAACAGCTTTCATATGTGTAACAAGGAGATAGGAGCAAAGAAAGCTGGCCCTTCAGATGAGCTAATGCTAAAGCTAACATTACAGGTAATCAGAGCAACAGCAGATGCTGAGGAAGACTTGCCATGTGGGACACAATGTCTTTCAGCAAACTTTAATGAAACAATTCAAGTAATGCTGCTATTCATTTTCTGTGGCAAGGTCTGAAACTGAGCTGTACTCAGAGATGGCTGTGACTGGCTGCGGGGTGGGGGGGGGGTGGGGGGTGGGGTTCTTGCTAAACCAGACAGACTGGCTCATGTAGTTTCTGAAACACTTTGACTTACTGTTATCTATTAAAAAATCAAGTTTCAAGAGTTGTTCCTATCGTTTTTAACTATGCACGTTTGTACATTTTTATAGATGTAAACTACAACTACAGCCAAGGAAAACTGGAAAAATCTGATATATATTTTTGCCAAAACTGTGGCTAAACGGTTTTATTTACTCTAGAATCCAGACCTCAAATCCAATTTTCAGTCCATTTCAGTTACAACTGTTTAAATAACTATTAGGTAGTACAAAATACAGGATACGAATCTGGATTCAAGGTCCAGAATTAAACACCTCTGCCCTAAAAAAAAACTGTCAGAGACCCAATTCCAAGCACGTTTGCTTTTCTTCAGAAACACCTCCAATGTGCTGCAATTCTCCATCATTCCCACTGTGTCTGAGCTTAATCTCTGCCTGTATGATGGTGGGATGGGAGTGGGGGAAGTGAAGAATGGCCATGCTGTGTGGGACACACCTTACTCCACAGATAAGCCCCTGTGTTTCTGTGAGTCCCACAGAGGCCCTGGGGCTTTTAGCTGGGCAGGAGGTAGAGGGGGTTCAGCCAGTGCTCTGTGTGAAGCTAATTATATTAACCTGGGCTCATAAAATACCACTACTTTCCTGGTCTTGTTCAAATATCTTCTTCTCAGGCTCTCTCAAGGGCACCTGGTGTAATTTCTGGTGGGGTATTCATTGAAGGGCATGGGAACAAAGGCAGCACTCCAGCTCTAGGCAATAGATATATGAAGGTTCCTTTTTGAAAACAGAAAGCATTTCAATGTGCAATGCACCATCACAGCGTCCTCTGCCATGCATACAAAGCAAGGCCTGGACGGAGAACACCCAAAAGCCAGACGCTCCTTCAAAAGGACCTTGAGAGCCAATGCCATCACCAGGTTCCCTACGAGCCAACAATTCGCAGGGTGCTGTAAAACGACTCTGAATCAGTGTGTGCGAGCGTGTGTGTGTTCAGTGCAATGTCAGCCAAGACTCTAACGACTGGAGAGCGCTTTTATTCCTGGGGCTTGGGCGCATGCCATGTTTCTGGTCATTAAGCAAGAAGAAGGGGGAGGGAGTGGGAGCAATCAAGATCAAGTGAAAAAGTAAGTGGAAGATGGGAAAACAGGGTAAGAGAGAGGGAACGAGAGAGACAGGAAGAGAGAGAAAGAGAGGGAGAAGGAAAAGAGGAAGAAAGAGAGTCAAAAGCACACTAGGTTTTGACAATGCAATCGGTGTGGGCCTTCGCTTGCTCTGAGGTCGGCCCTTAGTTCTGCTAAATCTCATCTCCAGCACACCAGAAAGAGAGTGGCCTGCTCCATTGCACAGCCCTAGCATTCTCAAATAGGCTCATAACGTGAGCAGGAGATGGAAAGTGCCTGTTCGTTTAATTGAAAAAGGACTGTGACATGAGGTCAAAGGACCAGATAGGGCAATCAGCAGCCAATTCAATTTTTCCATTGGTAAAAAAAAATCAATGACCTCTGCTGAAGGGGTTTGGGATTAAGTTAGCATTGAAATAAGGTTACTCCTATGGAGATTTATTGACAATGGCAATGGCAACAAAATTCTTAACTGAATTAACCACTGAACTAGAGATGGCATGGATCCGATACCAGGTATTGGGCTGAAGACAACCTGGGCAAAACTCATAGAACAGCCTCTATTTATTTAATTTCCTATCAAATTGCCACTAAGTACAAGTTATTCATTTTCAGGAGATATTTAGGAGGTGAAATATAAGATAATCCACTTGAATAAGGAAGGCGAAAGTCAAAGTCAAAAGTATCTGAAGGAACAAGAGTTTACAAAACTGGAATTCATGAAAAGATACAGAAAAAAAGAGACTCTTAGCAATCTGGCAGACCACCAACACTGTTAACACAGTGAAAAGGAAATTCACAAGTTTGCAAATGACACAAAAAAGCTGCTGGTGTTCTCCTAACAATGGAAAGGCCAACCCAGTCCATTGCATCACTGAATGTGTTTGAGATTACTTTTACTTACTTTTACTTACTATTGTAAAAAAAAAAAAAAAAACAGAAAATGCAACCAACTTCTAAGACTGAAGTGGTGGTGTGGACAAGAGTTTCTGCAGCTTACTTTGAAAAAAACTAATCTGAAAAGACAGGACACTACAAAAGCAAATGATAGACACACTAAATACTGAAAAAAAGTGACATTGCATTCATTTGTTGAGGTTTCAGTGTAATTTTCTGTTGTTTCCGCTTTTTCCTGACACTGAAAAATGCTATACTGACTGACAAGTAAATAAATGTACAGTGGTTTTGACTTCACACAGTACTGTGTTTGGTAACTTTTATGGAATATGAAAGTAATATCCTCATGAGAGCGAGGAATTAAAGTGTGCCTGATATGGGCCTTCATAGTTAAAGGGTTAAAAGAAATCCGGTGCAAAATGATTTCCTGTCTTTGATTCCGGTGGCTTCAGTCAGTGTAAACAGCTAAGTGATCTGGAAGCAAAAAGCATTTACTGAACACAGATGTTGTTGGATGTCAGTGGCATTTCCCTCCTCCATCCCATCTCATTATCTCTCATAGTGACCATGAAGATGGCCAGGCCCTACATAAACAGCCCTGTACAAACCAGTACAAAGAAACCACAGAGAGATCCAGGATGAGACAGGCTAAATATCCCATAAACTCTTTCAGGGAATGGTTCTTTATTGAGCCAGTTACGGAAATGAGATAGCGAGTGTGAAGAACCTTTTTAAAGCCCAAAGAACCTGCGTATGATATAAAAAAATCCCCCTTAAATTTACCCCCATAAAGCCCCAGGCTTGTAACATTCTATTATTATTATCATTATTATTATATAATTGTATATAACTACATG
Source organism: Pygocentrus nattereri (assembly GCF_015220715.1). Classification (NCBI taxonomy): domain Eukaryota; kingdom Metazoa; phylum Chordata; class Actinopteri; order Characiformes; family Serrasalmidae; genus Pygocentrus; species Pygocentrus nattereri. The sequence continues at coordinate 11,556,520 of NC_051225.1, forward strand.
AACTACAATACAGGTTGAGTTAATAATAAATGGAGCCATATCATGAAAAGCTAAATTTCCCTCACCTTTCTGAAGTGAAAGTTTAATAAAACATGTACATACTGTTAAAATTCCAGAATCTACCGATCTCTTTGCAGTCCATAAAGCAAACATGGACACTAAGCTACAAAAAAATCTGCTTTTTTATGATGTCACAGATTTACAAATATCTACCTATTCTGCTTTTTGAATGAGGCACAATACAAGACAGTATTCACAATTTACATATATTATTCTGAATAGCCACAGGAACAAAAGCAGTGTGTTGAAGAGACAAGGGGTTGGAAATGGTCATGTAAAAATGAATAGCAAATGAATTACCGCACTAAAGTTATATGTGAACCTTAGGAGGAAATGTGTGTTCAGTAGCAGTTTGGAGAAGCCAGTGGGTCCCGAAGAGTTGTTTTTGTGACACCGTTATCTTTATGAGTCTAACAGAAGTTGGGAGAACGACTGAGAATGGCACAGCAGGGGTTAAAAGCTGGACAGAGACTGGCCTTCAGGAAGTGATACAGTCAGCTCCCTGTGTCCAGAGCTCATAAACCCTCCCCCCCACCTACACCACTTTCTACTCCCTCTCTCAGATACAGTCGGCCAAAGACAAAACCTGTCATTGTTGCTCCTCAGCTGCCTTGGAGCCCTGCAGCCCAAACCATCTCTCTTTCTCTCCTTCTCTCTGTTTCTGTTTGTGGCCCATTTGGAAAACAGCTGTTGTATTCACTAATCACATGCAACACAAGTGAACGGGCCTGCAGTTCTCCACCTCGCCTTCTCTCTGTCACCCTCTCTTGCCCTATCTCACACCACAGCATGGTGAGAAACAGAATTCCTCAGAACAGAATGGCTGGTAAGAGTTCAGCTGAGCTCAACAGAGAGTGGCAAAGGCAATTTCTGCATTTTTTTATCCCTCTTTATTTTCTAATTGTCAATTTCCACTGCAAAAAAGGCCTCTAATGATATTCACAAGTGCTACAGCTGGGACTCCTCTAACTTTAGGTGCACCCTTTTGGCTAAAAAATACTTGAGCACCAACTGTTTTAAAAATGGTGTTCGAGCCAAGAAGAATACGAAAGGGAAATGCGTTAATTTGTGATTTACCAAAAAGCCACTGAGGCACTGATCTGTAGTAATATGTGAGAATCAATTATAACAGTTTATAAAAATAAATTTGGAGCCAAAAGAAAATTCTTATCACATCTAAAAAGCTTTTTTACATTTCACTGTATAAATTGCTTGCCTGGTCACATTTGTGTTTAGGCCCATATCTTACATTTGTCTTCTATTTTGTTTTTCCCTGAGGTCCACTTATGACGTTCATGTGTTCATGTATCAAAAACAGCTGTAATACATTTCTTCATGACCTCTGTCCAAGCTTTCTTTATCCCTTGAATGAAACAGTGTTCTTGTTACCCGTGCCTTTAAGACTGATATACACTACATATCTGAATGTTTGCGGTCACCTTCTCATCTATTGTGTCCTCTGAAATCAAGCATCTATCCAACCTTTGCTACAGAAAAAAAGGCTCTAATTTTTTGAGAAGGCTTTACATAAGATGTAGAAACAATCCAGAAGAACAGCATCAGTGAGGTCAGGGCCTGATGTTTGGATGACTAGTTCTGGAGCACTCCAACTAAAGGATAGAGCTCCATCAAAGGAGCAACGTAGTTTCACTGCTTAACAGTTCAGTGCTGGGGGCTTTTTTACCCTTCTAGTCGATGCTGGGCTTTGGACATAGTGACTTAACCCTTTAAAATCTCAGGCTTATTACATACTAAGGGTTATTATTTAGTAACTACAGGGGTTTCAATGCAAACTTGCTGATGTATTCTTATGTTATAGATGTGTGTAATAAAACTTTGGGCTCAGAAGAAAACCCCAAGCATTTAGGAGGGTAAGCTCATGCATGGCTTCTCCACAATGCCATTCTTTTGGCTAATGCCTTTCTGTGAATATTACACAAGCTGTGTGTCCTTTTGTATGGCTGTGTCAGCAATTGGTGCACCTTAAAGTACCTGAATTCACTAATTAGAATGGGGATCTGGAAACATTTGGATACACAGTATGCCTAAATGATCTTTGTTCTGATTGGTTGCCCTGTATTGTGCCTCATTTGAAAGGCACTTTGGGAGGAAACACTCCTTATAATATGAATGGGCAGGCCTGCACTGCTGTGGGCTGAATTGGTGGATATATACAAATAACATCACTAACAAATGTTTCTGCAATTTAATTTGCATGTAGACTGTAAATGGTATCACATACATCAACATTAAACCCTTTCATTTAAAAAGAATTACGCTTATATCTAATTTCTATTATATTTAAACTGTAATTCTAAATTGTACTCAATTGAATCGAATCATGAACGCATTTGAATCATTTACTAAAGAATCCTATTTTAACTCAATCATTATGATGTCTTTTGCTACCACAACTTTTCATCTGATCCACAGCTTTGGGCGAGCCTGACAAGGTGGAGGAGCTTAACCTGTTGAGGATTTCAGTGAAGTCTGAAAGCCTCACCTGTCAGGCATTGTCAGGAGAATCGGTCAATCTCCACAGCATGATTGTTTAGTAAGCAGAGCCAAACAGCTGTTAATAGACTGCTTTGGTAAACAGGCACTCCCTTAAGACCTCCAGTGACACGAGTTAATCCTCCATGACACACGATGCTGAGGACAGGCATGCTTAAACACACAAACTCACTTAAACTTTAAGTCACATAAACAATATGGCATGCACGGGCTTGTCTTGTTCAACATGGTACTGCTGAGATAAACTGCAATCTGCACAAACAAGCCTGTCTTCATTAGTTTCGTACGTTTAGTGTCGTGACAGCACCCTCAAACTTTTCCACGGTCAACAGCCGAGACACAGGTGCTGAAAATAGAAGGCACCCGAAACGTCTTCTCAATGCAATACTTAACGTGTAATTGCAGCCAGCTAAATGAACACCAAAGATGGTATCTAAGTGCAAGTCTAGTATGACTCAAGCATCACCTACAATGGGCAGTAGACAGGCTGGCGGATACAGCGGTCAGATCAAGTGGGGAAACGGTCCAGACATCTTCAGCCTTTTATACAAATCCCCAAACAATGAGATTCACCCACACGGCTGAGAAAAAGTCCGTGTTGGTAAACCTCTCTCACTTCCTCCAAAACACCCTACATACATTACATAGTCTAAGCTGCAGGAAGTGTGGCCTTACAAGGCATGTACTGAGTAGGGGGGGAAATTACAAATGTGCAACATAAGATGAAGCAAGCTACTATTTAAGCCATCCTTCATCAGCGACAGCTTCAGTCAACATGAAAGTGCCTTTAGGTTACACTCAAACACTGCGATGACGAAGCTCAAGCATAGTAGAAATCTAGCCCTGATAAAACCAACACAGCTCTAGAGGCCTTTTTAAAAAACGAAGTTGTCTTGCAAAGTCTCACTGGGCCCTTTTTGGCTGGGAAGTTGGCACACTCGTGGGAGTTTAGAGAGACTACATTGTGTATTCTTGTCGTTTGCGCCAGGCCACTAATGACAGGGAGCCGACCACAGCAGGCCTTTCATGCCCAGGGTGGTATACCATGAACAAACCCATGTTTCACATACCCACATCATGAGGAACTCACACCTACAGCCACTGAGCCTTCCTGTGGTCAATGTGGTCGCTATGGAAAGACATTCAAGATGTTAAAGGATGGAAGAGCAAGTTATTCTGAATTCTGTGCTCAGCTGCTCTCAGCAAAAAGTGCAAACGTCAGAGACCGCCCTTCATTTATTTCTAGTTCAAATGGCCATTAGGTAGTTATTCATTTTTCTGCGTCAGGATAAAAAGAAGTTCATATATATAGAAAATATATATGAACTAAATGTAAGATAAATTTTTTTCAACATTTATTGTGTCCACACTTTGCCTTTATTACAGCTTCCATTCTTTTCAGGGGACTTTTAGTTTCCATAGAGATCTGCAGGACTATTTCTCCACACCTCCGAGTTCAGTTTTAGAAATTGGTTGTATTTTCTGCCTCTCATGTATCAAATGATGCCAGTTACAAATGTAGACTCGTCTGCCTCATTCCAGTGTTCTAGAGTAAACGTTTTTCGTCTGTTTCCTTTTCCTGGTAATGGCTTCTTGACAGCTACACATCCTTTTAGACCAACAGCGTTCTCACATTGGAAGCATGGACAGAAACACCTGTGGATTTTTTTTCAGATGTGAAGCAAGAGTGGAAGAAGAAAGCTTTACTGTTTTTCTGATAGTGACCATTTCGGTGGTCTACCAGGCATTGCCCCAATATCTCTGTCACTTTTAATCATTTCTGAACTCAGGTTAGGAGGAAATGTCTGTTTGATCACTTATTTCCATTTGCCTTCATCCTTACTTATGCACGAGAACTACATTATATCTAATGTCCTCAGAAATATCTCCTGAAAAAAGAACTCATAATTCCACAGATGGAACTGATACGATTCCAGGTATTGGTATGGATCTGATGTCAAAGGGGAAAATAAATGAAGTCGATCCAACTATGTTTTTTTTTTTTTTAATTTGGTATAGGTATCAGGAAATCAAGTGGTATTGTGTCATCTCTAGTGCTCTACAGTACCACTGCTAAACCATTTCTGAAGGATTTAAAAGAACCAGATACAACAGGCTCAACCGTACGAAGACAAAAAATAATATTAATAATGATAGCACATGCTAAGAGATAATAGAATAGCAAATCACAACATTGCAGAGAACTGCACAAATAAAACAATACACATTATAAGAACCAAGTTATGAGTTGGAGGTTAGGGAACAGGCCTTGTAACCGGAAGGTCGCCGGTTCAAGCCCCAGAGCTGACAGTAAAAGAGTGTGCTGTCCTTGAGCAAGGCACCTAGCCCCCGCTGCTGGTTCGCTGCGGATAGGGCTACCCACCACTCCGGGCAAGTGTGCTCACTAATGTGTATGTGGTGTTTCAGTTCATGGATAGGTTAAATGCGGAGGTGAAATTTCCCATTTGTGGGCCTAATTAGGGTCACGTAACTTGAACTGGAGTCATTTGAGAACACAAGTGGTTCTGTGAGTTGCCATAGTTCTATTTATAAACACTGTCTTAATTAAAGAACCATATAACAACTCTTTTAATAAAGTGTAGGAGGACACTGAAACAAAGTTCCTTGCTGTTCATGCTAAGAAGTGTAATAACACAAGACTTGATCACAACATTGCAAAGTCCACTCTGTAACACTGTAAACCTCCACAAGCCCATACAAGGCATTTGTATAGTAGAGTACAGTAGCTTAGTAACTCTTAGAGTACAGTCAGCACGGAGCCTGGGCTGAAGAGAGAGGAGTCCCCTTGGTTTTGAAAGGAATGCAAACAAAACACACAGACACATACACATTAACCTGAGCAGGAGCCGCACGCAGTGAGCGTAGCTTTCCACTGCTTTACACCTGACCCAAGCACCACAGTCAACAGCTTAAGCTCACATGGGTGCAAAGTTCATTACCTCTCTCACAATCACACCCACATACAGAAACATGCAACCTGAGATTACTGTACCTTCATGCCAGGCAGCCAATCCCTCTTTCTATTTAGAGTGTTGTTTATGCAGAAATGGAACTATTGTGTTGCTCTTCTCTTTATACTCCAAGGTTTAAACCATCAAACAGACTGAGAAGAGAAGGCTTAAAGGGCCCGTGTTTTCTCTCTTTTTTGAAAGAAGAGTTTGATGTAGATGTGTGTTAACAGTTTAAAATGGCCCACTTACTCAGGTCATACAGTGTTTAAACGCAAACTAAGCCACGGAAAATTTGAATTCAGTTTTTGTGATGTCACAAAACAATGCACTTACATTACACCTGAGTACATTATATATATAGGATCATTATAGGCTGTTTCTTTTAGTCCATTCTTCATGAAATTTACACACAATGTAAAGAGCAACAGGGATGTTCAAATTATATCAAATATTGAAAAATGACAAAAAATAGAGATATGAGGTTTTCTTCTACATATATATATATATATATATATATATATATATATATATATGGAGAGAGAGAGAGAGAGAAACAGTACACAAAATATTAACACAAGTAGTTACGCCTATTCTTGGTACAAACCCCAACACAAATGATACAAACAGAAAAAAATACAAGCTTATAAAACTCAAGAAAAGTGTAGGCTAAAACAAAGTCAATTTCAAAACAAGGTCAATCCCATAAGAAGCCTTTTCTTTTGGAAGTGGGCTGTTTATCAGAAGCCTAACACACACTTACGCTCTTCGCTGCCCCTGCTGTTTGAAATAACCCACCTCAGCGGTGAAGCCATCTCCATCTCCAAGAGTCTGCGTCCCACCAAGCACGAGCACCAGAAGCGAGGGTACGAGAGTCCATCTCCACAGGGTGGTGAGCAGGTCGTCCCAGGACCATGCCATCTTCAGCCTCAGCCGGTGGTTCAGCACCTCCAAATGGTCAGTCTTCAAGCAAGGCAGCAAACTTCAAAGCACCAGATCACCAGCAGCCGGCACTCTTCAGCGTCCTCCAGCGCGGGCTTGTCTCATTGCTCAGTCCTCGCGCGCGCCCTGCCCTCGGAGGCTCTTCTATCCATGCGAGCTGTCACTCACAATGATTCAGCGCCTGCTCGCAATAGGTCGTAGTCAAAGTTGCGAGGGGTTGTACCAAAACTCAACGAGGTCCAAGTTTGCTCGCTGTTGGGTATCATAGCCCGCGGGTGTGTCCACGCGGTGTTTATGACTCCCCCCTTCTCCACCCCCACCCCCCCGCCGCCTCACGAAAGTCGCGCGGAGGGCCAACGAGCGACAGCCTACTCTCGTCCAAACGGACCACGCGACCTGCAATCGCAAACGAAGTTACGCCACAGCGACGAGCGACACATTAAGAACCGCGCACTCGAAGCGCTCGCGCTTGCAGCTGACCTCAGCCGCGCTCCCTTCACTCTTCACTCCCTCCACGGCCGGATCGACTGACCACAGCTGCTCACGCGCCTCGAGTTTCCCGTGACCCCTTTCCTGCCCGTTTAAAAGTCACGCTTTCCTTCCTAGCTTGCGTCTCGCGCCTTGCGTCCTCCCGCTGCAGGAATGACAGCCCGGGCTTCCCGGCTCCTCTCACGAGCTTGTGCGTAAAAGTAGCGCTCGCTCCGCTCCCGGCGCCCCTGTCACAAAGCCGTGGAGGAGGAGGAGGAGGGGCAGGGAGCGGATGTGGGTCAGGAAAATAACCCGACCACCCCCCACCACACCGCTCAGACCTCGCTCGTACAGCGTCTGCTGACATTTCGCTTCACTTGAGTTCAGCTCAATTCACTTCAATACAGTCTAAAGGGAAATTCAACCGATTTTTCGAAATGTTGGGTTAATTAACTCGATACCACGTAAACAAAGTCATTCGGAGTGGTTTGACGTGAAAGAGTTCCTTGTGGAGAAATTTAGGCCCAATCCCATTTCTTCTTTTTACCCCTACCCCTTCTTTCTAGTTTTTTTTTTTATTATTATTTGAGGGTTGTCCCTTTTTGTAGGTACCTTGAAATTGGTAGTGGTTGAAACCCTGCCCTACAAAACGGGACAACCCTAAAAAAAACATAAATAAATCAATAAAAACACTTTCATTAACAGCTACTATCCATTTTACATGACCAATGTGGTCATAGCAGAGCTCATATAGCAGAGACTTAGGCCCAATCCCATTTCTTCTTTTAACCCCTTCCCCCTTTGTTTTGAAGTGTCACCGTAACCCCTTGGAGAGTAACAAGGGGTAGTGGTTGAAACTCGCCCTACAAAATGGGACCCTCAAATAAAAATGAATTAAAACAACATTGCTTTATTAACAGGCTGTAAGCGCTGCTCTGTAGGCGACCCAGCACGTCTTCAGTGAGAGCAGAAGAGGGAAAAGTTCAGCTCCTCACTGCTGGGCTTTAGTTACAATTAGAGCATCATATGCTTTCAAAGAGGGGGACAGTTATTTATTATCACCCACCACTAATTCTTTGGTGATACGAAGCTGAAGTTAATCACCAGCTTCTTGTTCAAATGTTCCCATTCCACCTTAAATGGTGCAGGAGTTACATTCTGGTGCTTCAGTTAGCTGGGAAGCTACAGAGACATTAGCATGCTATTAGCTATTTTTTATGCTTTATGAAGAAAACGGCCATAATACACTGAAACGACATCAAACTAAGAAAATTACGATAATAATTGTAATTTTTTAACAGAGAAAATTCTCACATTTGTGGGTTTCTTTGGTCACTCACACAGCTGTCTTGCTGTTTTTCCTTTTTTTCTGAAAAACCTTGGTTTGGAGGGCCATGTAGTCCTAACACTTCGCTCTACCCTTCCATCTCAACAAAAATCAGGACACCCTACCCCTAAACGTGAACGTGCAAAACAGAGGGGGCTCAGTGGTAGGGCCAAGGGGTGAAATGGGATTGGGCCTGAGACTCATTTATTTACAGTTGTGCTGAGAGAAATCAGGGGTCAGGATGTCCGCAGCACAAACATAGTCATTTTATTTATTATCCAAAGCCACCAGTGAACCTACATGTTTTTACTAGGAGTTTATTGTTGACAATGTTAAAATAGTCATAAATCTTTTAAAAAAAGTTTTCTTTGGGGACTATTATGTCTTGGAGCACCCTGCATGTACCCCTCTGCCATGAATGGAATAAACGGATAAATAAGACGGATTAGGCCAAAACTTCACAATCACTATTACAATATTGTCATAAAATACCGTCTTAGATGTCAGGCAGCGTATTGATAAGTATTTTATGTGTAACAACATTTTGGCGTAGCTTTTAAAGGCATTAAAATGTTCAGACGTCTGGGTCCTATCGCCACCACTGTGAAAAATTCTGCATGTTTCCCTAGAATGGAGCATTTCATACCAAACCACTGCGAATGACTTCAAATATTACATACTCAATTAGGTGAAATAAAAAAAAACGTGGGGTTCCCCTTTAATTGCACAGTAATGGATGCAGTTGAATGTGATCTCTATACAGTGCCCCACATAGCAGCTTCACAGGTCAGGTTCAGAGCCTTAATGAGCATGGGAGAGTTCCACTGTGTCCAAAATTCAATGGGTAAGTTTTGAACAAAGTCATTCGCAGTGGTTTGGTGTGAAATGCTCCATTCTGAAGATGTTTACAGAGCCAGAATTATCAACACTGGTGCTGATAGGAACCAGACGTCTGAAGCATTTATAATGCCTCTAAAAGCTCCTCTGGATATTCAAATTCAAATGCAAATTTGAGTTGTGCTAATTTAATTGTGCATTTACAATTGCATGTCCTATGTGAGCGGCTGCGAGTCCCTTAGATGTTTCATTTTCATTGTCTTAATGGTCTGACTCTGACATTAAAACAGGAAAACAATCACCCATTTGCAATTACAAGTCCTCTTCTTGGCACTTCAGCTCTGCCAAAATGCAATTGCAATCTTGATTTTCACTGTCAATGAGGCTTCCTGTCAATCAAACACTGTGGGTGGGACATTGGGAAGGATGATTAAGAGCTGAGGCTAAACTTTGGTGGCATTGGTGCTGAGCTAGATGCTTATTTAATGCAATATGTAGCTAGCAGTAGTAACTGCTGCTACACTCACTAAATAAAAAAGTGATGTCCAAAGTGGTTTTCCTGTGGAAGTGATTCTTGCCCAATTAGAAGAGCTTGTGAATGGACATATACCAATGTTAGGTACATTGTGACAGGAGGCTTGCAGGACTGTCAGAGGAACACTGCCCTCTCTGTTTTAGTGCCTTCACCGCTTTAACATATCGCTGTTGTTGGAACAAAACCTCATACCTCCATTTTTGACATGTTCCAGTTTTTGACATAATTGGGAAATGCTTGTTGTTCTTTAGATTGTATGTAAATTTCATGATGAACGGACCAAAAGAAACGGCCCAACATGACTTGGAAAGACGTCTGGTTCCATTGACTTACATTTAAAATACAGTAGGTTTTGTCCTTCTCCTGTGAAGTTACTATTTTAGAGATACGAGGTTTTGTTCTGACAACAGCAACATACATAGTCAAGGGCTGCTAACCAGCTGGACCTGGTTTTCCATAATTATCTTATTGTTAAGTAAGGAAGCACTGCTCTAACCCACAGTGACTCTGTGCCTTCTCAATAAGAAGGTCTTCGGCTGTCCAGCTTCTCCGACAGTCTTGCTAGCCTCTACCAAAAGGCAGTGTTACATCCAATTCAGTTCCTCCACAAATCCGCTAATAAATCATGGCTGCAGGAGTGCACAGTCATGAAGCACTGAAACAATGGAAAAAGCAAAATAGGTCAAAAAGTTATAGGCCACAATTTAACAGGCCAATCAGCACTGGAACAAAGATTTACACCTTTCTTGAACCTTTTAACTTTCTGTAGTTGCAGTGTTATTTAGAAGAATGTGAATTTGAGGGGGAACTAAATTGGATGGTACATCAGTATGTAGGATGTATAAATGATACCTTACCTGATTCCACACCTGATCTTTTTTATTTAACTGTAGTTTACTTCAAATGTGGGTTTAGGTGACAATACCTGCCTCTGATCATTTATCAATGGTGGAAATGGAAACAGGATGGAAGGGAAACGTTTTACACTTTGTTAGTAGTTGTGAAAAAAGAAGAAAAGCTTAACAAACATATCAGATGATCACTTTGGGTTCCTGTTGGTGACAGAAGAAAAGATGTTGGTTTCACAGAAACAGGCTTTAAGAGTAATTTGAGAATCACTCTGCTGGGCTTTAGCTGTGCAGGTGAGGAGAGCACTCAGACTGTTTACAGAGATTTGTGAAAACAGGAGATGAGTGTGTTGAGAGAATGACAGGAGCTTAATGGATGTCAGTATGAATGTGTTAAGTCCTTTAACAAATACTGTCCCAAAGTCAAACACACACAGACACGCGCACACACACACCCACACGTGCGCACACACACACACACACACACACACACACACACACACACACACACACACACAACATGACATTGTTTTTATGCAATGTCATGTCCCGTTTGACTTATATTCATGCAATTGTCTAATATGTCCTTTTTGTAGTATATTTGTGTTTTGTAAGTGTATCATTATTTTCTATATGTAATTATGTGTAAAAAAGGTTTCTAAGCCTAAGCCTAAACCTAACTATAAAACTGTGGTGCTCCTGATAATATAGGTTAGTCCTACACAAAAATGTTAGGGCTACACACACACACACACACGCACACACGCACCCTGCAGAGAGGTCAATTCAGGAAGGTCCTCAACAGTTCAGTGAACACTTTAGCACACACACAGAATGACCACACTCCAAATAAACTGTTGCATGCTTTCAGTGATCAAAGCACAAGACCAACTGTATCATTTTGGTCATTCATTAACTCAGAACTGCTCACCTGTTCTACGTAATTTATGGACACGTGTTTCTCAGTAGATCAACCAAATTATTCAACCAAACTACTTGTTCGTAGGGAGACTGAGAGTGTATTTGTAAACGTCTAGAAAAATCTTTCCTCTGATTGAGGAATAAGGCCCGAAACCAATTTCATGCAAGGAGGTGAACGCAAATGAAAATGCTCGGTCAACATATTGCAAACGTTCGGTCCTTCTGTACAAACTCACTGCATGTTCTTATGTTGCTGTGGAGGTCAAAACACTCAGTCCTGAAGGGGGCGATAGAGTACAAATCAGAGAGGGATCTACTGCTGTTCCAGCAGCCTCAACAGTTAAACAGCTAAAGTTAATCATATTTTTGCATGAGACTTAAGTGGTCATCTACTATGGCAGCTGAGAAGCATACTGGCAGTACAAGACTGCTTGGTCAGGCTTGGCTGTCGTTATAGCGCCCCCTGCTGGAATGCTCAGAATGCAGCTTGTGCATGTGTCGCATTATAAAATGTGTCATGACATATTTTTAAACGCAACTGTTCATGAAACCCCATCCACATAGCTTGAAGCATCTGCGTTCGCATCCTTGTGTGAAGTATGTTTCAGGCCTAAACCTGTATGCTCATGAATAATCTACACTCAAGCAAAAGAAAATGAACATGCAAAACAATATGATTTTGAAAACGAAATATATGTGGATATTTTGACATACAGTGCTGATACAGTGCCCCTCCCCCTGTATTTCTTCTATTTCTTCTGGCAAAATGTAAGAAAAAGACACCCTGAGTAAACACATTCTTTCATTTACAGAAGGAAAAATATTATCCAACACCACCTGACTGTGAAAAAAGGAATTGCCCCCTCAGTCAAGCAGTTAATCGATTTAGTTGAAAATTGGTATCAATTAAACTGCACTCACCCAGGCTTAATTACTGCAACTCCTTGTTAAATCTAAGCATCACCATCACTTAAACTGAACCTTTAACAGCAATGTGAAGTAGGCTAAGAGGTCTCACCAAGTAGCATGCTCTGCCACAATCGATAGAATTTCAAGAAGAGACGAGAAAGAACGATATGAAACTATTAGTCTGGAAAAGGTTACAAAGCCATTTCTAAGGCTCTGACTCCAACAAACCACAGGGAGAGCCATTATCTGCAAATCGAGAAAACCTGGAACAGTGTTGAATCTTCCCAGAAGAGGCCAGTTTACGAAAATTCCTTTGAGAGCACAGTGATGACTTAGTCACAAAGGAATCCAGACGAACATCTAAGAAACTTCACTCACCTCTGATAACGTCAGCATTCATGATTCCACCATTAGAAAGAGACTGGGCAAATATATTAGACAGGGGAGAGCTGCAAAAACCAAGAGGAACACAGAGAACTCATATTTGCCAAAACACCTTAGTAACCCCTAAGCCTTTTGGGATTGCTAACTCGAAGTGTGCCATTACATTTGGCAAAAAGCTAAATATGGCTTTCCACAATAAAAACCTTGTACTAATGATTGGACATGGTGGAGGTAGTGTGATGGTGAAAGGATGCTTTGTGGCTTCAGGGCCTAGATGACTTGCCATAACTGATGGAGCCATTAATTCTGTTGTCTACCATTAAATCCTGCAGGAGAATGTCCAGTCTGATCTAAAGCTCATGCATAATGCAGCAAGACAAAGATCCAAAGCACAAGTCCACCCTGAATGGCTCAAAAGAAACAAAATTAAGGTTTTGGATTGGCCTAGTCAAAGTCCTGACTTGAACTCCAACGCAATGCTGCTGCAAGACCTTAAACAGGTATTTATCCTCGAGAGCCCTGTAATGTGGCTGAATAAAACACCAACATATGGTCTTACAAGGGGTCTGAGGATCTCATCTCGGTACCTAATGACAGTCAGGCTACCTCTGGCGAGCACATGGAGGGCTGTGCGGCCCTCCAAAGAAATGGCACCCCACACCATTACTGACCCACTGCCAAACCGGTCATGCTGAAGGATGTTGCAGGCAGCAGATCACTCTCCACGGCGTCTCCAGACTCTGTCACGTCTGTCACATGTGCTCAGTGTGAACCTGCTTTCATCTGTGAAGAGCACAGGGCGCCAGTGGTGAATTTGCCAATCCTGGTGTTCTCTGGCAACCCCCATCTGTGGACATCGGGCCCTCATACCATCCTCATGGAGTTGGTTTCTAACCGTTTGTGCAGACACATGCACATTTGTGGCCTGCTGCAGGTCATTTTGCAGGGTTCTGGCAGTGCTCCTCCTGTTCCTCCTTGCACAAAGGCGGAGGTAGCGGTCCTCCTGCTGGGTTGTTGCTCTCCTACGGCCTCCTCCACGTCTCCTGGTGTACTGGCCTGTCTCCTGGTAGCGCCTCCAGCCTCTGGACACTACGCTGACAGACACAGCAAACCTTCTTGAAGCAGCTCGCATTGATTTGCCATCCTCGATGAGCTGCACTACCTGAGCCACTTGTATGGGTTGTAGAGTCCGTCTCATGCTACCACGAGTGTGAAAGCACCGCCAACATTCAAAAGTGACCAAAACATCAGCCAGAAAGCAGAAAGGTACTGAGGAGTGGTCTGTGATCCCCACCTGCAGAACCACTCCTTTATTGAGTGCGTCTTGCTAATTGCCAATAATTTCCACCTGTTGTCTGTTCCATTTGCAGAACAGCCTGTGAAATTGATTGTCAATCAGTGCTGCTTCCCAAGTGGACAGTTTGATTCCACAGATTTACTTGGAGTTATATTGTGTTGTTTAAGTGTTCCCTTTATTTTTTTGAACAGTGTATATATATATATAGGGGATTCTAGGAGATTGAGTCCAAAGAGAGTGCAGAGCTAAAGGGAATCATGACACAAACATTTCCATGGGACTCACATCCAGAGTTATGCGTCTACAAAGAGGGTTTAAGAATGTCATCCGCCTCCCATCATGTGTGGATTCATGTATCTATATTTTGTGTGAAACTGACCAATGGACACTCAGGCCTGACCCATCACATGGGAAACCCTTCATGCATTTGTAAATGCATGCTCATTCTGAAACTGATGCCTGCAACATGTTCCAAAAAAGTTGTGTAATGTCAAAAAAAAACATTTTAAACAAGTGATGTAATCATATGGGGCAATATAAAAAAAGCATGCAGGACTAGTCCTTTGTGGCCAAGGATGGGTCAAAGCCTCACCACGTTGCCAATAATGGGTCAGAGAATAATCAAGTTATAAACTCACAAATCACTACTTAATATGTAAATTCACTAATTAACATGTAAAATGACCAGGGGTGTTCAAACCTGTGCAGTATACTACTATATATGTGGATACACCATGCACAAGCGCACACACAGATTTGTGGACAATGATAATAACAAGTCATTTAAAGTATTGAAACACAGAGAAACAGTTCTATGCCACTGAACTGCATTAAACCTAATAAAGAAGGAGCTAAATAAATCTCAGTAATTCATTCAAATATAATGTCTTTGCCACGCAGCATGTCAAATGGTTTTTAGAATGATACACGCACACACACACACACACACACACACACCTACACACACATACACACACACACACACACACACTTTCTAAGCCACTTCTCCCTCAGGGTCATGGGGTTTTAGAAAAATATTACATCTTAAATACATACATTTTATTTACAATGTCGGGTGACTATATTAGATTTGTTTCTTTTTAGGATCCCTATTTGCTCTTGTGATAGCCGCTATTCTTCCTGGGGTTCAGTAGACATAACATACATAAAAACAGTGCTGTACAATTAACAATACAAGCCATACAAGAACAAGTCAAAAATTAAGGAAAAAAAAAGTAGACAATATAACCATAACATAAGAAAGATGATTGAAAACGGAAAAATCACACTGGAGAAAATATGTGTATATTTACAAAAACTATAGTGACTATATTCTGGCACATATCTACATTCCTGCCCAACACACCATAGTGTTGTTCCAGCTGCCAAGGACCTACCTACTTAACTGAAATTTGTTTCCTTTTTACTGAAAACAATTTTCCCATTTTTTAAACTATGTTATCAATATGTTTTGACTATGATAATTGGTTCTCAACTGTAACACCTAAGAGATGAACCTCTCGAACTTGTGCTATTTCTTCTTTGCCTGTATTTAACGTTAACTTTGGTTCTCCTTTCAGTGATGATTTGGACCCGATTATTAGACTTTTTGTTTTCTGTACATTTAGTATAAGTTGATTTTTAATTGACCTTTAACCCAGTTTACCACTATCTTTAATTCTTCAGCATTTTTTAAAGATCCTGTCCTGTCTTCTCGGCTGACGCATACAGAGTAGTGTTGTCTGCGTACATCTGCAGCCTGGATCTGTTCAATACTAAAGATCATTTATGTATACAAACACACACACACACACACACATATAAATATATATATATATATATTATTGTTGGAGCAGTACTTTTAGTTGTCTTGTCTAGTTTAGTTGTGTGTATATATATATATATATATATATATATATATATATATATATATATATATATATATAACCCTATTCAGCAGATCAAAAGCAGCACTCAGGTCTAAAAGTACTGCTCCAACAATCTTATAGACGTAGATATTAGAATTTATGTGTGGACATGACACTATATTGACAAATACTACATGTTTATTTTGCATGTGAAGAATTTAGTGTACATACACACCTATACACCAGAATGTATTTCTATTGAAAGACCGCCCCCTTATGGTTCTGAAATGGGAAATCTGAAAATGTGAAATTCTCTGGTGTCCTAAATGGCCAGATTCCTGCACAGTTTGGTGATTTTTCTGCTCAAGCACTCCTGAAACAGCGCATCAGTTAATTGTAAGGTTTAGTTATATTGAGTTATATATTATATTATACCAAAGCAGGGAAATCATTAAACTTTGCTTGACTCAGGTCTTCAGGTCCTGAGCCCTGTCCTAAAGTGACCCTGTCTTAAAGTGATCAGTTGTGGACAGTAACAAAGAAAATGTAATTCATTACTGTACTTAAGTAGTTTTACTGTGCATCTGTACTTTACTGAAGTTTTTCCATTTTGGGTGACTTTTACTTTCACTCCACCACATTTCAAAGTCAAATATCTCACTTTTTCCTCCACTACATTTTGAGAAATCTGTCGTTCCTTTTGGTTTCTGTGTGTATTAAAGCGTAACATGTCAAAACAAAAGAAGTGCGAAGCAAGAACACCAATCAGGGCTACATGAATATTTTTCAATATATTTATGGTGAAGTACATGCAGGGAGTTGTGTGGCAAAATGGTAACAGGTCAGAGTTGCAATCATTTTTCCATTATCAGCAACACACAGAGAGTAGATTTACTGGACAGTAAATAAAATGGCTAAATTTGCATTGTTGACATTTAGTCACCGGCTCCTATAACCACCACTGTCAAGAAATCTGAGCCGCTAAGTTTCTCTACAACGAACCATTTCACATCAAATGACTCTGAATGTCTGTTAAATCATTCTTATAGCTGCATTAAATACAAATCCTAATAATTATTTTGAACATTGTATGATTGCTGTCAGTGGGCTTTTAGCATTTAGCCTAGTGTTTAAATGTTTAGTGTTAAAAAGTACCATTTTGTGTAATATACAGTACTGTGCAAAAGTCTTAGACACCCAAGACACATTTTCAAAATCTATTTATTTCTGTAGTGTATGTTTATTTGCTGAGAAAAGTGTTAATATTTGAATAAACAAAATGTATAGAATATTAATTCATAATTACACACACACATATATATATATATATATATATATATAGATAATTATTAATATTAAATATTAATATTTTAAAAATATGTTTCAAGCCAACTATATTGCACAGCAACTGCAAAACAATGCCTGAGGCAACAAACGTCATATTCACAACCATCTATGAAATAGATTTAGTGTAAATAGCGCTATTAATGTAAACAGCATTAAACCCGTCAGTGGTCTGGCTCCTATCACCACCGCTGTGAACTCATCTAGAGAGATTTTCTCTAGAAGACAGCATTTCACATCAAACCATTCTGAATACCTTTGTTTACATCTTAATGACTATGATCATTTTTGGTCATCATCGTCAACAACGCCAGACCAGGCAGTGTTTTAAATAAAACATCAATATCTGACCATGCTGCCTTCATGACATCCTGATTTGTTTTTGTTCTGTCTTAGGTTGAATTCAGAATGAGAATGGTGCCATTTACTGTAATGACTCTAATTTCACTGTTCCCTAGGAACAGATTGGCACTCCTGGAGATGAACCTTGAAAGCAATCTGTCTCTTTGTCTTCCAGTTCACCTACTCTTTCTAAATCCACTTATTGGCAGAATCTGGGGATTTATTGAACAGTTGAACAAAACACAGTAAAATCATTGTAAAATTACCTCATAAAACATTCATAAACTTTATCACAAAATGGTAGATGTTTTGATTTTGAAATTTTTCGCCACATCCAGAAAATAAGAAAACATGCCTGTATTTTACATAATTTTATTATCATCTACGTCATCACTGGCTGAGTGAAAGCTATTTGGATATTCATGTAAAAATAAGGATTTTACCTTACTCTGAAAAATCATATCCATTGATAAAAGTGTTGTTATATTTTGTTTAATTATGTATTCTATTACAATCACTAATATAGAACAGCCATTGCCATTCTGGCCATTGTTAAGCTAATCTTCTTTGATTTGTGTGCACTTTGTTTCTAATATGGTCATTAACTGTTCAACTGAATGCATTTATCAATTAATTGACTACCCAGCTAATAAATGACCAGAGATATTATTCAGTCTTACCAAAATATACCATACTAATCTGTAGATGACAATTAAGTGAAACACCTTCACAGGCTCAGTGCCACCTCACTCTTACCTAGCCAAGCTATTGGAGAAGATACTTCATGGAATCCATGTCATTGCAAATCTGAGTCTGTGCACATCTTGTAGTGCTGTACAGAGTTGTGTCCAGTCCATATGCCATGACGCCATGAGACAGAGATGACTTTGGCTTAATTAAGTAACTGAGAAAAAGTGGATCTCCTCAATGCTCCCATGGACCATGACAAGCTCTTTTGCCTATTGTGGTTTTCTACTCAAAATCCCCTTTAGCCCTTCTGTTTGAGTTCAGCCTGGGGGGAAGAGACAAAAGTGTATCAAACATTTACATCCAAGTTTTGTCTCCCAAAATGTTTACACATTTTCAAAAAATTAAAAGTTTCTGAACCACATCCAAGTAGGTGGCCAAAGGTGCAGAGCTCTCTTTCATTGTTAAAACAAGCTGAGTCTGAAAACAAGAGCGATTCCTTGTGCAGCCCACCAGAGGGCGTCAGCACACAATTTTAATTCCCAGTCTCCTCTCCCTGTGCGCTTACTTCACTTTGCTTTTACCGTTTGCTTCAAAACATCTACTGTCATTCCATTCCCCAAAAAACAAATGTTACTAGACTAAATGACTACAGGTCAGTAGCTCTGACCATAGTATTCATGAAGGTCTTTAAACGCCTGGTCCTAGCCCACCTGAGGGCCATTACGAAACCCTCTGCTGGATTCTCTGCAGTTCATGTACAGAGCTAATAAGCCTGTTGATGGTATGGTCAGCTTGGCCCTGCATTTAATGCTACAGCATCTCGATAGGCCTGGAACCTACGCTATAGTTCTGTTTGTGGACTGTAGCTCAGCTTTCAACACCATAGTGCCAGAACTGCTGCTGTCCCAGCTGTCAGTGCCAGATCCTATCTTCTGGTGGATCATGGACTTCCTGATAAACAAGTGATAGCAGGGGCAGCTAGGAAAACATGTCAGACCCCCAGACCCTTAGTACTGTTGTACCAAAGGATTGTGGGTAACAATTTACAATACTGTTTCATAGTTAATAAGTAACTAATCAGGAACTAAGCAGAAATGAATGATCTGCATTAATGCTTAAGTAACTACTCTTAACTACCAAGGACTACTAATTAACTACTCAATAGGTAATATTGAACTAATGATTAGGGTAATTCACTGTTAACTAACAATAACTACTGAGTCTCATAGAAAATTACTTAGTAATTATGGTTTCTTTGAACAACTGCTAATAAATTACCAATCAATTCCACATTAATTGCTCAGTAACTGAGTGTGACAAGGTTCCTGCTGAACTATTAACTGATGTAGCGTATTCCAATACTTCTAACACTAGAAGATGTACAATCTATAATATTCCTGCAGAAAAGAATGGTGTTTTCTTTTCCAAAGATGTGAGGTAAGCAGACTGATCCAGTGAATACAGGAGTATTTTAGCAGTTGTCCCATTTGTAGGCTGATGTGCAAATTGGTTCACACTGCCAAATATGAAGATGTACATTAGCCTTTTAAGGTTTCTGATCAAAATAAACAAATGAGGGACACCAGTCAGTACAGTGTGGTGTGATGCCCCAGCCTTCTCTGAGGATACCTATTTCTGTGAATAGAAATGGAGGGTATAATTAGTTATGTTGTAGAGATTGTACACCTTGTAGTGTTAGAAGTGTTGGAATACACTACATCAGTTAATAGTTAGACCCTTTCCAGAACCCTGCCCATTTGCTCCAAGAAGGCTGAATACTCTGACCTGTTGTTTGGTGCATAGGCACAGACAACAATCAGTTTTCCTCTCTGTGATTTTAATTCACATTGAGGCAACCCTCTTCCACCCTCCACCAGGCCAAACTCCAACTGCACGGCCGCCAGCCGGGGACTTGTGAGCATCCCCACTCCTGCCCGGCGCCTCTCACCCTGTGCAACCTCTGAGTAGGACAGGGACCAACCCCTATCAAGGAGTTTGGTTCCAGAGCTGACACAAGCCAGCGGTGTTTCTGGGTGTTGATATATGGCTTTCGCTTTGCATGGCAGAGTTTTAACTTGCACTTGTAGATGGAGAGACGAACTGTGTTCACTGACAGTGGTTTTCTGAAGTGTTCCTGAGCCCATGTGGTAATATCCATTACAGAATGATGTCGGTTTTTAATGCAGTGCCACCTGAGGGATCGAAGGTCTCGGGCATTCAGTGTTTGTTTTCTGCCTTGCAGCTTACTTGAAGAGATTTCTCCAGATTCTCTGAATCTTTTGATGATATTATGGACTGTAGATGATGAAATCCCATGCAATTGCACATTGAGAAACATTGTTCTTAAACTGTTGGACTATTTGCCCACACAGTTGTTCTCAAGGTGGTGAACCTCGCTCCATCCTTGCTTGTGAATGACAGAGCCTTTCAGGGATGCTCCCTTTATACCCAATCATGACATTCACCTGTTTCCAATTAACCTGTTCACCTGTGGAATGTTCCAAACAGGTCCTTTTTTAGCATTGCTCAACTTTCCCAGTCTTTTGTTGCCCCTGTCCCAACTTCTTTGGAACGTGTTGCAGGCATCAAATTCAAAATGAGTGAATATTTGCAAAAAACAATAAAGTTTATCCGTTTTAACATTAAATATCTTGTCTTTGTAGTGTTTTTAATTGAATATAGGTTGAAAAGGATTTGCAAATCATCATATTCTGTTTTTATTTATGTTTTACACAACATCACAAATTCATTGGAATTGGGGTTGTACATTCAATAAAGCAGGGGTGTGGAACTACACTCCTAGAGTCCTGGGTTGGTTGGTGTGCTAGAGCAGGGAAATTACCAAATTGTGCTGTATTCTGGCACTCAGTTCCAAATCATGCAATAAAGCATAAACTTAACATGCTGAAAATGATTAAATTGGTGCAAAAAAGGCTTAACTAATATTACTTTTAGCATTTAAATGATGTGCATTTATGCATAGTTATATCATAAGTTTAAGTTATTATTATATAGACAGGGATGGATCACAGATCAGGCCTATGTGGCCAAGTAGCAATAAGTGGCTGGAAAAAGGAAACTGAGCATATAACGAACAGCTGGAAGACCAATTAACACTAATTAGCTCAATTGACAAAATGATTGGGTATAAAAAGAGCTTCTCAGAGTGTCAGTGTCTCTCAGAAGCCAAGATGGTAAGAGGATTACCAATTCCACCATTGTTGCGCAGAAAGATAGTGCAGCAATACCAGAATGGTGTTACCCAGCGTAAAATAGCAAAGACTTTTAAGTTATCATCATGAACCGTGCATAACATCATCAAAAGATTCAGAGAATCTGGAACAATCGCTGTGCGTAAGGGTCAAGGCCGTAAAACTCTACTGGATGCTCGTGATCTCCGGGCCCTTAAACGTCACTGCACCTCAAACTGGAATGCCACTGTCAAGGAAATAACAGAATGGGCTCAGGAATACTTCCAGAAAGCATTGTCAGTGAACACAATCCACCGTGCCATCTGCCATTGCCAGCTGAAACTCTACAGTGCAAAGAGGAAGCCATTTCTAAGCAAGCTCCACAAGCTCAGACGTTTGCACTGGGCCAGGGGTCATTTAAAATGGAGTGTGGCAAAATGGAAGACTGTTCTGTGGTCAGATGAGTCACGATTTGAAGTTCTTTATGGAACACTGGGACGCCATGTCATCCGAACCAGAGAGGACAAGGATAACCCAAGTTGTTATCAACGCTCCGTTCAGAATCCTGCATCACTGATGGTATGGGGTTGCATGAGTGCTTGTGGCATGGGCAGCTTGCATGTCTGGAAAGGCATTCCTATTTCTAAACTTGAGAAACTGGTCTCCTCTGTCCCCAGACGTCTGTTGAGTGTTGTAAGAAGAAGGGGGGGATGCCACACAGTGGTGAAAATGGCCTTGTCCCAACTTTTTTGGGATTTGTTGACGCCATAAAATTTTGAAACAACATATTTTTCCCTTAAATTGATACATTCTCTCAGTTTAAACTTTTGATCTGTGATTTGTGTTTTATTCTGAATAAAATATTGACATTTGCCATCTGCACATCATTGCATTCAGTTTTTATTCACAATTTGTTTAGTGTCCCAACTTTTTTGGAATCCGGTTTGTATAAAAAAGTATAAAAACTTAGATTATAACATTAACAATCAATAACATTATTTTTTTCACCGGGACCTAACCCTGGATCCAAACTATGGCTCAGGTTAAGCTTCCTAGCTGAAGCTGTCAGGTTTTGACTTCATTTCTGTTGGTACTTGAGTCTGTGATACCATGTATACGAGCAAATTGTCTTGGGCCTTTAGAAGAAAAAGAGCTCCACAACATCACACATCCATCACCATACTTCACCATGGAGATGGACTACTTTTCCGCATGGCTATCATTGTGTTCATGCCAAACTCACCTCTGGTGTTTGTTGCAAAAATCAGAACACAGTCCCACTGAAAGTTCCAGTAATGTTTGGCAAACTGTAGTCGTCTGATTTTTTGCTGGTCCTTGAAAGCAGAGGCCTCCTTCCGCCAACCCTCCCCAAACGATCAGTGGTTATATAGGTGGTATTTGATTGTAGTTTGGGAGACATTCTGACACCAAGACCTAACTAATGTCTGTACTTACCCATCTGTGATCCTTGGAGTGTCTTTGTCCATCCAAATGGGCATTTTCAGCTGTTTTGTTATTTTCTTGTAGCCATTTCCTGATTTGTGCAGCTCAACAACCTTTTGTCCTTTTGTACGTCACTGTCCTATTGTCGGATCTTTTTCATAACAAAGGATGACTGAGGGCATTTGGCCTGTGATTCATCTCATATATATTTTCCAGTAAATTGCAGAGCAGAGATTTAAGAAAAATTTCATGAAAAAAAAAATTGTCATTATATCTTAAATAAAGGTTATATTTTTGCTAATATTTCGAATAAAATATCAAAAGAATAAGCAAATAAGAATATATTTTACAGCTCATTTTGCTCATGGGGTGGGAATATTTGTGGAGGGCACTAAATGTGGAATATTCTATGAAAAATTAATTATCAATCAAAAACAATTAAGTGTACAAACGTTGTAAATATCTAAAATGCTATGATCTGCTGCATCGCTGTCCCTCATGGCCACTTGGTGAGCCATTAGAAGTAAACATATTTAATGACAAACATTATGATTTTATGTGTACAGCTGTTCAAAACTGTGTTTCCTAGTTATGTACTGGTTATCAATTTTAATTTCAAAAACAGCCACTACCAAAACATTTAGTAAAGTTTCAGTAGTGTTATGACTGTTTCAGTAGTGACAAAGTGGCATGTTCAAGCACTTGTTTTAATAAAATAAACACAAGGTAGAGGGTCTAAAATCCGAGTCTGTTAAAAGTCCAAAATCGTTTTGAAGTCTGACTTGAAACCAGTTCTGTGGAATGATCCATCTACATTTGTGTATTTCATGGCAACATCAGGGTATGTTTTATCTCAACATTTATGTACTGGCCCTGATAATGTAAGTTCTGTTATTCAGTTGGTAAATAGTCTTACATTGTGTGTTTGAAGCTTACTGACATTCTTAAGTAAAATAATTCAAAAACATTCAAAATCATTTTTTGATATTTTTTAATTGGTTGCAAAAAAGGATTGCAAACAGATATTTGCACATTTCTATGGTGTTGAGGGCTGCAGAGTAAAATGTCTAAACTAAACTACAGTTCTGACTCACTGTGTTTTACTCTTAGGAACCCATTTGAGGGGCGGTAAAAAAATGTAAGTTACTGGAACATCTGTCTTACTTTATACTCACTGGGCCCGTTTTATGAAATGTGAGCAAAATAAATTTTTGCGTAAATAAATTTCTACTTTCACGAGTGTTTGCTGTCTCAAAATGTTCATAAAAATAAACACCTGCTCCTGACCATGTGTAGAGTGCATGGAATTTCTGAAAGATATCCAAAAGTAGCCTGGTTGAAGTCTTGATTCAGATGCCTTCTTTATACGAGGGATATTTGTAATTCATGGGCATGGATTAAGGCAGTAATATACTAATAGTAATGTACAAGCTATATTCATTCATTTACATGCTAACATTTTACTTAGAAATGTAACACTTACTCACTTACTTCTGAATTGCATAAAGCAAAATCTTATAAAAGCTTGTTATTTTTTCAGCGTTTCAGTAATAAAGCTGGTTTGATGTTTCCTTTCCTTCTAACAGACTTTGACGGTAGTGGTTTGACTAATTGGAGTATAGGACAGGACTGGGTTATCTGCTCATGTGATCACCTCACCATTTTTGCAGTATCAATGGTATAATTACATTTATTTCAGAGACACACAACATTTCATAACTATAGTAGAGATAAAAGGGTCAATCAGCCCCATGTTATGTTCAGGATTCACCCAAATATGTTTCCAAGAAAGATGAAGATGCTCTGTCATCACCATCAGATTAACAGTACGTGAAACTTTAGATAAAGAAGAAAATCAAGCTCCACTTCTCTGTTCCGAAAAAATCCACAGGTTTTTCAGCCTGTCCATCCAAAGTCGTTACTGAGAAAAAGAATGAAACATTTTCAAATGAAACCACTGAAGTTCTCAGAACAACAGACTGACCATCCCAGTGCCCAGACCTCAACAAAGCTGAATGCGTTTTCTATTACCTGGATCATAAGAAACAGAAAATGAACTAACTTCTAAGACTGAACTTTGGACGTGTGAAAAAAAAATATCCCTGCAAAGTTCTTTGAATAACTGAAAGTAAGTCTCCCAAAAAGAGGCTGAGCATCATGTTCTCCAAAGTTTGTTTCTTGTTTCTTTCAGCACGCTGCACTTCATAAAGGCACTAAGTAGATACACTTTTCATTCATTACGGGCAAACTATGTAAATGTACATATTATTATTGTAAATGTACAGCATTGTGTTTGTTAGCTTAGAATGAGCCCTTCATATGTACAGCAGCTCCTCTACCAACAAAGACCACCATGATGTGCCAACATGTTTCTACAGTAGCCCAGAATGGACAGACCAAACACTGGCTCTAGAGCAAGGGTGTCAAACTCAACTGCTAAAGGGGCCATATTTAAAAATCTCAACAAATCTGTGTTCCAGAGAACAGGTTCTTTATCTCCACCACTTTTCTGATGCCACTGCTGTTTATCTATGTTTTGTTTTATATTACTACTTTAATGTGCTATTCCTTCATAACAGCCACACCATGTCTGCAAACGAGACAGATATCGGAAGTAAAATGGTATTTATGCCCTCACCCATCTTGAAATCCCCAGCGTTTACTGTCCACTTCTCACTTTTAGCACTGCTGGTGAAACACTATAGCTAGCATGTCTGGTGATGTGACTGGTGTGGTAGGAGGTGTAACTGCTGTCCCATTGCTTTTCAGGGAGAGGGTTTGGAGTACACTTCACCTTGCAGTGCGTGTTGGGGATTGTATTGTAGCACACCGTGAAATGGGCTAGTATTAACAGAAAATGAAAATAATTTTGTGGGCCAGACAGGATCATGCTATGGGCCGGACCTGGCCCACGGGCCTTATGTTTGACACGTGGGCTTTAGAGAGTGCCTTTGTGTTTTTACATTGAAGCAGCAGCTTAATTGGTGGTGCTGTAGTACCAGTTGGTCAGCTAAGGGAGCTGCAGTTGATAAATCCTTTTATTTGGAACATCCTGCAGCATCATAAACACAAAGCAGCTCACATCTTCAGAAACATGCAGTGGCCGAGTTCCTGCAACTTCCTGCGAAGTAAAAAATTCATGGCCTCTGTTTGAAGTTCTGATTTAGAACAGAAAAATCTTGGTCAGCAATTTTGTAACATGTCTAATGACAGAAAAAATGTGTAGCATCCTATTTAGCCATGAAATCCTGGCTCAGCTGAGCGTGCCACAGCTGGTCCAATGCTGACGGCCCATCTCAGACTCTTTTTGATTGAATCTTTTTTCAGATGCCAAATTTGTCTGTCATAACTGGACCACAAACCTAAAAATCACTGTTTTCATTTGTTCCCTTTACTACTTTGCACTTCAATTTGTAGATTTTTTAATATACTTTGTCGGTAGTGGGATCCCACCTAGAAAATGTTTGCTCTAAAACATTTTGAGAATATTGCACACATGTTCTATTATTCAGTGGGAGTTTGTCGTTGTTGTTCCCAGGATGTGTTTCTGGGAATGTTCTCCAAAAACATCATCATGTAATGCAATCTGTGGCTCTGATAACATCCTCAAAACATATTGCAGTTAAAACATTGTCTTAGCTGACATGTAACCTTATGGAAACATTATAAGAAATGATGAACATCTTTAAAATGTTCTTTGAAAATTTGATTTCCTTAAACATTATTAGGAATTATAAGTAACATAGCCAAGGTTGTGGGTACGTTCCCTGCTAGCTCGGCTTCACATATACAAGAAATAACAATAAGACTGTACTGACTCTTGAATAGCACAAGAAATGCTCAGGTGTCAGACTTTTTGTACAAACATTTGCTCTCCACTCTTGTGAGTTTAAGATAGAGTTTGTATTTGTATTCTGCTTAGTGTCAGACAGTGTCAACACTATTTCTAGTGGCCTCTTTACTACTGCTGACATAGGCTATATATAGACACATAGACTTTATTTTACTACAGCCAAATTCCTGATAAGGCTGTTCTCATTTACATAACATGTTGGCATTCAGGTAGAAACAAGTGACTGAAAACTACATGTTCATCAGCAGTCACTTCCAATCCCCTTCCAAACTGATGCTCTACACTACTAAAGTGCTGAGTTTATAACCTCAACACCATCTGACAAAATTCAACATAAACATAGTTTAAAGACAACGGCTGTGCTTTGATTCCGGTTACATTTACAAGTAAAATGATCACTCGGAAAGAAAGTTAGAAGCGATATACCTTTATATTTTTTTTCTCTTACACATCTGGGTGACAAACCACGAGTGTGATGAGACTGATAAAGGTCAAAACGATCAGATGAAATTATTTAAATTAAAACAAAGGAGGAGCAAATACTACAAGGTAATGATGAGTCCTTGTCAACATTGTTTGCTCATGTGCAGCTCATTCATGTCAGTTGACTCTTTTGAAAAAGGCACTAAAGGGGTCTGAAAAGTCATTAAAACCAGCAACAAAGTCACTAAGTTTGCCACATTGGGCTAAGCCCCTTGCATTTAAGTTGGCGTTATTTTCCATAGTATTCCCACACTTTCTTTACCTCAGTGCTGCTGGAGTTACCAGCGCATGGCACTGGCCCTGAATCAAAGAGTGGGTGCAGAGTCACAGCCATCCATCCCGAGTTGGGCCAGAAGCTTTTCAACAAATACTAACCAAGCCAAGCTGTGGCAAAACTGGGTCGTCACTGGCCTTAATGTTTCTGGGCCAATCCCTCCTAGTCAGCTCCCTACCACAGGAACATATTAGTTGTTCTCATGAAAATGTAATGAATCTTGACACAACTTAAGAGTATATAGAGACACACATTGTTAGGTACCAAAAATTAGACCCAAAAATATATACTTGAGTATGTTTGAAGTATCAACATTAATCATTTTCATGTTTTTGCTCATCCGTGTTCTGTCATTACTCAACATATATAAAGGAAATACGCCATGCAAACATTGGAAATCTTGACTTGTAGCCTAGCCACTGCTCTATAAGCTAATAAATACAACCAGGCTAGCATTAGCTAGTTGTCAAACTAAATTGTAAAGAAAAATGCGCAACAACAGCTGTAGCAACAGTTGTATGTTTCAGTTTGGCAGTGTCCCTTTAGTAATCCGGCCTAGCGAGTCTGCCAACTCTTTTCAACAAACTCTTAAAAGAGCCATTTAAAAATTTTTGAATTAAATTTTTTTTCTTTTGCATATTTGTGGAAACTTGTTCAAAAATTGTTTTGGTGACTATTTGCTTTCTGTTCTTGTTAGCATCGCTAGCTTGGCAGCTCGAGTTCTAAAGTAAAAGTAAACTTGGACACTAACCATGCCTGTGCTCTACTGCATTTTGGACACGTAGAAAATAATTTTATTTTTGGGAACCATTCCTTTGAAGTGACCAGTTATTTTTGAGGAAACTGAACAACATAGAGAATTCTTTTCATAGATGTAATATCTAATGATCAGTGCACTGTATAAACTTTCCTGGTTTTATACTGAACTATACTTGACAGGGTTTTTTTTTTGCCCTCTCTGTTTGTATATATTTGAATTTCTTGGCAACACATGGTATGTAGGAAGTAGAGAACTCAGGATAATCAGTCATTGTTTAATGCTATCTGAATTTAACAAGTCTGCTATAATTTAAATTGCAAAGCTAGTGATGGCACAGGAAGGAACAGGAAAACATCTAGTGTGAATATTCCTGCTTTATTCTTAGCGTGTGATCTTCATTGGACGTATCAGTGGCGTCTATGTACATGATCCTGAAAATCATCCTCCATAACCTACTAGTAATTTTGGGTTATATGTCATTTTAATTGCACAGATTCTGGATTCCAGAAAGGTGAGTTTACTGCTAAATTTGTTTATTTTAAGTTTAAGTTTTTCATTTTTTTTATGATGCTCTGTCCAGTCTGGTGTTGTTGTTGTTGTTGTTGTACTACTGATTAAACACCACTAATGTTGAGAGCTGCTCAGACTTTAATATACAGAAATCTGCTAAGTGAACAATGAAGACTGTGTTACTTAGTCTTGTTTAAGCGTTATTAGACTTAATTGTGCATTTGTTATGCAGGATGATGTAAATACTGTATTGAATCAAAATGTATAGATTTTTTTTTTAGTACAAATAAACATCAGGGTGTACTGATCAGTGGAGGCAGGTTTAAATGAGCTAGCAGTGCTAAGGCCTCCCCCTCTTTCAAAGAAAGAGGAGGTATTAAAATAGGTTTTCTGAATTGAAATGACTATTTTCATGTATGTTACATGTATAAGATATGTGTGTTGGTAAGCGCACACATGTACGACATGCTTAGCATGTACATGCTGTTTAAGAAAAAAAAGAGAAAAGGAAGAAAGAGAAAGGAGCAAAGGTGAGGGATTAACATTTGTACATATGCAGACAGGAATATCTATACGTATGCAGATGTGAGGAGAAATAATATTGGAATGTAGGTGATTTTCAGAAGGTTCTGGGGCTGGATATTCAAAAGTTGTCCTAAGAAAAATCATTCACAAATGTTCTTTTAAGAAAATAATAATGATTGTCTTAAGATTTTCTTGTGAAGATCATTGTTTTACTATGTAGGCTTTGTTGATAGGCATTTTACAGCTTACCATGAATGACATTTTGAATTTGTTTAAGCTTTAATTCAGTTATTTAGTTTAATCTGCTCAGAAGGCAGCATAATAGAGGAACAGCATCGAACCCAGTATTATTTTTTATAAAAAATGATAGCAAACAACAACAACAACAACAACAACAACAATGAGGTGGTGGTGGAAGAAACAGCCAACAATGAAAAAAATCCTCCTTAGAAAATCAGATAATTGACAGCTGACAGCAGAAAGCAGAAGATGGAGATAGATAAGCAAATGTGTTTAATGAATTTAGATTCTTTCCTTGACAAATCTTACAGCCATAGGCAGGTGAGCGACTGTAAAAAGGCCAAGAACACCTGTACACACAGTTTTTAATGAATACCACTTTTTTTAGAATTATTCTTAGGTAAATAGTTCAGAAAAATAAGAAAATGTTTTTTCAACTTTTTTTCTAAAGAATGATAAAAAAAACCCCAAAAAAACCAAAACAAAAACACACAAGACTTTTCATGAGTGCGGCCCCAGGTCCGTATCTCATATCGTAGCTTTACCTGAAGTTCAGTGAAGTTCAATGTCAAAGGCATTCTGCACAGCGTTGTCACTTATCACTTGTGCTCAACTCACAGTCCAATTTACTTAATGTTCCTTCCTTCCCTAAGTTATACTTGAAAATGTAAATTAGTAAATGACACAGTCACAGTGTGCTGACCTTATCAAGCCAGCAGACCAATATATGCTTGCTGTATTTATGTAAAAGCGTCCCTGCAATTCTATGACATTTACAATCATTTTTAAGCTACACCTTTATAAATGGATTTTTGACCAAATATGTGTCAAATGTTAGTAATACGGTTTTCTTCAAACTTCTATATGTATAAGGAAATTGTCCAAAATCTATTGGTCTGCTGAAGCACGAAGAGTTCCTTTCATTCACTGGAACTAAGGGGCCGAGACCAACTGCTGAAAAACAACCCCACACCATAATCCCCCCTCCACCAAACTTTACACTTGGCACAATGCAGTCAGATAAGTACTGATCTCCTGGCAACTGCCAAACTCAGACTCATCCATTGGTTTGCCAGATGGAGAGCTGCTCTAGAGTCCGGTGGTGGCGCTTTACACCACTGCATTCGATGCTTTGCATTGCACTTGGTGATGTAAGGCTTGGATGCAGCTGCTCGGCCATGGAAACCCATTAAATGAAGATCCATTCCTGGTCACAAACATTGTTTTCATAGCCAGAGTAACATAAAATAACACCCTGTGGAATGTATGTATTAACACTATATCTTCATTACTGGACTTGTTTGTCACCTCTCAGGAGTGTTTGCAGTTTGTATGATAAACTTCAGTCACAGTAAATCCAACATTAAATTCAGGTGCAGTGTGGCCACATACTGCAGTCACATCAGGGCATATTCTGCACTACAACTGTATATCTGTATATTTGGCCCTTAGTGCTGATCAGCTGAAGTGAAGACACAGTAAACTATCTTAGAATTGAAAGATCTAGTCAAGCAACATTCATGTATAAAAATATAACTTCCTACAATCAACAGGGTTAATAGCAATTATTCAGTAAGCTGTCTAACTCAGGTAGTCCAATTCAATTTGATTTCGCTTTAAGACAGACAGAACATCAGTAAGTGATCTTACATGAAAACCCATATGTTTCTATGACACTGATTTTTTATTGTGCTTGTTCGAATACAGAATGGTGAAAGTGATATTTGCTGTAATGACCTTCATTCTACTAGTTGAATACAGCATGGTGCATTCACAAAATCAAGGTAAATAAACACAAACAATCTGCCTACCAAACCCTTATGTCTTATCAAAATCCACATATTAGCCAAAATACAGTGCAAGAAAAACCCATATATTACTTTTCACATCTGCAGTGTGTTAAATAGCACAGGGTGTAAATGGATATTCATACCAGATCAAAGCGTGACAAATAACAGATGTAGTTTTGGTTTTAGAATTTTCCACACAGCGATGGAATTTTGAAATATGTGTATTTTATGTATGTCTCTGCATGTCATTTGCATTGGCTTAATAGTGAAAGCTATTTGGCAATTACTTAAGTTGGTAAATCAGTCTTTTAGTGAACACAGAAGAGCAAAGTGAGAAAAGTGCTCAAAGCAGAATGTTATATTTCAGTGAATAATGGCTCCTCTTACAACCACTCACACATCAGCATTATTGCTGATCTCAATACTTATATAGCAGTTTTAATAGTGAGCTCAACAGCCAATTTCCATTTTTATGAACCAGCAGGGAAGAGGACTCATTTATCTACTGACCCCATGCACTGTCTTCATTGTTTGGATGGTTTGTCTGGACAAAGAATGTCCCAGCATCCCAGAATCCCGCGGGGGGGGGGGCTCGGCTGTCAAAGACCAACAAACTGAAGGTCCTACATTTTGCCAAACGTTACTGAAACTTTGTGTGACAGCGTTCTGTGGTCAGATGAGACCAAAATAGAGGTTTTTGGAAACAGCACAGGTGTGTTTGGTGTAGACACAGACAGCCATGCAGAAAAGTACCTCATCCACACTATGAAGTATAGTAGTGGATCTGTAATTCTAAAGGCCCTGAACAACTTGTTTGTATACATGGTATCCCAGACTGTGTCACTTACCAGCAGATCTTCTTCTTCTTTCGGCTGCTCCCTTTAGGGGTCGCCACAGTGGATCATCTGCCTCCATCTTGCCCTATCCATTGCCTCCTCTACTTTCACACCAACCATCTCCATGTCCACCTTCACTACATCCATAGCCCTTCTCTGAGGTCTACCTCTTCTCCTTCTACCCTGCAGCTCCATCTCCAACATTCTTTGCCCAATATATCCACTTTTCCTCCTCAACACATGTCCAAACCATCTCAACCTGGCCTCTCTGGCTTTATCTCCAAACTGCTCCACCTTCACTGTCCCTCTGATCTGCTCATTTCTAATCTTGTCCATCCTTGTCACTTACCAGCAGACATTAAATCAAAATCCAGCTCAACCAGGAAGTTTAAGCTGGACTGTGAATGGATCTACCAGTAAGACAGTGATCCAAAGCACACTCTAAAAATCAACACAAAAGTTGTTCACTTTCCACAAAATGAAGGTTTTGCGATGGTCATCCCCCCTGACCTACTCCACAAACATGGAGCGTAGAAGATCTGAAGAGGTTTTGTATGGAGGAATTGTCTCAGGTCATTTGCCTGTGTTCCCCAGTCTCAGGAGAAAAGAGCTGTTATCTTTACAAAGGGATGCTGCACAAAGTATTAGATAAAAGGGGTGCTAACAACTGTGGCAGACTTAGCTTTGAAAAATATTTTTCGTGGTAAGATTTAGTTTTTTTAGATTTTATACAGCTATTTCAGGTTAGTATTCATAGTGTTGGATGAACAAAGCAAATCTACCCACCAAATGTAATTATTTAGCCATTTAAAAAAAAAAAAATCAAAAGGACAAATTTTAAATATGTGAAGGGCTGCATGAATCTTTTTCTCGGGATGGTAGTTTGTGAGCCCTGCTTTAGACCTTATTTGACTAGCAGTACCAGGATGTCTACACATACCTTCTGCCACAGCAGAAAGAGGTCTAACTACAGACCACACTAGGTCAAACAGCAAGAAATGTTGGGATCCTCTCTGTGCTAACTCTGCAGAACAAGGTAAGGATCTTCCTCTGGCCCACTATTCACTCAAGACTCTCACACAGGGATGTTTACCACAAATGAGAAAGAAATAATTCTTATATGGTATGAAAATTATGGGCCAATAGAGTAAGAGTGATTTTGTGCAACTTTCACCCAGGACGGTAATTTGTGTGCCCCGCTTTAGACCTTATTTGACTAGCAGGACCAGTAGGTCTATGTACCTTCTGCCACAGCAGTGGCCTGACCAGTTTCTTTCTAACTTCAGGCACCAATCCGTATGGTTCCTGTGGAGGACAAGGTAAGGATCCTCCTTCTAACCCACTATTCACTTAATAACTCTCTCACACAGGGATGTTTACTGCAAATGAGAAAAAAAAACTTAAGTGGTATAAAAATCATGGTTGATATTAGATTGAGTGATGCATTTGTTTGAAAGAAAACATGAATAACTCACTTCAAATGTATTTACACTGAGATTACCAGTCATAATTTGTAATAATTAGTGCTACTCTCAAAAGTCAAAACTTTTTTCTTTTTTTTTTTAGATGTGAGGTGGTGTGTAGCTGTACTATCCCAGAACATAAAGATGTAGTTTTGGTTTTAGAATTTTCCACACAGCGATGGAATTTTGAAATATGTGTATTTTATGTATGTCTCTGCATGTCATTTGCATTGGCTTAATAGTGAAAGCTATTTGGCAATTACTTAAGTTGGTAAATCAGTCTTTTAGTGAACACAGAAGAGCAAAGTGAGAAAAGTGCTCAAAGCAGAATGTTATATTTCAGTGAATAATGGCTCCTCTTACAACCACTCACACATCAGCATTAATGCTGATCTCAATACTTATATAGCAGTTTTAATAGTGAGCTCAACAGCCAATTTCCATTTTTATGGTCTGTTCTTTCATTTCCATGCGTCTAACCCTAATCAGCAAACTGTCCATGTAGCTCACCTGAACACACTGATGCCAGATGATCATGACTGAGTGGCTCAGGATTACCAAAATACCACACTGGTACCGAGTGTATTCTTTTATAAGGACATTTTCCATGTTATGTCAAACAACTTTTGTTTAAATGCATGCCAAGCCTATACTGCACTAAAACTTTATCTCTTTGATTATTATATTAGTTGGCTTTAAAAGCAAGGTGCACAAGAATCTGAACGAATCAGAAAAACCAAATACATTGATGAAACAAGTAGTTTTTCAAAATCGCCTTTACATGGAAGAGGTCAGTTACATTTATAGCACTTCGTAGACACTCTTATAACCTTACAGTTTAATCACTTTACACAGGTCAGCAAAGGTCGTGTTAGGAGTCTTGCCCAAGGACTCTTATTAGTGTAGTGTGGGGTGTTTGCCCATGTGGGAGACTTAACCCTGGTCTACTGCTTAGAAGGCATATATGTTATTGACTACACTACACCAATGTTTTATCAAAATCAAAGTTCTTTAGAAATAACCAACAGTTTTTATGGTTTAGCTTTCATATTGGTAGGTACATAGTTAGAAAAGATGTTATTGGTGTAGCTGGTTTATCAGAACGTAATTAGCTAAAGATAAGATACAACTGTACAAAATGTAATTTTTGCAATTTCACAAGTTTCTAATAATCAGTAGGACACTAGGAAGGCAAAAATAAAAAGTAAGAAATTGTAAATATGTCAAGAAAAATGAAAGACAAGTAGGATTTAAAAAATGACTAAAGTAAGCTGTATAACATTGAGAAATAAGTTATAATTCATTCAACATACAGAATTAAATATGTTGTAGAACATATTTTAAAGCAGAAAAAAATTAAATGATAGCATTATTATGTAGCATTTATATATTTTCAATTCACAGATTGTCTGAAATATTAAAGAAAATATCTAAACATACCTTTTACCAAGCAGTTTATATCAATTATATTTCAATCCACATAACACACACATTTTAAGCAATTATTATACACAGCCATGCAAATTTGAGTTATATCACCTTGACTTAAGCTTTCTTCAGGTCAGAAGGTCTTGTAACTTATATTTGAACCTTCAGCAAAACAGGCTATAAAAACATTTCTTTTTGCTCTTTTATTTGAAATATTAACTATTTTTTTATTTGAAGTACAAAAAAGTAGTCATAGTGTTGGATTAACAAAGCAAATCTACCCACCAAATGTAATTATTTAGCCATTTAAAAAAAAAATCAAAAGGACAAATTTTAAATATGTGACGGGCTGCATGAATCTTTTTCTCTTTTTCTAACTACAGACCACACGTCAAACAGCAAGAAATGTCAGGATCCTCTCTGTGCTAACTCTGCAGAACAAGGTAAGGATCTTCCTCTGGCCCACTATTCACTTAAGACTCTCACACAGGGATGTTTACCACAAATGAGAAAGAAATAATTCATATATGGTATGAAAATTATGGGCCAATAGAGTAAGAGTGATTTTGTGCAACTTTCACCCAGGACGGTAATTTGTGTGCCCCGCTTTAGACCTTATTTGACTAGCAGGACCAGTAGGTCTATGTACCTTCTACCACAGCAGTGGCCTGACCAGTTTCTTTCTAACTTCAGGCAGCAATCCTACACAGCAGCCCAAATCCAGTTCAGTACTTGACTTTACTTCTCCTGACTGTGGTACCTATGGAGGGCACGGTAAGGATCCTCCTCTAACCCACTATTCACTTAATAACTCTCTCACACGGGGATGTTTACTGCAATCCATCCATCCATCCATCCATCCATCATCTTCTGCTTCTCCGGGGTTCGGGTCGCGGGGGCAGCATCCTGAGCAATGAAGCCCAGACCTCCCTTTCCCCAGCCACTTCCACTAGCTCCCTGGGAGGGATTCCGAGGCGCTCCCAGGCCAGCTGGGCGATATAGTCACGCCAGCGTGTCCTGGGTCTTCCCCGGGGTCTCCTCCCCGGTGGACTTGCCTGTGACACCTCCCAAGGGAGGCGTCCAGGAGGCATCCTAACAAGATGCCCGAACCACCTCAACTGGCTCCTCTCGACGTGAAGAAGCAGCGACTCTACTCCGAGTCCCTCTCGGATGACCGAACTTCTCACCCTATCTCTAAGGGAGAGTCCAGCCACCCTGCGGAGGAAACTCATTTCAGCCGCTTGTATTCGCGATCTCGTTCTTTCGGTCATTACCCAAAGCTCATGACCATAGGTGAGGGTGGGAACATAGATCGACCAGTAAATCGAGAGCCTTGCCTTATGGCTCAGCTCTTTCTTTACCAGAACAGACCGGTAAAGAGCCCGCATCACTGCTGACCCAGCACCAATCCGCCTGTCAATCTCCCGCTCCCTTGTACCATCACTCGTGAACAAGACGCCGAGATACTTAAACTCCTCCACTTGAGGCAAGAGCTCATCCCCGACCCAGAGAGGGCTCTCCACCCTTTCCCGCGTGAGAACCATGGCCTCGGATTTGGAGGTACTGATCCTCATCCCGGCCGCTTCACACTCGGCTGCAAACCGATCCAGTGAAAGCTGAAGTTCACGGCCTGATGTCCCCAATAGGACCACATCATCTGCGAACAGCAGCGATGTGACCCTGAGGTCACCAAACCGG
Organism: Pygocentrus nattereri; assembly: GCF_015220715.1. Classification (NCBI taxonomy): domain Eukaryota; kingdom Metazoa; phylum Chordata; class Actinopteri; order Characiformes; family Serrasalmidae; genus Pygocentrus; species Pygocentrus nattereri. Next base: position 11,593,269 of record NC_051225.1, read on the forward strand.
ACACCCTCCATCCCCTGACTGCGCCTAGAAATTCTATCCATAAAAATTATGAATAGAATCGGTGACAAAGGGCAGCCCTGACGGAGTCCAACTCTCACTGGGAAAAAGTCTGACTTACTGCCGGCCATGCGAACCAAGCTCCTGCTTTGTTTGTACAGGGCCTGAATGGCTCGTAGCAAAGAGCCATGTACCCCGTACTCCCGAAGCACCTCCCACAGAATACCCCGGGGAACACAGTCGAATGCCTTCTCCAAATCCACAAAGCACATGTGGACTGGTTGGGCAAACTCCCATGAACCCTCGAGAATCCTGGAGAGGGTAAAGAGTTGGTCCAGTGTTCCACGACCAGGGCGGAACCCGCACTGCTCCTCCTGGATCTGAGGTTCGACTATAAGCTGGACTCTCTTCTCCAGTACCCTTGCATAGACCTTACCAGGGAGGCTGAGGAGTGTGATTCCCCTGTAGTTGGAACACACCCTCCGGTCCCCCTTTTTAAAAAGAGGCACCACCACCCCAGTCTGCCAATCAAGTGGCACCACCCCCGATGTCCACGCAATGTTGAAAAGGCGTGTCAGCCAAGACAGCCCCACAACATCCAGAGCCTTGAGGAACTCGGGACGGATCTCATCCACCCCTGCAGCCCTGCCGCCAAGGAGCTTTTTAACTACCTTAGCGACTTCGGCCTCAGTAATGGACAAGCCTATTCCCGTGTCCCCAGACTCTGCCTCCTCACTGGAGAACGTGTCGGTGGGATTGAGAAGGTCCTCAAAGTATTCCTTCCACCGCCCAATGACGTTTTCAGTCGAAGTCAGCAGCACACCATCTCCACTATATACAGTGCTAGTGGCACACTGCTTTCCCCTTCTGAGTCGCCTGACAGTTTGCCAGAATCTTTTCGGAGCCGACTTAAAGTCACTTTCCAAGGCCTCACCGAACTCTTCCCACACCCGGGTTTTTGCCTTGGCAACGACTGAAGCCGCAGATCGCTTGGCCTGTCGATACCTGCCAGCTGCCTCTGGTGTCCTACAGGCCAACCATGTCCGGTAGGACTCCTTCTTCAGCTTGACGGCATCTCTCACCTGGGGTGTCCACCACCGGGTTCGAGGATTACCGCCCCGACAGGCACCAACTACCTTGCGACCATAGCTACAGTCAGCCGCTTCAACAATGGAGGAGCGGAACATGGCCCATTCTGAGTCAATGTCCCCCACCTCCCCCGATATCTGGTCAAAGTTCTGACGGAGGTGTGAGTTGAAGATCAATCTGACAGGTTCTTCTGCCAGACGTTCCCAGCAAACCCTCACTATACGTTTGGGTTTGCCTGGTCTGACCGGCATCTTCCCCCACCACCTGATCCAACTCACCACCAGATGGTGATCAGTTGACAGCTCAGCTCCTCTCTTTACCCGAGTGTCCAGTACACATGGCCGCAAGTCCGCTGACACGACTACAAAGTCAATCATTGAACTGCGGCCTAGGGTGTCCTGGTGCCATGTGCACTTATGGACATCCTTGTGTTCAAACATGGTGTTCGTTATGGACAAACTGTGGTTTGCACAGAAGTCCAAAAACTGAACACCACTCGGGTTCAGATCTGAGAGGCCATTCCTCCCAATCACACCCCTCCAGGTCTTACTGTCATTGCCCACGTGAGCGTTGAAGTCCCCCAGTAGGACAATCGAGTCTCCAGGAGGAGCACTTTCAAGCACCCCTTCCAAGGACTCTATGAAGGCTGGGTATTCTGAACTGCTGTTCGGTGCATAAGCACAGACAACAGTCAGGACCCGTTCCCCAACCCGAAGGCGTAGGGAAGCTACCCTCTCGTCCACCGGGGAAAACCCCAACATACAGGCGCCGAGTCGAGGGGCTATGAGAAAGCCCACACCTGCCCGCCGCCTCTCACCATGGGCAACTCCAGAAAAGAAAAAAGTCCAGCCCCTCTCAAGGAGATTGGACCCAGAGCCCAAGCTGTGTGTTGAGGTGAGCCCGACTATATCTAGTCGGTATCTCTCGACCTCGCGCACCAACTCAGGCTCCTTCCCCGCCAGTGAGGTAACGTTCCAAGCTCCAAAAGCCAGTTTCAGCAACCGAGGATCAGAACGCCAAGGCCTACGCCTTCGGACACTGCCCGATCCACAATGCACCGCACCCCTACTACTGCCCCTCCCATCGGTGGTGGGTCGATGGGAGGGGGGACTCATGTAGCTCCTTCGGGCTGGGCCCGGCCGGGCACCATGAGTGAATGCCCGGCCACCAGACGCTCGCTGGCGAGCCCCTCCCCCAGGCCTGGCTCCAGGGTGGGGCCCCGGTAACCCTGATCCGGGCAGGGTACATGAGTCCTGCTTTGTTGTCCTCATAGGGGTGGTTATGGATCACACTTTGTCTGGCCTGTCACCTAGGACCAGTTTGCCATGGGAGACCCTACCAGGAGCTTTTGCTCCAGACAACATAGCTCCTAGGGTCCTTCAAGCACACAAACCTCTCCACGACGATAAGGTGGTGATCCATGGAGAGGTGTTTACTGCAAATGAGAAAAAAAAACTTAAGTGGTATAAAAATCATGGTTGATATTAGATTGAGTGATGCATTTGTTTGAAAGAAAACATGAATAACTCACTTCAAATGTATTTACACTGAGATTACCAGTCATAATTTGTAATAATTAGTGCTACTCTCAAAAGTCAAAACTTTTTTTTTAGATGTGAGGTGGTGTGTAGCTGTACTATCCCAGAACATAAAGGAAAAATGAGTTAAGATAAATGTTTACATTGTTACAATTGTTAAAATTTCAGTATGTATTGATCCCTTCCTAGAATTGGCAGTCCACATATGGAAAATAAGCTGCATAAGAAAAGCAGTTTTTTAATTCAGTTTTCATTTATATCATCTATTCAGCCTACAACAGTCTAGCCCTGCCCATTCATGGTGAAAATTACAAGGAATATTTCAGTCTGGACTGCTTTTTGAATGATGCACAATAAATCAGGACCAATCAGAGCAGAGGTCATTTACATATGTCGGCCTGAAAGGCACAGCAACAAAAACGGCCTGTTTAAGAGATAAAGAGGGATTGGAAAATGGTCATGTACAAATTCATTATGACCGTTTTAAGTAAATAAAACCACATAGATATTCTAAGCAATCCTTAGGAGAGAAAAAAAACACACACACACACACACACACACACACACACACACACACACACACACACACACACACACACACACACACACACACGTGGTTGTTAATATAACACTTATATATATTTAATAAAACAAATTCAGGCTTAAACCTCCCCAGATTTTACAATTTCTAATTTAAATTTTGTTCCTTTACTTAGATTTTTTAAATTTCATAAATGTATGTATTTTTTTGCATTAAAAAAAGAGTTTATCTAGCACATTTTAAAATTTGTGATTTTATCTGGTGTATATTTACCCCAAAGCCCTACAAAACATTTCCATAAATGTTCACACAGCCTGTACAAGCTTGAAGAAAATGGGATTTAATCAATTTTATAAATAATGCCCTCAACACCGATCCCCTGTTTTGAAAGCACAGTGTTCCAAAACAGTATTTTTCTTTATCATTCTTTAAATACCATTTACCTCAAAACAGTTTTCAAATGATATGAATCACTCTGGTATATGAAATAACCACATCACTGGTGCAAACTCAGCCTAGCCTGTGTCTTATTGTGACCTCCTTGCAATGACAGCCCCGTGGATTTACCCAATCCCATCTCAGGTCACTCCTGAATTCACGCAGAATTGTATGAGAGCAGTTTCTGGCACCTTAAGCACAAGTGACCTGAACACGGTGATGAGGTAAGGACCCCAAATCAGCAGTCACTTTATGGAAGACATCAACTATTAATGATTTATCCAGGCAAACTAGACACACACACACACACCCCACTTATTTTGAAAGTATGTTTATGATGAGCATTTTAAAATTGTAACAATTGGCTAGTGTTTGAAAGAGAAATAACTAAATAATTCTGGCTAAAGTCATTTACATAAATGCATGTGATTGGATAAACTGTAACATAGGAGGGACTATCGATCCATCCATCCATTTTCTAAGCCGCTTATCCGTCATGGTCGCGGGGGGTGGGGGGTGGGTGGGGGTTGGTTGCTGGAGCCTATCCCAGCAGTCTTCAGGCGAAAGGAGGATACACCCTGGACAGGTCGCCACTCCATCGCAGGGCGGGCAGACAGACAGACACAGAGAGTCACTCACACACAGGGGCAATTTAGCACATCCAATTGGCCTGACTGCATGTCTTTGGACTGTGGGAGGAAACCCACGCAGACACAGGGAGAACATGCAAACTACACACAGAGAGAGGACCCTGGTCACCCGGCAGGGGAATCAAACCCATGCCCTCCTTGCTGTGAGGCGACAGCGCTACCCACCACGCCACCGTGCCGCCACATAGGACTATCATTATGTAAATTATGTTAATAAGCTTCACTACAGATTTTTTTTTTTTTAAATGCTTAGTTCAGACCTCTCAAACACCTTGCTGGGTCTACATCTGGACTGCAGTCAGGCACATTATGACCCCTATCTCAGGCTACTCAATATCCAACAACTCATACAGGCGCAAACACACCACATACCCCATATTAGAATGTAGTACTGTAATCTTATTTGTATTAATGTTGTTAAAGAAGACATTTTACATTTAATCATTTACATTTTACATTTATCAGACACACAAAACGCAAGAAAGCAGGGCTCAGAATTGCACAGACAATACCATAGGAGACTTTTGTGGTGGACAAACTGACTACCCGTCCATATAAATGCACACATCGAACACAAACAAGATAAAAGTGCCAGTAATGATGATCTGGAAGAACTAGCGTGGACCCAATTCCAGGAGATTCTGTGTCTTGAGGTCAAAGAGTTTATCAGGTATTAAAATGAGACCGTTATGTAAGTTCCAGTATTAAATCAATCTGTTACGGGACGAAAGGGAGGCGGTTCCAAGTGCAAAGACGAAAACTGTGAGAAAGCGTTAAACAAATTTGGGGCAGTGGAGTGTGAATTTGGCAGGTTGGGGTTGAGGTGACCCAGAGCCAGGCTCTGCTTAGAATAGAATGGCATCCGTGGAGTTACCGCTTCACCACCGGGAAGCACAGACCATGTGAAAAACCTCAAGGAACAGAAAATAAAGGCAGGGAAAAGGGCAAACAAAGGAAACACTGAAAGCAGCACTCAAACAAAGGCTGTGCTAGAAACATAGTGAAATAAAAGCTAATGAGAAAACTAAAGTTACTTCTTCTGGAATTACGAGGGGAAGGCAGACTTTATGCTTCACTTGTTTGCTTGTAGTGGAGCAAACAGCGTTTGTATTTCTCGGAGCCATTTGTAGCTCAAGCCTTGTTGTTTATGTGTTTAAGTAGTTTTGGGGCAATTACATTGTTCTTTCCAGGCCTCGTTTCCTTTCTTTTTGTTTAAATACCCACATGGGCTGCATATCATACCAGTCACCCCTCTACAAAGATATGCCAAAGGGCTGCTGTTCGCCACAGCCTTAAGTAGAGGAGTCTACAGGTGTGTCAGCTTGGGCCTAATCAGCCTGAGGACTTCTGGGAATTGGAGTTCCCTGAAGTTATGGCAGCACACCACCGCCGCCCTCTGCTGGCGGCCAGTGGCACAGGCTGGGGCTTTACACAATCACTGTTAAATTAACAAGTAAATTAGTAGTGCTTAAAAGTTTTAACAAGTTTTAACAACCACTAATTCATTAAAACTGGATCTTAAAACACGATTTGTTCAAATCTGAAAATATATAAATGAATAGATTGGAAATGGGCCAAAATGAACCCCAATCCCATCCTGGGAGTAAAAGTCAGGACCGAATGCCATTGTGGCACAGATATAGAAAATCTAAGTAAATATTTTATTCTTTTCTAAAATATGTGCATCAAATAACGCACATGTTGAACATGCCTCAAGTTTAGGCTACAGCCCATTCAAATCAAAAGCATTTGGATTGTGAAAGCAATCAGGAAACTCCACAACTGATAAAAAAAAAAAAATAGTGTTTCACTCTCATTTCATCAGACCTTTGTGGCATTTATTTGGATATCTAGTGTACTCTATGTAAATCAATATTTTTTGATGATTCACATATTTGTCAAAAATTTCAGTCAGCGAGCTGAGTTTAAAACGTCCATGATTAATTAATATGTAAGTCAGTGCAATTCAATTGAAAGACAGGGACTAATACTGAGCTAACTAGCCTGCTAATGTCTGCCAACATTACGAGCTAGCTAGCATCCTAATTAGGAACTCATTTAGAAACTTTTGCTCCATGTCTCAGGGGCTTCTTCTCCCAATGATGTCTTGACCTGATGATGTCATTGTCTTCTCCCAATGATGTCATATGTCTTGACCTGATATTTTAATGAGATGACATGGACACCAGGTGCAGTGGATGTTCACAAAGTGTGCGTGCACATGCCTGGTGAAGTTGTCTCCAGGGGTAGTTTGCAATTATATATATATATAGCACACATGTGGAGTCTTAATCTGGCCTTCATTTTCTTGTTAAAACCAACCCCTGAATGGAAGAACATTTATGTTGCAGTGGTCTATCATTTTGAAAATGTGTGACAATCTTAATTAATGTGCTCATTCATACAGTGGTGTTAAGAACTTGGAGACGGCTCTTGAATGCACTAGTTTTTCAGAGCCGAAATCACTGAAAGAAGGAAATCTTACTGCATACCTGCACAAAGCAGATAAATCCTCCGGAAATTTGAACATTTATGCCAATGACAGCAAGGTAAGATGGTGTGCAGCATTAAATATATAAATATTTTCATGTTTTATGCTATTATGATTTAGGCAATTTGCGAATTATCTATTTTAACATGTCATTGTGTTATTGGGATTTTCCTAGAGAACTAGATTTGAGTGTAAGACAGCATAAAGCATATTGTTGTCAGAACAAAACATTGTATCTCCAAAATGGTAACTTTACAGGAGAAGGAAAAAACCAATTGTGCATCTAATGTAAGTCAATGGAACCAGAGTTTTTTATGAGTAATATTAGGCCATTTCTTTTGGTACATTTGTCATGAAATTTATGTACAATGTAAAGAGTAACAGGCATTTTCAAATTATGTCAAAAACTGAAATATGCCAAAAATGGAGATAGAAGGTTTTGTTCCAACCGCAACAATTATATCTGAAAAACATTTCCTACCTTGTGCAGCCATAAACTAGGCGTACATTACATGCCTTTTAAAGTTCTAACAGATGTCTTAAATGGACAGAGTCATAAACTTAATGTCAGTATTTTACAGATTTATTTTCATTTTGTCATGAGACTTTAAAGCCCCAAATCTCACTGTTATCACATTTTACAAGGCTAAACTGGGTCGGATCCATTTGTGCTTTTAGGCACACTCAAGAAGCAAACTGGGGATGAATATGGGGTTGAAAAATGTAGATATCACAGTGAGAACTGGAGAAATATTTCACTACTGTTACAGGATGTCAGGGATGCGGACCCAAGTGTAGAGAGGAAAACCCATGAGAATGGGTCTTAATTTATTGAGGTGCTGGAGTGTGAATTGGGAGATTGTGCAGGTTGGGGTTGAGGCGGCTCAAATCCAGGCTCAAACCACTGATGTACTGAAACACCTCACTGAATGGGAAAAACGGCTGGAAAAGGCAAATAAAGGGGACGCTGAAAGCAGCGTGCTCAAACAAAGGCTGAGATGGAAAAGTGAAATAAACAATTGTCACAAAAACAAAAAACACTTCCTCTGTTGTTATCAGAGGAAGGTCAGCTTTATGTTTCACCTGTTTGTTCTTTGTGGAGCAAACACTTTTGTATGGCTTTGTGTCTTGTTCAAGCCTTCCCTTTGCTTTTAAGTGCTTTTGGGGCAATTTCTTTCTTTTATTTTTGTTTCATTCAAACACCCACCTGGGCTAGGTACCATAGCTGGTGAGGTTTACAAAGCCATAACTGTTACAGGCCTCCAGTTCAGCTTGAATGGAAGGCTATGGACTGAATAGTCAATTGCTTCTGACTGAGCTCCTGACTTGAAAAATCACTTCAGACTATGAAAGTTTGTAGGAAGGGCCATATTGGGTTTAAAATCTGGCGAAATAAATCTGTAGTGTATGTCCAGCTTTAGAGTAAAGAGAAAATATTGAGTCTGTTTTAATTAATATTCTCATTATAACATAACAAATATATGAATTACAAATGAATTTTTTCAATTAAATCTCAAGTTAGGCTAATAAATAAATCATAATTAAACGAATAAGCAGACAAATTACAGAATCAACCTGTACTAAACACACGTCAACCAGTTTGAGTTTTGAAATGGAATGACATGCACACCTGTGCTGCCACTTCCCGTCGGCATTTTCTGTTTGGTTTTGCTTTTTGTTTGTGCATCTTTCCTCCACCTTCTTTCTCAATATACTTTTGTTCCTGCATGACAAAAATTGATAACAGGACATTAGAGCCATAATTAATCTTTTAGTACTTTTACTTTCGATACTTCAGTACATTTGAAGGCAAATACTTTAGTACTTTTACTCAAGTGGTCTAAAGGGGGAACATCTACTTTTACTAGAGTAATATTTTTCCTTGGGTATCTTTACTTTAACTCACGTACATGATTTGTGTATTTCGTCCATGACTGATGAGGACATCAGTTTTGCTGCATTATGAAGTACAACATGTAAAGACATAGGCAAACCATACAAATCAATCTAGCTAGCTTCTCATATGAAATGAACTGTAGAAGAAACAATATCCCATCATTACAATAGTCAGAGATAGTGTTTCCACTATAAACTTACCAGTTAAATTTAACCACCTGTTAAATTGAAATGTTTCAATGTTTGAAAACATCTGAAAATGAATGATATTCAAATGACTCTGTGGATTTGTATCTGCAAAACATACACATGAAACAAATGTATCTCTAAATGCTAAAATAAATGATAAATATAGACATTGATGCTGTCTTTGAGCTCAAATTTTTAATAAGCAAAGGTGCAAAGGTTGAACTTCTAGTTGATCATTTTGCTTGCAGCAGGACTGTGTTCTGTTAATACTTCATAAGTTCAAGTTGTTTTTGTCATCCTGCTTTTGCACAACAGGCAAGCACAAATGCCTCACAGGTGTTGAACAGCATAGTGCAGGTCACCCTACCAGAGGAGCTTGTAGCAACAATTGAGAACACAACGGTGGTCTTCTGTATGATAATCTCACCCAAGCAATATGAGGTAAAACTTCATAATTCCCTTTGTATCATACTTTATGTTAAAAGGAAATGAAGAACAAAACATCATCAGATTTCATGTTTCATTAATTATGAAAATAAGTGATTATCTACAAGGAACAAAATTTAGTGCCCAATTTTTATATGCTGAGTTAAACATATTGGAAAAAATAAAACAAAATATAAACATATATATATATATATATATATATATATATATATATATATATATATATATATAAATGTAAAAGTAAATCTCCCAATATCTTAAATTCAGCAAATAAACAGTAATTGTGCATTAAAACATGTGAAGTAGATTGTTTGTAGAGGATGTGTACTTATTTTCAAAATCAAAAAACAACAACAACAACAAAAAACATAATTTCATAAGAAGCATCTATGGAGCCCCGCTGATGACATCCTGTATAAATAAAAATAATGCGTGGCCACAACTTAGTAAGTCACCTTACTCCTACGCCTTACTATGGCTTGATGATCTCGTTCCCATTATCTCACATTATTTTTATTTATACAGAATGTCACCAGCGGGGCTCCGTAAGCACCAAATACATTTGGAAGTGATTTTGTTGATTTGGAGTAGTAGTATATTTCCTGTTCAGCCTCTAATTTTAAAAAACAAATCAGCTTTACCTCCATATTCTAGTTGCATATTAATTCCATACAATAATTACATATTATTCTTTAATTATGGTTTACATATATATCCAACAAAGCATAAGTAATATGACAAATGGCTCCTCAGTTGTTTCTTAGACATTTTTATGTCACTGCATTGTAATTATTTTTTCCAATACTTATGATTACCTACGCCGTTAGAAATAAAGGTTCTGTGCAGGTACATTTTTCGTTCATCAAGACACAAACAGTGTAAATGTTCCTCAGAAGGTACAGCAGAGGTTTTAAGGTCTGATTGTGAACCTTAAATAAGTTTTTCCAGGTGAAAAGTTTGTATTTCTGTTTTAATAACTGAATGTTTTAAAACAGAACAATAAAATAAAAGCCTGGAGGTGAGACGAGGTGTGTGGACTCAATACAGCTTAGAACATATCATTTCAGTGGATTATGATTCAGTTATGTTCCCTGACTAAAGTTACTGAGATGTACCCTTGGGTGTCCCACTGCCCCAGTGACAGTTTTGTACTTTTTCGAGTGTAAAGGTGAAGAATTGGAAATCTAAAGTGTGGCTGTTTCAAAATGGTGTAAATACACTTGCCTTGAAATGTTCAGAAATGCTGCCTTATGCTTTGGCTCATATTCATTGTTTCGTTTGTCATAAGCCTCTGTTTTTGTTGTTTGTAATAGCCGATGTTGTCTTTTCTTGTTTTGCCTGTGCTCTCAGAATGTGACAGATGGCCGAATTATCGGTGTGAGCGTCAGTGGAAAGAATGTCTCAGGTCTGAAGAGTCCTGTGATTATCTCTGTGCGTGTGGGCCCACTTGTAAGTATGTTTTACCTTCCGTAAGACAACACACTCATTTATTAGCTCAAACTCAAGTCTTTCACTGATCTACCATTTTAGAACACTTTCAAATCATTTTCCTTACAGGTAAGCAGAAAGCCAAAGTGTGTATTTTACAACTTCACATCTTCTAGTAAGTTGATTCACTGAGAGAACAATGTTTTAAACAGTTTCATTTCTAAAGACAAGCAGACTTAAAGTGCAACATCACAGTCAAGGCTTAAGAACAGTCACCAGTGTTTGTAGTTATAATATATACTAGTACAACACCATTTCCAAAAAAGTTGTGATGCTAGGCAAAATGTAAATGAAAACAAAACCCTATTTAAATTTCATTTAAACCCTATATTTCATTGAAAAAGGTATAAAGACAGCATAGGGTTAGGATTGAAATTAAGAAATTATATCCTTGTTTGAAAAATATCTGCCCATTTTGAATTTGATGACAGCAACACATTGCAAAAAAGTTGGACTTAACATAAAAGTTTTGTAAAATACCAAAAACGTAAGACCACAATCAGCACGTATTACAACAGTGTGGCTCTATAGTAAAACTTAGGGTGTTAAACTTACTTGCCTGCAGTCCAGACCTGGCAGCCACTGATAACATTTGGCACATTATGAAACAAGAAATATGGCAATAGAGACCTTGAACTGTTGAGCAGCTGAAATCCTGTATCAAACAAGAATGAGAAAACATTTCACTTTCAAATTTACAGCAGCTCCTCAGTTCCCAAACGCTTACGGACTGTTGTTAAAAAAAGAGGTGATGAAAGACACTGGTAAACACGCCCCCGTCCCAACCTTTTTGGAACGTGTTGCTGTCATCAAATTCAAAATGGACATATATTTTTCAAAAATATAGGGTTTAATTGCACATCATAGCATTTTGTTTCAATTTACATTTTGCACAGCGGCTCAACTTTTTTGGAAATGGGGCTGTAAACTGTACATACAGACATATATTATATACAGCATTACACTCCGAGGGCTGGATGCACTTACTGAGATATTAGCCAGTATAAAGCCAACTGGAAAGTGAAGCTTCTCAGTGTTCATCGCAGTTTCTTTTAAATAAGTCTTTTTATTATTTTTTTTATTAGGTATATAAACCTTATAAATAAATGTATAAGTTATAACATGAAGACAACATGAAGACTTGATTTTATAACCTATGGCTTAGTTGCCTGATAGTCCAACAAAATGGATTCAAGAAAAAGACTGGATATAGGTGAATACACTTTCAATGTTTCAAAAATTAAAGCTGATTTGATGTTTTCTTCAAACAGACTTCGAAGATAGTGGTTGTTCAACAAGGTGGATAACAGCAGAGGACTTGGTTATCTGCTCATGTGATCACCTCACCTACTTTGCAGTATTAATGGTACAGCCCCATTTATTTCAGACACTCTCAGGAATTCCAAGAACTGCACTAAGGATAAAAAGGACATAATGACTAATCAAGCCCATATTATGTTTAGGTATCTCCCAATAATGTTTCTGAGAAAGACAAAGTTGTTCTATCCTACATCAGTCAAGTTGGATGCAGTTTGTCTTTGCTGTTCCTGGTGATCGCAGTCATCCTCTACTTTGTGAAATGGTGAGCATATGATCTCTTCACTCAGTGAACCCTACAAGATGTTTAGGTTGTTAGGGTAACACTTTATTTGGATGATCCACTACAGATTCTTTGTAAATGTAAAGTATATCTTTAAGTAACATTCAACTAAATTCTTGTTGATAATCAACTGAACATCACCAGAAAGTTTGTTAATAATTTAAGTCTCTGTAGAGCATCTATAGGGGATCATCCAAACAAAGTGTGACCAAAATTGGTTCATACTTTCATAACTTTTAGTTTAAACTACTGTAACATGTTACTGACTAGTTGCCCTGCTGTCTCTACAAATAGGCTCCAACTGTGGCAGCTTGTATGTAGGAGAGACCAACCTAAAAGCCATATTAACATTGCAAATACATACTTGTTAAAATTTGACAAAAGTGTAAAGTTTGTAAAATGTTAACAAAATTTTGCTAACAATTTTAATTTTTTTGTTTAATTAAATATAATCATATTAAATGAAAAGAGGTGATAAATAGGGTGCAGGCAGGATGGAGTGGGTGGAGACGGGTGTCAGGGCTGATGTGTGACAGAAGGATAGCAGCAAGAGTGAAAGGGAAGGTTTACAAGACAGTAGTGCGTCCTGCTATGATGTATGGTTTAGAGACTGTGGCTCTGTCTAAAAGACAGGAGGCTGAGCTGGAGGTGGCGGAGATGAAGATGCTGAGATTTTTGCTGGGAGTGACAATGATGGACAAGATTAGAAATGAGCAGATCAGAGGGACAGTGAAGGTGGAGCAGTTTGGAGATAAAGCCAGAGAGGCCAGTGTTGAGGAGGAATAGTGGATATATTGGTCAAAGAATGTTGGAGATGGAGCTGAGGTAGAAGGAGCTGGGAGAAGAAGTAGACCTCAGAGAAGGTTTATGGATGTAGTGAAGGTGGACATGGAGATGGTTGGTGTAAAAGTAGAGGAGGCAGTAGATAGGGCAAGATGAAAGAAGAAGAATTAAATGCTAAATATAACAAAACACATTCAGACTACTATCTGGTTTCAACAGAACTTATTCCATAGAGCCAAGTTCTGAACTTAGAATCTGAACTCTAAAATTTTAAGGTAGCCCAGGAATCAGCTTTTTTGAGTTGAAACACCAGAAAGTTAAAACCACAGTCTAGCCTTTATAATCTGTGCTGTGATCACCTCTTTACAGCATTATTTCTCAGGAAAATAAGAAAAGACTGTGAGGTTATCATTCCTTTAAATGTGTGTGCAAGTATTCTAACTATATAAGTGGGAGGAGAGGAAGCACAATTTCAGGCTAGCATATATTTAAATTCTATCATTTATAATTGTGTTGTTCTTTCACCAATAATGTAGCATGGGTGTGTAGGGACCAAAGCCTACCCCCTTCAACCCCAGGCCTCCAACATAATATTATGAATAAAAAGAAATCTTTCAATACCTGCTAAACACTTACACTGACGTCTGTTTTAAGTCTAAGTTCTCAAAAAATGTCAAAAAGGAAAGAGTCTTGAGACTGGGTTTGTAGAAGAGGGAAAAAGGCTTCTTTAATTCAGCATCAGGTGGCACAGAGTCTCGAGAGACCCAACTGCACAAATACAGTGTTCCAAACCACAGTTTATAGAGCATTTATCTGGGGTAACTTGATATCCCCCCACCTTAATATCAAATTTTGATATTAGCTCATTCTGTAATAGGTGCATCTCTTTGTCCATCAATATGGTCATCGCATGTTGAGCTCACTCCTAAAAACTGGTTTCAACTGTTTTTTACCAGCTTACTTTACCTTTTAAGGTCAACTTGCCCCTCTTTTCACTGGGTCAGTAGGCACACAGGCCTGTCTGTGAATCCATGGGCTTTCTAGTGTCTAGAATCTCTTATGCAGACAGACTAAGGCCAACCCTTTGTGAGAGAATTAATATTTGGTTATTGATTACAATATCTAATCTATTTGATTACTGATTAGGGGAATACTTATTCAAAATCACTGGTGACTGGCACATCTGTTGAGCAGCATTAATACTGAATGATATAAAAAGGTTTTGGCAACATATGCTGCCATCCAGATGACATCTATTTCAGGAAAGGTCCTGCTTGTTTCAGCAAAACAATGGAAAACCACATTCTATATGTACAACAGGATGGCTCTGTATTAAAAGAGCCCGGGCGCTAAAGAGGCCTGCCTGTAGTCCAGACCTGTCACTACTGATAACATTTGGCACATTATGAAACAAGAAATACATAACTGTGTTGTTATTTCACTAACATTTTTCATATTAATCACAATGTCATTTTTCGTATTTTTTTTTTTCTTTCTCCAAGGCGCTCCTCGGGAGATCAGTCTCAGAAAGTGCACATTAGCCTGGGTGTGGCTCTCATTCTGTTGAATGGACATTTCATAATGAATGATCTAGTTGTAAATGTACAAACTGCATGTATCTACGTGGCAGTTCTACTCCACTACTCTCTGCTGGCCACTTTCACCTGGACAGCTATTGAAGGATTCCACCTCTACATGCTGCTGCTGAGGGTCTTTAATATCTACATCAGGAGATATCTACTCAAACTAAGCCTGGTGGGCTGGGGTAGGTTGAGATCTTCAGCTAATTTAATGGGAAAGAGCTTCATTGTTTATGATTTATATATTTACATGATGCTTTGAACAATTCTTCTTCTTCTTTTGGCTGCTCCCTTTATGGGGCGCCACAGCGGATCATCTGCCTCCATCTTGCTCTATCCACTGCCTCCTCTACTTTTACAACAACCATCTCCATGTCCACCTTCACTACATCCATAAACCTTCTCTGAGGTCTACCTCTTCTCCTTCTACCCAGTAGCTCCATCTCCAACATTCTTTGACCAATACATCCACTATTCTTCCTCAACACATGTCCAAGCCATCTCAACCTGACCTCTCTGGCTTTATCTCCAAACTGTTCCACCTTCACTGTCCCTCTGATCTGCTCATTTCTAATCTTGTCCATCCTTGTCACTCCCAACGAAAATCTCAGCATCTTCATCTCCGCCACCTCCAGCTCAGCCTCCTGTCTTTTAGACAGCGCCACAGTCTCCCAAGATATTGGAAGTCATCCACCTTTACGACCTCTACTCCTTGCATCTTCACCTTTCCACCTGCCTCCCTCTCATTCACACACATGTATTCCGTCTTATCTCTACTGACCTTCATTCCTCTCCTCTACAGTGCAAACATCCACCTCTCCAGATTCTCTTCCACCTGCTCTCTACTCTCACCACTGATTACAATGTCATCTGCAAACATCATGGTCCATGGAGTCTCCTGCCTGACCTCATCTGTCAACCTTTCCATCACCACTGCAAACAAGAAGGGGCTCAAAGCTGATCCCTGATGTAACCCTACCTTCACCTTGAAACCATTTGTCACTCCAACTGCACACCTCACCACTGTCTCACTATCCTCATACATGTCCTGCACCACCCTAACATACTTTTCAGCTACACCTGACTTCCTCATACAGTACCACAGTTCCTGTCTTGGCACCCTATCATATGCCTTCTCTAGATCCACAAAGACACAATGTAGCTCCTTCTGACCTTCTCTGTACTTCTCTACCAACACTCTCAACACAAAAATTGCATCTGTGGTAATCTTTCTGGGCATGAAACCAAACTGCTGCTCACTGATCTGAACCTCTCGCCTTAGCCTTGCTTCAGCAACTCTTTCCCATACCTTCATGGTGTGGCTAATCAACTTTATACCTCTGTAGTTACTGCAGCTCTGCACATCACCCTTGTTCTTAAAAATGGGGACCAGTACAGTGCTTCTCCACTCATCAGGCATCCTTTCACTCTCCAGGATTTTGTTAAACAACCTGGTTAAAAAGTCCACTGCCTTCTCTCCTAAACATCTCCATACCTCCACAGGTATGTCATCTGGACCAACTGCCTTTCTATTCTTCATCCTTTTTAAAGCTGTCCTCACTTCCACCTTACCAATTCTCTGCATTTCCTGATCCACTATCTCTCCCCCCGTTGTCCTCCTCTCTCTCTCGTTTTCCTTACGTACTCCTTCCATCTACTCAGCACTCTCTGTTCACTCACTAGTACATTTCCCTCTCTATCCTTTATCAGCCTAACCTGCTGTACATCCTTTCCAGCTCTATCTCTCTCTTTAGCCAAACGATACAAGTCCTTTACTCCTTCTTTACTGTCCAGCCTCTCATACAGCTCATCATAGGCCTGAGCCTTTGCCTTTGCCACCATTCTTTTCGCTATGTGACTAGCCTCACAGTGCTCCTGCCTACTTCCTTCATCTCTCTGGTTATCCCACTTTTTCTTAGCTGCCTTCTTCTTCTGAATACTCTCCTGGACTTCCTCATTCCACCACCAACTTTCCTTGTCTTCTTTCCTCTGACCAGACGAAACACCCAACACATTTTTGCCAGTTTCTCTCACCACCTTAGCTGTATTTTCCCAGTCCTCAGGTAGCTCCTCACTGCCCCCAAGGGCCTGTTGCAATTTTTCCCTGAACTTCCTGCAACCATCCTCCTCCTTCAGCTTCCACCATCTAATCTTTGGCTCTGTCTTCACTCTCTTTATCTTCTTTGTTTCTAATCTCATTCTACAGACAACCACCCTATTCTGCCTTGCTACACTTTCCCCTGGTACCACTTTACAATCTCCAATCTCCTTTAGGTGGCATCTCCTGCTAAGGATATAATCCACCTGTGTGCACCTCCCTCCACTCTTGTATGTCACCCTGTGTTCTTCCCTCTTCTGAAAATACATGTTCACCACAGCCATTTCCATTCTCTTTGCAAAATCTACAACATCTGACCTTCCGCATTTCTGTCTTTCACACCATACATAACCAGCACCTCTTCATCCCCTCTGTTCCCTTCACCAACATGTCCATTGAAGTCTGCACCAATCACCAATCTCTCCTCTCTAGGGACACCATCTACCACTTCATCCATCTTACTCCAAAATGCCTCTTTCTCCTCTAACTGACAACCAACCTGTGGTGCATATGAACTGACCACATTCAAAATTATACCATCAACCTCCAACTTCAGGCTCATGATCCTGTCTGACACTCTCTTTACATCCAGAACACTTTTCCCAAGCTGCTCCTTTAGGATTATCCCTACTCCATTTCTCTTCCTCTCTACACCATGATAGAACAGTTTGAATCCACCTCCAATGTTCCTGGCCTTGCTTCCTTTCCATCTGGTCTCCTGGACACAGAGAATATCTACCTTCCTTCTCTCCATCATGTCTGCAAGCTCTCTGCCTTTTCCAGTCATTGTCCCTATGTTCAGAGTCCCTACTTTAACCTCCACACTCCTGCCTTTCTTTCTCTCTCGCTGCCTTCTAACCCGCCTTCCACCTCTCCTCTTTGATGGTCTTCGACCTACAGTAGTCCAATTTCCACCGGCACACCGGATATGGTCGTTGTTAACCCGGGCCTTGACCGATCCGGTATGGCAATCATATTTGTGATCTGCATGATAGTTTTGGCACACTTTTTACGCCGGATGCCCTTCCTGACGCAACCCTCACCATTTATCCGGGCTTGGGACCAGCACCAGAAGTACACAAAGTACACCCCTAATATTTACTTTATCCCAAGTATTCCATTGTTGACATTACTCATATATTCTTTAGGTTTTCCTGCTGTTGTTGTTATTTTGATCTTCATCATTGACAAAAATGTGTACCTGAATGTGGGCTCATCTTCAGGGAACAGCAGCAACACCGAAGTGTAAGCTTAAGACAAGTCTTCACTTTTAGACATAAAGTTTCTACTCTACAATGAAAAAGAACAAGACAACCAGCTATTAGATCTTATATGATGATTATTATCTAACGAAGCCATGTGCAGTCAGCTCCATAATTATTGATACCCTGGGTAAAGTAAATTTAGCCTAACAATGCAAAACCACATTTGTCACAATTATTGGCACTCTTCCCTTTAGTAAGTTGTGAAAACACCCTGCCAACATAAGTCTCAAGTCTTCTGCCATAGCTCTTGAGGTGATTGGAGAATTGGAGGGCAAGGTCACTCTTCAATCTTTCCATATCTTCAAGTGTCCTAGGTCCTCTCTTTTGGACTGACCTCTTCCACTCACCTCACAGGTTAGATCAGCAGACTTTCCATGTCAAAAGCTTGTTTCTGTCCAGAAATCCAAAACACAAAGCAATCCAAGAAGGCAACAGTACCAAAGGGGCAAAACGCAAATCAGAAATGGGTAAACTAATCCAACAGTCAAAACACAGAATAATAGGTATAAGAGAACGCTCAGTGATTGCCTAAGCAATTCCCATGCAAAGTTCTGAACCTATAATTGCTCTTTTGGAAATATTGAGTCCCCACTTAAATATCCCAGTAGTATATGAGACTCAAGTGTAAGGGTTCAATAATCAGGCGAATGAGATCACTGATAGGCGCGAGGGGAAACCACGTGATCAGTCTGAGAATCCTGGGGATTGAAGTCTTCTCCAATGATGGAGTCAGATAGCACGTGATTGGTCACATGAAGTGCATGACAGCTACCTTCTATCTTTTGCAAACCTCCAACTATGATCCTTGAACAAAACGTTTTTGCCTCTCTAGCCGTCCTCACTGTGCATGCGGGTAAAATAAACATGCATTATCTCTCAAACCAGTTCATTACAGCTCTGGTTGTTTTAACCCGTTAAAATCCCAGACCTATTACATACATTTCTTTTTTTTACCCTTACCCCTTGTTTTCAAGTGTCAACATAACCCCTTGTAACTGAGTACCAAGTAGTTGAAATCTTGCCCTATGAAATGGGACAACCTCAAATTTAAATAAATAAATAAATAAAAAATTGTTTCATTGACAGATACTAGTGATGCCCTGTAGGCGACCCGGCCTGAATTCAGTGTTAGCAGAGGAGGGTAAAGTTCAGCCACCTCGCCACTGGGCTTTAGTTACATTTAGGGCATCATATGCTTTCAAAGAGAGAGTATAAGACAATTATTAATTAATTAATTAATTATTTAATACCCCTAATTCTTTGGTGATACGAAGCTGAAGTCAGCTATTCACCAGCTTCTTGTTCGAATTTTCCTGTTCCACCTTAAATTGTGCAGCAGTTACATTCTGGCACTTCAGGCGTCAGCACTGCTGGAGTATTTAAGGTGGAACGAGAAAGTTAGCTAGCTAGCTACTGAGACATTGGCATGCTATTTGCAATTTTCTATGCTTTTTATGAAGAAAAGACCATAATACACTGAAACGACATTAAACTACGAAAATACAGTGGTTATCGTATTTTTTACCATAGAAAATTCTCACATTTGTGGGTTTCCTTTAATTCTATCTGAAAACCTCCATTTGGAGGGTCATGTAGCCCTAACACTTCACTCTACCCCTCTATCTCAACAAAAATTGGGACACTCTACCCCTAGATGTGAACGTGCAGTGGTAGGGGCGAGGGGTGAAATGGGATTGGGCATAAGGCTTATTATAAAACTAAAGTGACTTGCAAACTGGTTGAGCTATTCTTAAGTTGTTGATGTGTATTCTAAAACTTTGGGCCTAGACGGTTTGTAGCTATATTTCACATAAATATCGTCTGCTTTAGGTAAACCTTTTGTCTCATTTAATTTGTGTATTCCCTAGTCTTTCTCAAGTTGGTGAATGATGAAGGGTATTTGATTTTGACACATCATATAGTTATAACTATAGTGAAACCTGAAGTCATGGGAGACCACTTAAATTTTCCTGAACGCTCAGGAGTTGCATTTTGATTATAAGAATGCCAATAATTTTGACATGTGGTTTTGATAAAAATTGTGTTTTCTTAGATAAAATTTATTTCAATTCAAGGTTAGATATTTATTTTATTTTCAATGTGATATTTAAACTTTAAATAATTAGCAGAACATAAAACACATTTCTTACTATTACAAGTTTAATAAATGCCAATTTTATTGCAGCTTATTATTTAAGAAACAAAAACATTTTATAGTTTATTTAATGTGTCATTTGAAATTAAGACCACACTTCTTGTACTGACACTATTCTCTAATCTTTTTTCTCACCCTCCATCACACCTTCCATGTAGATGCTACATCTCCAGTGGTGTAGTGAAAAATGTCACCATTTACGGCTTCTTCTGTGTGATATTTGCCTTTAACCTGGGCACGTTGGTGGTGGTTGTCCGGACTCTTTTCTTCAAGCGCCATGTGTTCCCGGGTCGACATCAGAAACGTAGAGCCAAAGACGTCTGCACAATTCTGGGCATCACCTGTCTACTGGGCATCACCTGGGGTCTGATCTTCTTCCCCTTTGGCCAGCTTTCCACCGTTGGCCTCTATTTCTTCTGTATATTCAACTCACTGCAGGGTGAGTAGAAGCAGATCATCAGATCTGGGGCCTGGTTGTTGATGAAGTGCATCACTTTTAAAATGTAACATTTAGCAAAATTGTTTACATATAACAGTATTCAATTTAGGTAACACACTATACACTACATGGGAAAAAGTATATGGACATCCCTCCTAATTACTGAGTTCAGGTGTTTGCACCACACCTGTTGCTAAAAGGGTTATAAAATCAATCACATACCCCCATAGACAAACAGTGGCAGTAGGATGGGTCATACTGAAGAGCTCAGTGACTTCAAACATGGCATAGGAATGTTATAGGAAGACACCTCTGACACAAGTCTGCCATGCTAGTCAACTGTAAGTTTTATTATTGTGAAATGGAAGAGTCTAAGAGCAACAACACCTCATTTATGAAGTGGTAGACCACGCAAGCTCACAGAGCAGAGCCGGCAAGTGCTGAAGCGTGTAGCATGTAAAAATCAGCTATTACCTGTTGCATCACTCACTACAAAGCTTTCGACCTGCCTCTGGAAGCAACATCAGTACAAGAGCTATATTTTGGAGCATCATGAAATTGGTGTCCATGGCCAAGCTTACAAGCTTGCAGACAAGCTTAAAATTACTATGCGCAATGTCAAGCGTTGGCTATAGTGGTGTAAAGTATACTGCCACTAAACTTTGAAGCAGTGGGAACGTGTTCTCTGAAATGATGAATGATGCTTCACTATCTGGCAGTCTGATGAATGCACAGTGCCAGCAGTACAGCTTGGTTGAGAAGAGGAGGAGAAGGAGGTGAAGCTGGGCTCTCTCCTTAGATCTAGTGAAGGGTAATATTAACGCTACAGCATACAAAGACATTTTAGACAATTATTTCAAATTCCAAATTCATGGCAGCAGTTTGGGGAAGGTCCTTACCTGTTCCAGCATGGCTGTACCCGTGTGCAATAAGTGAGATCCATTAAGATATGGAGTGATGAGTTTGATGTGGACAATCTCCAGTGTTCTGCACAGAGCCCTGACCTCAACCCCAGTAAACGCCTTTGGGATGAACTTGAATGTCGAAGGCCAGGCCTTCTCATCTAACATCAGCCTGATCTCACAAATGCTCTTTTGACTGAAAGGGCACAAATTCTCATAGACACATAACTCCAAAATGTTATAGCCACAAAGACAATCAACTAAAAAAAATAACATGTGTAATGGTTAAGTGTCCACATACTTTTGGCTATAGAGTGTGTTGCCTATGTGATCAGAATTTTTCACACTGACCTGCACTGCCTACAGTAAGCATGAGTAGCAGTGTCTGGTATATTTTAAATTGTTCTCTGATGTCTACATAGAAGGTATCTGACTGGTCCAGTTTAGCCCTAGAATGAAACAAGCTGTTTTCTCTTTTTTGGTGGCCTCACAAATAATCTGATTAGCTCTGCTCCGATTAGCTGGTCTACAATGAGGCACTGTGATGGTTCACACCTAAGCAACATGGTAAAATGGACACAGATAGGAAAGTAAAATGAGCCTCCATGTAAAAACACTAGGTCATACTACAACCCCAATTCCAATGAAGTTGGGATGTTGTTTAAAACATAAATAAAAACAATACAATGATTTGCTAATCCTTTTCAACCTATATGCAGTTGAATGCATTACAAAGACAAGATATTTAACATTCAAACAGAAACTTTATTGTTTTTTGCAAATATTCACTCATTTTGAATTTGATGCCTGCAACATGATCCAAAGAAGTTGGGACAGGGGCATGTTGACCACTGTGTTACATCACCTTTCCTTTAACACTCAATAAGCGTTTGGGAACTGAGGACACTAATTGTTGAAGCTTTGTAGGTGGAATTCTTTCCCATTCTTGCTTGATGTACAACTTTAGGTCGGGGTCTCCGTTGTCGTATTTTGCACTTCCCTGAAAAAGACGTTGCTTGGATGGCAGTATATGTTGCTCCAAAACCTGTATGTACCTTTCAGCATTAATGGTGCCTTCACAGATTACCCATGCCATGGGCAATAACACACCCCCATACCCTCAGAGATGCTGACTTTTGAACTTTGCAATGATAACAATCCGGACAGTCCTTTTCCTCTTTGGCCCGGAGGACACGATGTCCATTATTTCCAAAAACAATTTGAAATGTGGACTCGTCAGACCATCATCTCAGATGAGCTCGGGCTCAGAGAAGCTGGCAGCGTTTCTGGGTGTTGTTGATATATGGCTTTCGCTTTGTATGGCACAGTTTTAACTTGCACTTGTAGATGGAGAGATGAACTAATGAACTGACTGTTCACTGACAATGGTTTTCTGAAGTGTTCCTGAGCCCATGTGGTTATATCCGTTACAGAATGATGTCGGTTTTTAATGCAGTGCCGCCTGAGGGATCGAAGGTCACAGCGTTGGTTTTCTGCCTTGCCGCTTACTTGCAGAGATTTCTCCAGATTCTCTGAATCTTTTGATGATATTATGGACTGTAGATGATGAAATCCCCAAATTCCTTGCAATTGCACATTGAGAAACGTTGTTACTAAACTGTTGGACTATTTGCTCATGTTCACAAAGTGGTGAACCTCGCCCCATCCTTGGTTGTGAATGACTGAGCCTTTCCCTTTATACCCAATCATGACACTCACCTGTTTCCAGTTAACCTGTTCACCTGTGGAATGTTCCAGATGTTCCAATGTTCCAGTGTTTTCTGAGCATTCCTCAACTTGACAAATGACAACCTCAACAAAATGAGTGAATAAGGTTTATCCATTTGAACATTAAATATATTGTCTTTGTAGTGTATTCAAGTGAATATAGGTTGAAAAGGATTTGCAAATTATCGTATTCTGTTTTTATTTATGTTTTACACAACGTCCCAACTTCACTGGAATTGGGGTTGTATTTACGTAGCTATGCTAGTAACTTGGAGTTTGGTAGTGGCTAACATTACCTATCCTAGCTAGTTGCTTTCAATCTTGTAAGTACACTGCTCAAAAAATAAAAATAAAGGGAACACTTAAACAACACAATATAACTCCAAGTAAATCAAACTTCTGTGAAATCAAACTGTCAACTTAGGAAGCAACACTGACTGACAATCAATTTCACATGCTGTTGTGCAAATGGAACAGACAACAGGTGGAAATTATTGGCAATTAGCAAGACACACTCAATAAAGGAGTGGTTCTGCAGGTGGGGACCACAGACCACTTCTCAGTACCTTTCTGCTTTCTGGCTGATGTTTTGGTCACTTTTGAATGTTGGTGGTGCTTTCACACTCGTGGTAGCATGAGACGGACTCTACAACCCACACAAGTGGCTCAGGTAGTGCAGCTCATCCAGGATGGCACATCAATGCGAGCTGTGGCAAGAAGGTTTGCTGTGTCTGTCAGCGTAGTGTCCAGAGGCTGGAGGCGCTACCAGGAGACAGGCCAGTACACCAGGAGACGTGGAGGAGGCCGTAGGAGGGCAACAACCCAGCAGCAGGACCGCTACCTCCGCCTTTGTGCAAGGAGGAACAGGAGGAGCACTGCCAGAGCCCTGCAAAATGACCTCCAGCAGGCCACAAATGTGCATGTGTCTCTACAAACGGTTAGAATCCGACTCCATGAGGATGGTATGAGGGCCCGATGTCCACAGATGGGGGTTGTGCTCACAGCCCAACACCGTGCAGGACGCTTGGCATTTGCCAGAGAACACCAGGATTGGCAAATTCGCCACTGGCGCCCTGTGCTCTTCACAGATGAAAGCAGGTTCACAATGAGCACATGTGTCAGACATGACAGTCTGGAGACGCCATGGAGAGTGATCTGCTGTGCGTAAGTAATTGTGTGGGGTGGTGCATGCTTTAGTCCAGGTCTGGGAGGAGATCCCTCAGGAGACCATCCGTCACCTCATCAGGAGCATGCCCAGGCATTGTAGGGAGGTCATACAGGCACATGAAGGCCACACACAATACTGAGCCTCATTTTGACTTGTTTTACGGACATTACATCAAAGCTGGATCAGCCTGTAGTGTGTTTTTCCACTTTCATTTTGTGACTCCAAATCCAGGCCTCCATTGGTTAATAAATTTGATTTTTGTGACTTTGTTGTCAGCACATTCAACTTTGTACAGAACAAAGTATTCAATGAGAATATTTCATTCATTCAGATGTTATTTGAGTGTTCCCTTTATTTTTTGGAGCAGTGTACATTAAAGCTGTTAGCTCACTAATAGTTGGTCAAGGTTTGAAAAACTGTCCAGAGTGAAATCTGCAGACTTTTATTCTGCACCCTTAAGTAAAGAACTGGGCTCTTTTCACCACTCTCTGTAGTGCCTCGTAGTCAGCAAAGGCAAGGGCCAGTGAAGTTGCCACTTTGCATTAGGAATGTAATATCAACAAGCATAAATGCCATAAAACTTTTCTAGGACAAAAAAGTGCTCTGTTCTTTGTAGGGATTTTGATGGATCTTAATCATTTCTTTATTTGTCATTTCAGGATTATTCATCTTCATTTGGTTGTGCTTGTCCAAATCAACATCTAGTGAGAGCCAAGAGAATATGAACACACACACAACCAATACCTAAACTCCACTGCAACTCTGTGGCCAATTACTGGGTCATTTAGGGGACACTTTTAAAGATCATATATAAATACATACAGGTTCTCAATTTATTAACTCTTAACAGTGGAGTGGAGTTAGGTCCAAATCAATCTCCTCCCCATCTTGTTTCTTGTGGTCCTGGGATTTAAACTACCTTTGGAGCTGCTTGTTTCTTTTGCTTTTGCATCCGTTTGTCATTATTATTTATATTGTTTATGTACATTCTTGTATGTTTTGCACAAAAAATATTTGTACTTTTAAGCTTTTTGTATTTGAATGTCTGTTGAACGTGTGTGTGTGTGTGTGTGCGTGTGCAAGTTTTCATATTTTAAGACAATGTCACAACCCAGCTCAAAACTCTGAGGCCATAATTGGTGTTCAAAAACATCCAACCAAATACTGCAGTTACAGCACATTTGGCACTAGAGGGCACTGTGGGTGTAAACAAAAAATATAGTTGATCCAGTGTGTTTAGTGCCTGAACAGTGGTTGGCCAGTAAAAAGGAAATTGTTCTACAATGGCCAAATCAAAGTCCAGACCTCAATCCAGTCAAGAACCTGTGGCACTGTTTGAAAATTGCGGTCCAGGAGCATCGTCTGACCAACCTGTACAACCTGGAGTGAATCTGCCAGCAAGAATGACTCCTAAACAGTGAGCAAAGTTCGTAGAAATGTACCCCAACAGACTTAAAGCTGTCACTTTAGCAACAGGTGGTTCTACCAAGTAGTAGTCTGAAGGGTTGAATACTTATGCAAACAGCATTTTTACATTTTACATCAGATCTATTGACAAATCAGGAGCTTTGAAAATGTACTTTAAGAGCATATTAGTTTGCAAAAATAAAATATTGTCAGAAACAATCCAAGTTATTTGTAATTGAGACAAATCTGATTACTTTTAAGGGGGTTGAACATTGTGGTGTCAGAACATGCTTTGGTTCCCATGATACTTTGCTCATGCCTAGCCAGGCTGTATTTAGTTCTAAAAACAGGAAGTAAAAGTTTTCGGTTGCATTATTCAGTGTGCCATGCTATGTTTACAGGTTATGCAAACTTTTGAGCAGGTTGGGTTCTGTGTTCTGGGAATGGGTTACCCTCACCTTGTGTCCTTCACAACCCTCAGCAGGATTCACATCAGGCTGTGGTTGTAGGTTTAGAGCAGTGGCGGAAGAAATACACAAACCATCTACTTGAGTTAAAGCAGAGATACCCAAGGTAAAATATTACTCTAGTAAAAGTAGACGTTCCTCCCTTTAGACCTCCAGTTGAGTAAAAGTACTAAAGTATTTGCCTTCAAATGTACTGAAGTATCAAAAGTAAAATACTACAAGATTAATTATAACTCTAATATCCTGTTGTCATTTTAGTAAGAAGACTCTTTCTACATTAACTCATGTCATTAATTAGTCTGGCACTGATGTCTATCAAAATTATCATAAACACAAAACACTGAAGGTAAAGAGTTTCCATCAGGAAGAACTGAGTGGGTCTGAAATCACTTTTTACAAACAAGCAAAGTTTCAGTTTAAGATTTATTTAAACTTAGATACAAGTTTAAATTTCATAAAGCTTGCTTTAAACTCAGGATCACAAATGAGTTCCTTTACTAAATTGATCAGTAGGTCTCTGTTCATAAACATAAACTAGCCAAAACAAATTTTTACTATAAAATGAAATGGTGTAAAAAGACACGTCAGTCACGACTGCATATGTGGACATATTTCTATATTGTGGTCTATTTACACAAAGTTAGGTTAGTTCATCATTTATGTTGAATAGACTGACGTTGAACAGTGCGCTTGCACTGGGTCGGTATGTCCAACAGGTCAAAACAAACTTAAAACAAAGTGTGCGCTGTTGCCTCATTGGTGAGCTTGCTTCACTCTTTTTTAGCAGGCTATGTTTTTATATATATATAAGCCAAAAATGATTTTGCAAAATGTAGAGGAGTAAAACTAAGATAGTTGACTTTGAAATGTAGTGGAGTGAAAGTGAAAAGTCACCCAAAATGAAAAAACTTCAGTACAGATACCCAAAAAAACTACTTAAGTAAAGTAACGAATTAACTTTACTTGGTTACTGTTCAACACTGCTTTAGAGAGGCATATTTGTTTCTGTGGAAACCAGAGATATGTGTCTGGCTTGTACTCTGACTGCTGAGTCAGTTTCAAATGAAGTACCTTTTACTCCTGTTCTTCAGTGGTCAAGACCACCACGGAGCCCCACAGAGCAAGTATTATTTGAGTGGCGGATCATTCTCTGCACTGCACTGGTCATAGAGAGGGCTCACAGGATTCAAAGATTCACACCAAACACGAATGCAGCCCCAAGAGCTATGATCATGAAGTTCCTGAATTATAAAGACAAGGTACGTGTAATGAACGAGGCCAGAGCCAAAAAAGAGGTTCTGTTTAAAAACCACCAAGTGATGCTTTTCCCTGATCTCTCTGCGGAGGTTAACAAACAATGAAGGCAGTTTGACGAAGTCAAGAAGAAGATAAGAGCTAAAGGACTAGACTACGGGTTCATCTTCCCAGCTTGTCTTTGTGTGTCCTTCAACAGCCAGTCACACATTTTCCAGAGCCCACTTGTGGTAGAGAACTTCTTAAAGAATATATAAAGTATGGCAGGAGACTACTAGAACAGTGCTGGAGGTTTGAGAAACTTAAATATTATCCACACACTGTGGGATTAACAGACATGCTAGCCATGTTATAGTCAAAAGCCTTCAGCAACTAGATCGGCAGTTTTGCTTTTGCTGACCTTGAAAATGGTGTAATGTGTTTTACATAAAATGACCTTTTTGTTTTTCATTTTCTCAAAAAGCTTCGACAGACAGAGTTTATATATGCTTTCCCACAACATTTTTGATATGGACAATGATGCCTATTAGCTTGGATACCAAAGGGGATGAAGACATGTGATGGGGAGCTCATTTTATGAGAGTAAAGCACAGAACGGCTCCTCCTGTTTAGTTTTGGTGGATCTGCTGAGCCTTTGGAAATAATTGGGGAAGGGGTTAAAACCAGATATCCATATCTGGTAAAGTCAGGGGTGCAACTACATACTTTCTGAGGTGGATGCAAACATATTATCGGCGATTTAGTGACACCACTAGTGACACCAGCGAGCTGAGCTTTAGACCAGGCTACCACGGTTAGGATATTAACTAGAATGTTGACTAGCTAGGTTAGCTAGCTAAACAGGCTACTATAAAGAGCTATGGCTTGACTAATGTCACTCGTTTTGAAGTTAAACCGAGAAAATAACCAGTTCAGGATTAATCAGGTCGTAGCTGGAGAACCAAGTTTAGCTTTAACGTTAGCTTGCTGCCTCACTGCTATCATTCATCTGGCTGGCTGGGTAATATTAATATGGCTAGCCTTAGCTAGCACAGTAACATCCATCTTAAACTGAAAAGGCGATCTCTTCTGATTGTGTGAATCTATTCACGGTGAAGTACGGGATCTTTGGGGAAACTATGGAAGGTTTGACCTCTATTAGATTCCTTTATTTTTGAATAAGTGCATTTGGGAACGCAGCAGTGAGGCAGCTTTGCTAGAACCCAGTGGTCCAACGCTACTTTCGTACCCTACAGTCTCGTTTTGGTAGACAAAGGTGACGTGACGTAGGTGAATAAAGCGTATAAACTGACCAACCTGCTGTCTCAACCACTTTGAGAAGCTTTTCTTCATCCCTACAACATCTTTTTCTCTCTCCCTCTTCCGTTTTGTGCCCCGGAGAGCTTTTTTTTTCTGCCCCTCCATCCTAAACACCCTGCAGGTGCTTGCGCCACGACGGGAAAAAAAAAACAAAATAAAACACACGCCTTGACGGGTTCCCTATGGGGCGCGTTCTCAAGCGCCTGTGTTTGGGAGCAAATGACAGGAGGGTAGGGGACGGAGTGGATGGGCGCCTGATTAGTGCTGTGCTGTTTTTTGATGTGTATTATCATACTTGAACAAACAGCTCTTACAGAAAATGCAGACTAGAAATAATTTTCCGGCATCGTTTTGGCGCCCCTCTAGTGCAGCGCCCATATGCGCCGCATACGCTTGCAGCATCACAGAGGGAATGAAGTCCAGTCGGGTCCGTGCGGAGGGGGTGATCACATTACTGACAGAGAAAAACAGGTACTACTACTACTACTACTACTACTACTACTACTACTACTACTACTATCTATAACTATGTAAGCATTATTTTAAAAAAGAAATATAGGTGTAAATCTTACCATAATGGATCTCGGTCTTCATTAGGAGGGCCAGAATGTATAATTTTACAGTGAGCTGGTGTATTTAAGGCATACAGATTACTGCAGTTACTGCTGGAAATTTACTTACACACACACACACACACACACACACACACACACACACACACACACACACACACACTTTAAGCCACTTCTCCCTCAGGGTCACGGGGTGTAAATTTACATCAATTTAAAAAAATTTTAACCGACTCGTGTTTATATGTGATGTTTTTCTGTGAGTTTTCACGTCTAACCACTCTGAGTTTGTTTACATCTTAACCACTTAATTAAAGAGAAATTTTTAATTGTTCTCTGATGTCTGTATAGATGATGTGACTTTGCTCGGATGTGTTTTTACACGCCCATTTACAATCCTTTGGTTTGGCTCCAGAATAAAACAAGCTGTTGTCCCTTTTTGGGGGCTCTGGAATTATATTGACGGGCTCTGCTCCGATTTGCTGGTTTACCGTGAGGCACCTTGATGGATCACGCAGAATCTCCAAATAGACACAGGCAGGAAAATAAAATCAACCTTCTTGTAAATGATCTGGGTCAACAAACTATTTAGTTATTTGGAACACACTATTTTAGAATTTGGAATTCTTGACTGAGCATTTTGCTGACCGCTGCAGTCTAATTTTAGAAAAATACCTGCTGCAAAAACCAAAACATTCTTCATAAAGTAGTTTTTCTGAAAGATAAAAAAAACACAACCAGCAAAACGTTGGATTCATCTGCTCGTACCTTCAAATGCAGTTCCTTCTAAATGAAGGTAGCAAGGCAGCAGCCTTTGATATCAGACACAGTTCAGTAATGAAACCTGAAACAGTGGAAAGTAGTTAGTGGAAAGTTATGGACACAAATCTTTCACAAGTTTTCAAATAAAAAGTGGAGAGTTACACCTCCTGTAAAACTGAGCAAAACATTGCTTTTATTTGGAGAAATGTAGCACTCTGTTATTAATGCAGGTGCTCTCTACTTCCTCTTCTTGCATGTCGCCGTTGTTCCTCTTGTTCTTCCCTCTGTTGTTCTTCCCTCTGTTGTTGTTGTCCGCGTCCTCCTCATTTGTCTCTCCGCTTTAGACAGGTCCTGTCACACACAGTGTTACCTTGAGCTAAACACAGTACACCACACAACAAAACACCACACTAGCACTGCAGTTCAGCAGAATGGGTAACCATGTGCACCAGCACAGCCACATACCTGACAGGTGGTGTTTCAGGAGGGACAGCTGGAGCTAAAACTCTTTTTGAGAATCAGCTTCTCCAAAAACTGCACCCTATCCTCTCCTGTCTTGCACTCATCTAGAGCTTGATGAAGATGCAACAGCCTGAAGAATGCAAAGATACAACCATAAACAACTGTTCGTCTCTGACTCCAATCCTATCCAGCCCTCAAATATACACTTACCTGCCCCGCTTCTGGATGCAGTCCTTCAGGCCAGCAGATATCCTGCACTCGGTGCCTGTCTGTGTGTCTTGCAGCATCACAGAGGGAATGAAGTCCAGTCGGGGCCGTGCGGAAGGGGTGATCACATTACTGAGAGAGAAAGACAGACACATTTGTGAGACTACTACTACTACTACTACTACTACTACTACTACTACTACTACTACTACCTAGTTTGTTAACAAAAACTAGCAACATAACAGTTACTAACTGAGTTATAACAGTGTTTTACAGCAGCTTTGAATGTGTCTTATGCAATTAAATGTTAAAGCTGGAAAAATACATTTTCTATAACTATGTAAGCATTATTTTAAAAAAGAAATATAGGTGTAAATCTTACCATAATGGATCTCGGGCTTCATTAGGAGGGCAGCGGGGAAAGAGAGATTTCTCTACCAGACTCTCAATGGTCCTTCCTCCATGTTTGAGCTACAGGGAGAGAAAGCGCAACATGCTCATCACCATCTTTATTACTATAAGCAATGACACAGCTGCTGCACTTATACAGATAACAGTACAACCTACATCTGTTCTGGACCCATACCTGATGAGAATATCCAAATCCCATTGAGCCGTATGAGAAGGCCAGATCTGCGTCCAGCTTGCAGACTTTCTGAAAACATAAGAAATAAAATCATATATCTCTCTCTCTCTTTCACACAAGCAGGAAATAAAATAAGAGAATTTTTACTAAAGGTAAGACATTACCTTCTGCATGAGCCTCAAATTAAATTGATGACTCAATGAAGATTTCTGTGAGAAAAGAGAAGAAAAAAAGGTTAAGTTTTCATTTTTGGTAATCAGTGACACTGAGTGGCTTAAATAAAACCTTTACAGAGGTAGAAGGAGAACGCATCTTACCTTAAGAATTTCCTGCAGCATGATGGTGTCTCTGCCAATGAGTAGGGGGGTGGTTAAATCAGGATCCACCATAATCAGTTCCACCACCACCAAACTCGACTGCTGGACACCGCAGATGTCTTCCTTCTGGATCTGCAAACACAAAGACAACAAAGGTAAGGGGGGCTTTGTTATTTGTATCAATGTCTTACAGAACGACTTCAGAACAGAATATACACCCGCTGAAGTTGCTGCAGTGGTTTTGTAAAATAGCCATGCAGATAACAGCATTTTTACATTAAACAAATGGGTATCACGTTATATGCAAGTGCCTTTAAAGGCAAGTTTAAGAAGATATGCCAAAATCTCAAATCCTTGAAGACACCAGAGGGTTAAAACCCATTTGTCTGCTGTGCAAAGAGAGAAGACATTGATAAGTAATACTAACCTGTAGCGAAAAGTGTTTCCATTCATCGAAACACATGGGGTCACTGTAGGGCTGCTGCATGGTGTACTTCACCGTTCTCCCAGTAGTGATCCTCACAGCAGCCCGACTGCCTTTCTTCAAAGGAGCTGGTGCAGAAAAACAGCCAAACCAGAACAACAATTATTGATCAAGGCAAAAAAAATCAGCTGATAAGTTTTGTGGCTCGATATAAAGACAAACGCAAACCTAAAATCTAAACTTAACACTGAGACTGACAGAAACTTAACATACCAGATTTACTGAAGTCTCTGCAGGTCTTCAGGTTGACAGTTAGGACCCCTGCCTGTCAATGGAAAGAAAAATACATACATTTCAAGAGCTTTATAAGCCCGAGACATGCATTAACATCATTTCATAATGCAGTCAATTAATGTGACTTTACACTTCACAGTAGCTCAAATACAGAGAAATTTAAATGAATCTATTTAATCTGTTCTAAACATGAATAACACCTACCGGCGCTCCGAGTGGAATCAGCTGACGTGGTTGAGAAACGTCCTCATGCTCGTCTTCTACCTCAGCTTGAATGTACCGAGCTGAGGAACGGGATCTGAGGCGCTGCAGGGTGGCGATAAAAATGTAAGTGAACAAAAATATATATAATAATTCAATGAATGAAGCAATAATCAATTTTTAGAGGCGAGATGTTTTACTCCGAGCTAACTCAAGCTTAACTTATTCAATGTGCACTTGCAGAGTAAAAAAGGCAAGTTATCATTTGACTCAAATACTTTCAAAAAAATTTTAAATTCACAGTTCGATATAGTCTGTCTGAAGGGATTTCTCATATATATATAAAAACGTCATCTTTGGACAGTAGAGAAGTAAATAGGTACCTCAACCAAGGATCGGACTGTGGACAGCACTCTCTGCAACATCCTTCTTCCGGATGAGCTTGGTGCTGCAGGCTCCACCTGAGAAATTAAGACGGAGTTTTGAGTTTTGGTCACCAAATTAACATTGTAGCACCAATCCAGTGGCTCCATCTTCTTGTACTGGGGCTGAATCTCAAATGGTTCCCTCCTTCCTACATAGTGCACTACGTAGGGATTTAAATACTGGATCCTGCACCCCAACCGTGCAATCTATAGCTAAGAAAGTCATTTGGGACTCATCCATACAATGAATGATGCACTGTTGGCTGTAGAGCATAGAATTTCTAAACTTTCGTAACTAGCACACTATTTAGTGAGTACGGAGCCATTTTGGATTCAGCCCGGGTTTGACGCGACTTCTGACTGAAACAAATATTTGTAGCGTGTAATCCATTAAAGTAACTGTTAGATTTATATATTGTTGTTTTACAGTTAAAATGTACCGTAGTTACTTTATTTCAAGCCGTTGATATTAATGATGGAGTACTTTATGCTGCTATCAATCTTTTAGCCTGTTAGCTAGCTGACCAACCCAGTTCCAGTAAAGAACGTGTTGCCAGCCCCTCAGATTAAACAAAAACGGGTTGGCTGAATTTGGTTGTGTCCTGACACTCAGTGGATCCAAACTGAATTAATGTCAGAAAATAGTAACAATCATTTATAGGAGTAACTCGGGACTCACCTGCTGGCTTTCCACCTCGATGATTACTGCTTCCCCACCGTCATGGCCAGCCCACTCCGGTTTCTCCTCTGCAGTCTCTCCACTCATGGGTCCATCAGTCTGGACCTGACTCGGAGTCTCTGAAGTCAGGTCTTCTGCTTTGGACTCAGTGGAAGCTGGAGGCTGAACTCTCTTTTCAGGCCCGAACGACGTCTCTTTCTGAGGAAATTTCTTCCTTCGCTCGGCCCTACGCTGTTCTTTTCTCTCCATGTATTTCTCTCTAGCCCTCTTTCTCTCTTCTTCCTTCTTTTGCTGCTGTTCTCTTTTGCTGTCCATCTCCTTTTCCTCTCTCACATTTACAGCAATCATGTCCACTGTTTTCTTGCTGGTGACCTTGTCTTCCTCTCTCTCCTTTTCCTTTAGGGCCAGCCTCTCTCTCTTCAGACGTTTAGCTCTCTGAACAATTTCCAGAGTCTTCTGCTCTTTCCTGGCTAATTGTTCTTTGATTTTTTCCAGCTTTTGTTGCAGCCTTTCTTGTCTTTTATGGAATCTTGCGATTTCCATCTCTTGCTGCTTCACCATTTCCTCCAAACGTCTGACGTCATTCTCTTTTGGAACCTGCTGCTCCTTTTCTCTCTGCCTCTCCTGGATTCTATCCTTCTTGGAGAAGCAGTTGTAGGCTGTGGGACTGGGTGGGGAACACAGCTCCATCTCCTGCTCCATCTCCTGTAAAGCTACTGACTATAAGATACAAAATGACTGGGTTAATACAGGTGTGGTGACTCAGTGTTTGATAAAGAGCTGCTGTGCACTATTAATGTTGGACCTTTGTCATCTTCCTCTGCTTCTGGTTTCTAATGAATGCATTGGTCAGCC
This sequence comes from Pygocentrus nattereri, assembly GCF_015220715.1. Taxonomy (NCBI): domain Eukaryota; kingdom Metazoa; phylum Chordata; class Actinopteri; order Characiformes; family Serrasalmidae; genus Pygocentrus; species Pygocentrus nattereri. The sequence continues at coordinate 11,627,959 of NC_051225.1, forward strand.
TCTCAGGCAGTTTCAGAATGGTTCAAGTCATAACTGGGTAATGGGCAGTTCACGGTTTCAATGGGAAATCAAGGCTAACATTTATGCAATTTTATAACGAAACAAACTGTTTATTTTCAGTAAATTAGAAGCTGTTAATGTTTTCTGAATAGTATGGTAACCTGTTTCTGACAATGCAAGTCACCATATTGAGAAAGCTTCCCATAAGCATGACTTAGAAGCTCATAAGCATGACTTTGCATGTAAAAATGACTTACTTGCTCATAATTAGGCTTATCATAACTATCATATGATGAATGTGATTTATTCTATCAAACTAAGGACTTCTACATGAGAAAATTCTCATTATGAGACACTAAGTCATAATAAGAGATACTATATTAACTTATATCTTATAACTTATAACTTAGCTTTTATCTAAGTAAGAGACATACAGGGCTGTATATTTACTTTTTCTAAATAACAGTAGCTTAAATGAACATGTAGCAGTAGATGAAAGAATACATTAATAAACGTATTTCATTAAGAATAAACCGGATGAACTTAGTCATTGAAAAGTAAAGGAAATCTGTTCTCCACTGCGCATAATCGTTCAGTAGATGTTTGTTGTTGTTGTGCATCGCCGGTAGAGTTTGTTTACAAACTTTCATTTTGGACTCGCTCCCGAGCGCCCTCTACCGTTCGATAGACCCGCTAGACTTTACAGATTGGTAGTTCTCCTCTAAAAGTTCTCTGGTTTGTTTACAAACAGCTGCTGAAGTTTAAGTGTTTTTCTACGAACAGAGCTGCATAAATCTGAGAGTTACTTACCTTTTGAGAACTCATTGTCGAGCGCGTGACCGACGCTTCCGTGACAAAAAGCCGTTTGAGGCTAAACCGCCTGCGCTCTGCTATTTATAATCGCCAGTCACAATGGAGTCTCTATGACGTCATAGCGTCGGGTAGCCCCATTATGCCCATAAATGGATTTCCGGTTTAAAATGCCTCCACAAAGAACATAAACTGAATTCATTCCATTTTAAGCCAAAATCTATGAATAACGTTTTTTTTATATCTGCATTCATGAATTCTTACATTTACTGATTTATGCATCAGTTTAGCTACTTTTGTATTTAATGTGAATTTGACACATATATTGACATAACAAGCCAGCTAACGTTACTTATTCATACTTAGCTGATACTGCGGCTGAATAAAGGGTTAGTTTAGTACCTGTAGCCTAGCATTAGCTTTGCCATTACTTATCCAAATATAAAAACTCTAACAAAACCACACTACATGTAGAAGTTGTGAAATCCTTTGTATGTTCATGAAAAAATGATCAACTCCTTTTGAGATAAAATAAGGCGTAAAGGGTTTATAAACTGGTTTTTATTTAGGAAGCTAGTTCAAACCAATGGTGTAGCTTTGAAAATGTTTCCCAAAGCTTGCACTATAGCAGATTCCCCTGAATTAAAGTTACACTCTCAGAAAAAAGGTATAAAACTGTGACTTTATCACTGCGGTTCCCCTCTTGTCACTGCGGTGGTACCCTCAAGGGTACATCTCAGTACCTCTAGTCAGAGAACATGATTGTACCAATTGTTTTATATAGAACCCTCTTGACAGGCTTCTCTATAGCAGTAAAACTGTTCTTCTATTGTGACAGTGTCAAACCTGTAGCAATAAAAGAACCCTTCTGGGTGCTATATGTACCATTTTCAAAAGGTTCTATACAGAACCATCTATAGCACACTCTATCAGTCTGAAGAAAAAAGAAACCTTTAATCATGCAGACGGTTCTTTGAGTGTTTATGGTTCTATATAGAATTTTCTTTACTAAAGAACTCTTGAAGAACCATTGTTAAAAGTATAGTTAGACACTTGAACAATTTACTTCGGGAAACATGAAGAGTACTGGCTGCAGTATTTTGTGCACCATAAGCTGTGAAAAAAACCTTTTTGAATCTGTCTAACATGAAGATTTTGTCTGGTTGTCTTCTTATTTTCGATAGTTCAAATATTTTATTTGATTATTCTCACACCTGAAAGCTGCTTTGTGCATTCAGACTTCAAAAAAGGTCCCAAAGTCAACCCTGACATTCACCCATCGACTGGATGGACATGTTAGATTTGTAAATGACTAAAGTATAACTCAGGAACACAAGTTTGAGAATAAGTGCATTTATCTGAAAATGCTCGGATCAGTACGAATCCATGACATGTAACTAGTTATTAGTTACAAGCTTAGTTCCACCACCACCAAACTCGACTGCTGGACACCGCAAATGTCTTCCTTCTGGATCTGCAAACACAAAGACAAGAAAGGTAAGGGGGGCTTTGTTATTTGTATCAATGTCTTACAGAATGACTTCAGAACAGAATATACACCCGCTGAAGTTGCTGCAGTGGTTTTGTAAAATAGCCATGCAGATAACAGCATTTTTACATTAAACAAATGGGTATCACGTTATATGCAAGTGCCTTTAAAGGCAAGTTTAAGAAGATATGCCAAAATCTCAAATCCTTGAAGACACCAGAGGGTTAAAACCCATTTGTCTGCTATGCAAAGAGAGAAGACATTGATAAGTAATACTAACCTGTAGCGAAAAGTGTTTCCATTCATCAAAGCACATGAGGTAGCTGTAGGGCTGCTGCATGGTGTACTTCACCGTTCTCCCAGTAGTGATCCTCACAGCAGCCCGACTGCCTTTCATCAAAGGAGCTGGTGCAGAAAAACAGCCAAACCAGAACAACAATTATTGATCAAGGCAAACAAAATCAGCTGATAAGTTTTGTGGCTCAACACAAACTCAAACCTAAAATCTAGACTTAACACTGAGACTGACAGAAACTTTAAACATACCAGATTTACTGAAGTCTCTGCAGGTCTTCAGGTTGACAGTTAGGACCCCTGCCTGTCAATGGAAAGAAAAATACATACATTTCAAGAGCTTTATAAGCCCGAGACATGCATTAACATCATTTCATAATGCAGTCAATTAATGTGACTTTACACTTCACAGTAGCTCAAATACAGAGAAATTTAAATGAATCTATTTAATCTGTTCTATTTAGTGAGTACAAAGCCATTTGGGATTCAGCCCGGGTTTGACGCGACTTCTGACTGAAACAAATATTTGTAGCGTGTAATCCATTCAAGTAACTGTTAGATTTATATATTGTTGTTTTACAGTTAATCGTACCGTAGTTACTTTATTTCAAGGCGTTGATATTAATGATGGAGTACTTTATGCTGCTATCTATCTTTTAGCCTGTTAGCTAGCTGACCAACCCAGTTCCAGTAAAGAACGTGTGTTGCCAGCCCCTCAGATTAAACAAAAACAGGTTGCCTGAATTTGGTTGTGTCCTGAAACTCAGTGGATCCAAACTGAATTAATGTCAGAAAATAGTAACAGAATCATTTATAGGAATGACTCGAGTTGTGGGTGTGACTCGTACATTTTTACTTGGTTCAAATGGATCAAATGGATCTTTTGTGGCAGCTTGGACTTACTTTTGGACTTTTTTTTTTTTTTATGTCCACTGCTTTTTCACTGCTGCCCGTTTGACCTGAATATTTTGTGAGGCTGAAGTCGGATTCATTTTCGTCAGCATGTTTTTCCAGTTCCACCTTAAATGGTGCAGCAGTCAAAATTATATCCCAGTGCCAGAATGTAACCGCTGCACGATTTAAGGTGGAATGGTGAAATTCGAGCAAGAATCTGGCGAATAAGAAGCTGACTTTAGCTTCGTGGAGTTCTTGACCTTTTTCGGCCAATTAACTAATAGAGAGGATTTATTAAGCTTTTTATTCTGATGACGAAATATAACAAAAATACAAAACAGTGTCCACTTATCCTCATAATTGGAAATGTATGCATGACATTTAACTTGCTAGTTAACTAACTAGTTATCTAAATATTCAGTTTAGTCTCAGCCATTTACTGAAATATATGAAGTACTAGGAATTTTTCAGCCTGGAATTGCTTTTTCACTTATTTACAAACTTCAGTCTCAAAAGCACAATAACAAAAGCAGCCTGTTTCATTCTAGGAGGTAAAGAAAGGCTGGAAAATGAACATAATGCTTTTGAGCATTGTGCTTTTGAGACTGAAGTTTGTAAATAAGTGAAAAAGTCATGGCATAATAATTCAATGATTTTCTTATATTTGCTATTTTGAAAATATGCACTGACCACACACAAAATCTTATTTGTTTTGTTTAAAAATTAAATTAGTAATTCATTTGATCATTTGAAAAGCATATGTAATGTACCTTTATCACTCATTAAAGGTACCCAATAAGACCTTAAAGACCACTATTGTACTTGTGAGGGTACATTTACATTGCTTGTACCTTGAGGAACAAAAATAGACCTGAATAGTACTTTTTTTCTGAGAGTGTACGGCAGCTGCACCGCCTGCGACCGCAAGGCCCTTGAAGGAGTGGTGAGGAAGGCAGAAGCCATCATCGGCAACAAACTTCCAGCCTTACAGGACGTCTTTCAATCCCGCTGCCTTAGGAAGATCAAAAGGATCCAGTCAGACAGCGTCACCCAGCACACGGCCTGTTCACCATCCTGCTATCAGGCAGGACATTTCACGGCATAAAGGCTAAAACAACCCAGTTAGAGCAGTTTCTACCCACAGGCTGTCAGGCTTCTGAACAAGCTGTGAAGCTGTGGGTCCTTCCCAGCTACCTTTTCACACTGTCAGCATTATTATTATTATATCTCTGCTATGGACAATAACAGTTTAACACTAAGTCACTATAAATAACAATAACACTGAGTCACTTAAGTCTCTTTAAACGTACATTGTCTCTATATTTTGTATATTTAAGATATTTCAGTTAATTTTTCTTGTATTTTTGTTTGTACTTATTTCCTTTCTGTAGAGTGATCAGCTGAGCCTCACAACAACCATTACAATGCATATATGTCCTGACGTTGAGCAAACTACAAATGAACATGAAACTTGAAACTAATGTTGGCTTGCAATATTTCACAATTACTGTAATGATATTTTCACTATGCAGTTTACACTACAATACTGATGCAACTCACAGTTAATGTCTATAATATGTGCTGTTAGACCAGCTCATACCACTTCTTGTAAATACAGCGAATCAGTTTCATATGGCATCTAAAAATGTCTGTCTGTCTGTCTGTCTCGATGCTCTGAAGTCTCAGGTGGTTGCTAAGATGTTGCTGTGATATCCCAGGTTATTGATAAGTTGTTGCTAGGCTATTGTGGTATCCCAGGTGGTTTTTCTCAGATCACAAATTCATCACAGATTGACTAACTATCTAACTGTGGTATGCCAGGCAGTTGCTGAATTTTTGCTAGGCTGTTGCTGTGGTATCCCAGGCGGTTGCTGAGTTGTTGCTAGTCTGTTGCTATGGTATCCCAGGTGCTTGGTAAGTTGTTGCTAGGCTGTTGCTGTGGTATCCCAGGCGGTTGCTGAGTTGTTGCTAGGCTGTTGCTATGGTATCCCAGGTGCTTGGTAAGTTGTTGCTAGGCTGTTGCTGTGGTATCCCAGGTGGTTGCTGAGTTGTTGCTAGGCTGTTGCTATGGTCTCCCAGGCGCTTGGTAAGTTGTTGCTAGGCTGTTGCTGTGGTATCCCAGGTGGTTGCTGAGTTGTTGCTGTGGTATCCCAGGTGGTTGGTAAGTTGTTGCTAGGCTGTTGCTGTGGTATCCCAGGTGGATGCTAAGTTGTTGCTAGGCTGTTGCTGTTGTATCCCATGGTGGTTGCTGAGTTGTTGCTGTGGTATCCCAGGTGGTTGGTAAGTTGTTGCTAGGCTGTTGCTGTGGTATCCCAGGTGGATGCTAAGTTGTTGCTAGGCTGTTGCTGTTGTATCCCATGGTGGTTGCTAAGTTGTTGCTAACCTGTTGCTGTTGTATCCCATGGTGGTTGCTAAGTTGTTGCTAGGCTGTTGCTGTTGTATCCCATGGTGGTTGCTAAGTTGTTGCTAGGCTGTTGCTGTCGTATCCCATGGTGGTTTTTCACAAATCACAAATTCTTCAGATTTATCTAACTAGCAACACAGAGCTGATCATCAATCACATCATGTACCCACCATCATATTACAGCACTTGCACTCATACCAGTGAAACCAAATATCCCATAATAATAATAATAATAATATTATTACAGGATAAACTAGTAAACTAAAAAACAGAGCATAAGAAGATCAAAACCTGCCAAATGTCTTCAAACATATCTTTGGGTTTGAAATAACATGTTACAAGAAAAACTCCTGAGAAATGAACTGTAAACAAAACAATAAAAGTAGAATTAACGAAACCAAAATAATGATGGAAAGCTCCGCCTCCAGTGCTAAAATAAGGCAAGCTGCACAAATACCAATCATTTTCCCAGCATGCAAATAACAGCTAATTAAACGCTGTTAGTCATTTACAATTTCTTTGAGAAAGCATGACCTGCATCAGCCAGAATGTATAATTTTACAGTGAGCTGGTGTATTTAAGGCATACAGATTACTGCAGTTTCTGCTGGAAATTTACTTACACTTACACACACACACACACACACACACACACACACTCACACTTTAAGCCACTTCTCCCTCAGGGTCACGGGGTGTAAATTTACATCAATTTAAAATTTTTTTTAACCGACTCGTGTTTATATGTGATGTTTTTCTGTGATTTTTTTCACGTCTAACCACTCTGAGTTTGTTTACATCTTAACCACTTAATTAAAGAGAAATTTTTAATTGTTCTCTGATGTCTGTATAGATGATATGTGACTTTGCTCGGATGTGTTTTTACACGCCCATTTACAATCCTTTGGTTTGGCTCCAGAATAAAACAAGCTGTTGTCCCTTTTTGGGGCTCTGGAATTATAATGACGGGCTCTGCTCCGATTTGCCGGTTTACAGTGAGGCACCTTGATGGATCACGCAGAATCTCCAAATAGACACAGGCAGGAAAATAAAATCAACCTTCTTGTAAATGATCTGGGTCAACAAACTATTTAGTTGGCTATTTAGTTATTTGGAACACTATTTTAGAATTTGGAATTCTTGACTGAGCATTTTGCTGACCGCTGCAGTCTAATTTTAGAAAAATACCTGCTGCACTTTAAAAAAACCAAAACATCCAAAATCCAGTTCCTTCTAAATGAAGGTAGCAAGGCAGCAGCCTTTGATATCAGACACAGTTCAGTAATGAAACCTGAAACAGTGGAAAGTAGTTAGTGGAAAGTTATGGACACAAATCTTTCACGGGTTTTCAAATAAAAAGTTACACCTCCTGTAAAACTGAGCAAATAATATAATAGGCTGTATTTTACAATTTGGAACAAAAAGTGCCTTATAATTAATATTCTTGTATATCCACGTCATGTTTGCACAGCAGCAGCCACACACACGTGCCTTTAGAATCATATACAAAGCACACTCTAACAACAAAAGCGTAGAAACTTCATCTTTTGTGCTATAAATCAACAGAATTCCCAGTAATGAATCAGCTCCTGTTCACACATAAACCCTTGGCAGAAACTGTACAAGGTCTCTGTACAAGATCTTACTGCCATGTCAACTCCAGTGTATATTCACAATTAGTCCCTTTACATTTAATTTCCATTAAAATTTCACATAAAAGTTTATGAGAATGAAAGGGGCTTATGTCCTGACTTTTGGAATTGGGAGTTAACTCAAGAATTTCTGAAACTGAACAGCCCTACTGAACACTGAGCACAGGAGCACAGCTCAGTATGACATTATCAAGACCTCAAAAACCGAAATGCCAAAACAAGATCTGAACGGCAAACACAGTTACGCTGTCAAAACGTTGAATTGTAATTCCTCAGGAAGTTGTGACGACGTTATCTGACACCATCATGATAACAAAGGGGCAACGTTGTCAGTACGTTATCACAACCTCCTAGAATCCTCTGTTAGAATCTCCTAGAATCTGTCATGCTGTGAATGGAACGTCAAAGAATTTTGCGAAGTTGCTAACAGGCAGCCATAACACCATATAGAAATGTCATGAATAAAGGTGGTGACAACTTTGTTCAGACAATGTAAACAGCAGCATCATTTGACAATGTTGTAGCAACGTGTTATGGGATGGCAGGGAGGTATGTTTTGTTGATTTTCCAAGCGAAAATAAGTTAACACCTCCTCTACAGACAGCACTTTAATGCACAATTACTGTTTATTTTCTGAATGTAACACATTGAGAAAAAGCCTAAAGCATAAAATGGGGCCTGTGTGAAGCTTATGGCACATTTATTTTATGTTCTTTTTTTCGAATATGTCAAAATCTAATGAAACAGATATTGTGCTCTAAAATCTACCAAAAATTGTTGGACTTAACCCTTGTGTGGTGTTGGGGTCTATGGGATCCGTTTTTTAATGTTTAGCACAAAATTATGCAATATTTTATTATTTACTATTTTCAGTATCTTCACACTGTACACCCTCTACACATGTATACATCTTTGTGTATGTGTTTGCATATATATATGTGTGTGTGTGTGTGTGTGTGTGTGTGTGTGTGTGTGTGTGTGTGGGGACAGAGAACAAATTTAAATAAATGCGTGATAACCCGGCTGAGAAACTGGCTTCTTTACTAACATGGAATGATATATCCAACAGAAATGTTGCCTGCATTTGTATGATGGGTGAAAGGCATTTTCACATAGCCATGTCTCCAAGCAACTGAAGTACTAAATTGCTGGGGGATGTTGGTTAATGCTCTATTTTCCCACCTCATGCAAATAATGCTGTGACCTGTGTTGCTGTTCAAGCAAACAGCTGCTGAATTAAATGTCTGATTGTCAGTGGTGAACAGTAACTAAGTAAATGTAATTACTTAATTACTGTATTTATGGAGTTTTTTATTTTTTTATTTTGGGTGACTTTTTACTTTGACTCCACTACATTTCAAAGTCAAATATCTTACTTTTTACTCCACTGCATTTTGAGAAATCTGTCATTCCTTTTGGTTTATGTGTGTATAAAAACATAACAGGTTAGTGCAGCAGTGTAAAATTTTGGGAGAGTCTGTTCAACATAAGTGATGAAGTAACCTAACTTTGTGTAAATAGACCACAATATAGAAATATGTCCACATATGCAGTCGTGACTGACACGTCTTTTTTCTGAATTTATACAAACACCATTTCATTTTATAGTAGTTTTTTATAATTAGTTTTGGCTGGTTTATGATTATGAACAGAGGCCTACAGATCAACATAGTAAAGGAAACTTGTTTGTGATCCTGAGTTTAAAGCCAGTTTTTATTAAACTTAAACTCGTAACTAAGTTGTAAATACATCTTAAACTGAAACTTTGCTTGTTTGTAAAGTGATTTCAGAGCCACTCGGTTCTACCTGATGGAAACTGTTTGCCTTCAGTGTTTTGTGTTTATGATCATTTTAATACACATCAGTGCCAGACTAATTAATGACATGAGTTAATGTAGAAAGAGTCTTGTTACAAAAATGATAACAGGACATTAGAGTTATAATTAATCTTTTAGTATTTTACTCTCGATACTTAAGCACATTTAAAGGCAAATACTTTTGTATTTTTACTCAACTGGAGGTCTAAAGGGAGGAACGTCTACTTTTACTAGAGTAATACTTTACCTTGGGTATCTCTGCTTTAACTCAAATACATGGTTTGTGTACTTCATCCACCACTGCTGATTGTTGTTTTTGTTTGTAATGTTCATGTTCATGTATGTACAGTATATGTATCTGTACACTGAACAAAAATCAAAACGCAACACTTTTGTTTTTGCTCCCATTTTTCATGAGCTGAACTCAAAGATCTAAGACTTTTTCTATGCACACAAAAGACCTTTTTCTCTCAAATATTGTTCACAAATATATCTAAATCTGTGTTAGTTAGCATGTCTCCTTTGCCGAGATAATCCATCCATGCTCACTCAAAACTTGAGACATCTGTGGCATTGTGTTGTATGATTAAACTGCACATTTTAGAGTGGCCTTTTATTGCAGCCAGCCTAAGGCACACCTGTGCAATAATCATGCTGTCTAATTAGCATCTTGATATGTCACACCTGTGAGGTGGATGGATTATCTCGGCAAAGGAGAAGTGCTCATTAACACAGATTTAGACACATCTGTGAACAATATTTGAGAAAAAAAGTCCTTTTGTGTACATAGAAAAAGACTTAGATCTTTGAGTTCAGCTCATGAAAAATGGGAGCAAAAATAAAAGTGTTGCTTTTACATTTTTGTTCAGTGTATATGTATATAAGGAGAAGTTAAAGACAAGTTTCCACACTGGTGGACCATCATCATCAGCAGTGTTCAGAGAACATGTTATTACAGCAATCAGCCACTGCAGTCGAAACCTGTAGCTCCTGTTGCTGTTCTCAAGGGGATTGTTCAGCCATGCAATGGTAATTGTTAATAGATTTGAATAAAGTAAACAAAAGGACAAGGCCTGGCTTATTCACTCTGTATATGAAGTGATTCACTGCTGAACATGATCCAGTGTTATTTGCATATGCAACACAGAGGACGGGCATGACGGGCAGAAAGTGAAGGTGATGTCATGGACTTTTCAGCAGAACAGTTTTATCTGAGAATGAATTTTCCTTTCGAGGATGATGGTGTGCTACACGATATGACATCTGAGATTACAAACTGAATTATTTTGACAAGGTTTTGGTAAGTTGCGTTTTTTTTTTGAGAGGTCACAACATTATATATTTCAAAGCACTGAGCTGATTCTCAGTGCATAAGGCTGTTTCTTGGAGGCTGTGTGTAAAGAATGGGAAAAGTATTTAAGGACAGAAAGAACTACCAAGAGGACCTTTTTATAACACTTTTCAAACGTCACAGTGTTTAGTTGAGCTGTTCAACTTTTTAAGGAAAGACTGGCTGTAGCACCAAATAGATACCACCATTTAAAACCTAACCACCACATGATAATTTTTAAAAGTGATGTTCATTTCAGATTACAACAGCTCAAATAAACATTATGACAAGGTAAAGCTGGCATTAATACCTTGAAAAAGTAGTGATGGCTGAATTTTGAATATTTTGAATATTGAGCAATGTTTTCTGTTTAAAATACATACAAAGTAACATATTCAGATTACATTTAGACTACATGTCGATGGTTAACTTGGGAAAATGCATAATTTTACTTCATTCATGCTGTTCCTCACTGTTACTGGTTGGCAGTTTACATATTTGTTATTACTCTATCATCAAAAGTGTTTCTGTTGTTCAAAGGCTTATCGGTTATTGAAATTACTGAGATTAATCTGAAATAAATCAATACATGGGGTTATTAGGAAGACATGTGGGCTTCACGGGTACAATGGGCCCCTTTATTGGACCATTTCTGTTCTTTTTTTAAAGAAATTATATAAAACTTGCCTGAAAAAGTTAAAGAGTCACCTTTCATTTTATTATATATCATTAAAAATTCTAGTTTTTACTAAGATTTAGATGGGTTTATGCCCTTTATATGGCGTTGCTAAAATAAAAATATTTACCAAATACATACTGTCCTAGTTTTGCTAACTCAGTATATTAGAAATATATCTCTCAGTAACAAAACTTTTGTTATTGCGATTTGTTAATGATGGATGCTAATGACATATGTAATGTTAAATCGTGAAGAGCAGTCTGGTACAAACCCAATGCTAAAATTATTACTGGTGAACATCTCCACTGCTGAGCAAACTGTTCAGTTTCAGTAACACCTCAAAAGAGTATTAACGCTGACATTAATAACTGGCTCATCACAGTGGTTTATCAGTCTAATTATTCTTTAGCAGGATCTTCAGTGTTAGCAAAGAAGCTATTTCTTGAGTTCCTGTGTTGGTACCAGAGGTGGAAATAAGTTACAGTTGCAAGTAACAACTAAGTCTCAGGTCTTGACTCTCAAGTCCCAAGTCAATACTTGAGTCATAATCTTTGGGTGTATTCTGTAGCAAATTCAAGGCCCTTTTAACACTGAATACCAAGCATGACGGTAACTATAATACAGCCTTTTAATGACATGGCCCTGATGATGGTCGCAAGAGCTGGCAGGAAGGTGGGGTCTGAACACCAAGTCCAGAAGAAAGCCCGCAAAGACAGTGGTCATCATCAGTGCCCTCGTGGCCATCGTCAGGGCCCAGGGGACAGGCGCATGCTACAGTAGTGTATGTCTGTCTATTAAGTTTTTTGTTTACCCCTCCAAATAAAATACAAAATCAAAAGGTACATGGATAGCTATGACAGACATAATATATGTGAGTAGTGCAACTACACATGAAACAATTTTTCAAAGTACTAGAGATTTTTTTGATATTTTTGGGTAGCATTGGGAGCATAGGATTCCAGCAAAAGACTAGTTCAGCACTAAAACTAACTAACTGATGGTGAATGACAATGCTGCAGTTGGCTTCTTCGAATGTTCTGTTCCACCTTAAGGGGTGCAGCAGTCAGGTGCCAGAATGTAATTTCTGCAATATTTAAGGTGTAACAGCAAATTCCAATGTGAAGCTGTCGTATAAAAAGCTGTGCTTGGTTTCCCAGCAGAAACTGTTAAAATCAGTCAAATAGAAAGGGTTTTGTTTATTTTGTTCTGCCAACATGAGGAAAATGGTCAGTTCACCTGCAAAGTTTCTCAAGTAAGATGGAGTTTAAGCACTAAGGACTTACTGACACGTCGCTTGTGCAACGCCCCTGATACCCAGTTTTATAACCTACTACAGGTGGGCATTGGGTTCGGAAGAAGTTTAATTGCTTAAACTTTTAATTTGGTTTCCTGTATATTGCAGCTTAACCCTCAACCAAGTCTATAACCTTCAATGTGTATGGATACTGTGGATACTTAGAGGATAACCCTCTTGCCAGCAATTACTTGTGGTAAACAGAAATGTAAACAATTACAGTGATTGCAAATATCAGCACCAACAAACAACCATGTGAAATCAAATGTTTAGTAGAAACATCAAATGTTTAGTAGATCACATGACTCGAGACTCAAGTCTTTCCAGGTCATGAGGTTCAAATCCGAGTCAAAGTCCAAGTCATTGCTATTCGAGTCAAAGGCTTAAGCCTTTCTTGATTTTGTCAAGTCAAGTCTCAAGTCATGAAATTTTTTACTGACTGACTCGACTCGAGTCTGACTCGAGTCCAAATCACATGACTCGAGACTCAAGTCTTTTCAGCTCATGACGCTCGAGTCCAAGTCAAAATCCAAGTCATTGCTATTCGAGTCATAAAGCATTGATGACATTCTTTTAGTTCTTTTAAAAACTTGAATTTATTTTTATTTAGTGGGTACATTTTCCAAAAGTATTATCTTTACAATCATCAAACAGTACAAACTTGGACTGAACACAGAAACACATTCTGAATACTTGTATTCTATTACATCCCAGTCCAGGTGACACATTTCAAAAGTGTTACAGAAAAGTGTGCCTCCAAAACATTTACATTTAGATTAACAGTTTAATATTTTTGCAAGGTACATGTGCTTAATGTAAGCCATGACAAGCAGAATAATTCCTCACACCATATTAATGCTTCCATTCTGTTTTGTTTTACCACAGTGTTTACGGCTCTTACAGCAGCGGGCAGTCGCTGACATGAATTCCATCCTCATTACAGCTCTGGTGATCACTGGATTCAGTGGTGGTTATGGTGGCAATACATCAACACCTTGTTTAAATGGTACAATCAAATACTTCAATTAATCTTAAACAGGTTACAATAGGGCTACTGAGTGGTTTGACCATCTAAACACTGACCCTCCTTCTCCCCCACCACATTATGCTAGCCAGTGCAGGCATCTGTTAGCTGATATAAGAACAGAAATAGCAGTTACCATTCTCTTCTAAGCAGCCAAGTTAGCAGCAGTTGGAGAAAATGTAATTGGTCTTCATTGGAAATGATGTCTCATGGGAAAGACGTGCAAGCCTCACCTTCTCAGGTTGGTAGCATGCTGTGATGGAGAAGATCTAGTTAGAAGGTAGAACTGGAATTAGAGAGAAAATGCAATGAACAATAATAATAATAAGCCTATTCTAGATGAGTGGTAACTGAAATCTCACACAGAGTGTTTTACAGTAAATACAACGCTTTAGCAATGGAGACTATTTAGATTATGTTCAGATAATATTTCCATTCTAAATCCACAGTTTAAAAGTGTTGACATAAGAGATGTGCACAGCATAATGAGGGTCTCAAATCTTTCCAAGTAATGAGGCTCAAGTGCGATTCAAAGTCAGAGTCAAAGATGCATGTCTTTCTTGATTTCTTCAAGTCTCAAGTCATGAAATTTGCGACTCGAGTCTGACTCGAGTCCAAGTCAAATGACTCAAGACTCGAGTTTTTCCAGGTGATGAGCCTCAAGTATGAGTCAAAATCTGAGTCACTGCCATCCGAGTGAGTGGTAACCAAAATCTCACACTGAGTGTTTTTTACAGTAAATACAATGCTTTATCAATGGAGGCTATTTAGATAATGTTTCCATTCTAAATTCACAGTTTTAAAGTGTTAAAATAACAGATGTGCATAGCATATTGAGCCTGTTTAAGATGGACCCCACAAATCAAACATATTGTCATATGTTTATGTGTACATATTTACATATCTTTACGTATTTCTTGGTATCTGCAGGGTTCACCAGCAAGCTGTCATACATTCAGAATAATAGCTTCTTCACAATGAACATCACAGACCATTCAAGGACAAACATTATAATTTCTGATAGCGCAACTAAATTGGACTGTTCCTGGGGGATATTTCAATGTTATATACAGTGTGGTTTTCTCAATGTCACCAAGAACCTAAGCAGCCTACTGGAAGAGACAATATGTGTACAAAATAATGAAGGCACTCAACTTGACTTCATCCTAAGTAAGCAACTGTATTTTGTTCTGATACATAAGTTTATATTGACTTAATGGAAGAGTTCAGTGATTCGGTGCCTGCACTGATCAGTTCTGTTCTCTGTTCTTCAGGTGAATCCGGAACTAGTTGTAATGTCACACTGTGCAACGAAAACAGTGTAATCAGACTAATACATGGAATCTGTAATGTCAAATCTACGGAAAAAGAATTGAAAAGATTGCTCATTATTAAAAACATGTGTGCTTTGGTTTTGTTTAATAGCAATAACATTACAAAATCATACATCAGGTAAGCCAAAAGTAGACTTCCCAGGTTAGTAGGGGTCACCAACTTTAGACTGGTTGAAAACTGTCATTCTGTCTCTGCCACATAGAATAGAGAAAAACTGCATACATGGCATCATCAGGATACCCTTTGAAGGGGACAGCGAAGACTTTGACCTAGAGGACTTGGCCCTGACTGTGGTTAGCATGAACAAGAGCACCACTAACAGTGACTTTGTAACGATCAGTACTTCTCAGGTAATACACAGCTCACATAAAACAGACAAACACTGATACGACTGCTAAAATTGATTAAAAAAAATACAATAATAATAGTGGGGTATTCTACTGTTTTATCTTACATTATTGTGCTGACTAAAAAGCTGAAAAAGGTAAACATCTGTCTCATAGGTCTCAGACTATCTCCTGCCTGTGACTACAATGATCCCTGTGGCACCTTTCCAAAATGTTCCGGAAGAACAGAGCAAGGTTGCTGTAGTTATATACTCCTCTGCCAAGCAGTTTATGGTAAGAAAAAGCTTCATGGACATTTTTTGTGTTATTCAGAGACCACAAATGAATTAAGTTTTGTGTATCCATGAATTCATATTTTGAAGGCATATGACCACAAGACACGTGTCACACTCGTGACCTCAATATATTAATTTGTGGCCTCAGTATATTAATTCATGTAACGTTGGGGGACGATGAGGAGCCAGACACCTACGCAGAGATAAGCGCGATTTATTCGGGGCAAATCCATACTCAGAGTCAAGACCAGGGTCAAGTCCAGGGTCATAGAGCCAACACGGATGGAATGGGGAACAGACATGATGAAAATGAACACAGGGTAAACAAACAACGGAGGCCGGAAGAACAAACAACAAACAGTAGAAACACCTCAAACAATACCAACAGCACAAACAAAGACCAGCAATCTCACAATGGAACACACAGAGCTTAAATACAGATAACAATGAGGGATAACAAGACACCGGTGGCTAATCAAACACAGCTGGAAGTAATTAAGGGCAGGGTCTGAAAACAAGGGGGCAGGACCAGGAAGAACTCAAAGAAAACAAAAAGCACATGACAGGACTAAAAGGTAAACAGAAGCACATGGAGGAGTCAAAGGGGCCAATTGTGACAATTTATGGCCACAAGAAACCTGTGGGCAAAAACATTTATTTGTGGATATGCCTTATTAATGAATAATCACCATGTCTTACAGTTAGAAATAATTCTGTTCTGTGCTGGTACATTTCTCAATTGTCAAGGTGCAAACAATGCAAATGTTCCCTCAAAGGTGGACTTAAGGTCTGATTGTCAACCTTAATTAAGTTTATCCAAGTGAAAAGTACAGATTTGTACCATAACTGAATGTTTAAAGACAGAACAACGAAATAAAAGCCTGGAGGCGAGACGGGGTGTGTGGAGCCAGTACAACATAGAAAACATCATTTCAATGGATTTCAATTATGGTTCAGTTATGTTCCCTGACTAAAGGTACTGAGAAGATGTACCACTTCAGTGACAAGAGGGGTACTGCCCCAGTGTATACCTTTTTTCTGAGATTGCACCTTTTGGGCTACATACATTTCTGCCAGTTGTTCTGAAGGTTTGATGCTCATTCAATATTGCCCATTTTCTGACATCCACAGATCAACCAGCCGAACATGACGATTTTGTCTCCGGTCATTCGGATTGAAGTTGTCAACCGACACATTACAAATTTGGCCAAGCCGCTTAGTATCAATTTCAAACTGAATAGCAATTCTGCAGTACCTGTAAGTGATCTAGAAATATGTTTCAAAATACTGTCATTTTTTGCACTCTTATATTCTTGTGCAAGTTTCTGTCACTATTCTTTCTCATTCTGCCCTGTTGATTATTTCCATAGGCAAACTTTTGCTTGTCATGTCAGTACTATGATGACGGTATGTACATTTTGCTCAGATGCCGGTTTCAGGTCTTTTTTTTTTTTTTGGTGAGTGTGTCATTACAGGAACAGTAATGGTGCACCCACTGTTACAAAGGCATTAGAACCCATTGAGATACACTTGCAGGGATACTTGCTTTTTATTTACAAAAATAATACCATTTTAATCACACCACACTCAAATACGGTGGTAAATAGCAATGTTATTCAGATTCATTGGTGGGGAAAAAAAACATGGATATATGCTTAAAGGTTTTAACATCCTAACACCATCTTTTTCTAAAGTATGTGCAAAAGATCAGGCAACTTGTAAAATGTCCATGTCCATGCTGAAAAGAGGGGTCATCTATATTAACCCCTTAATAGGCCACCGGATCTTTTGTATATACACACACACACACACACACACACACACATATATATATATATATATATATATATATATATATATATATATATATATGAGTGTGTGTGTGTGTACAAAAGATCCGGCGGCCTATTAAGGGGTTCATATAGATGACCCCTCTTTTCATATATTATATATATATATATATATATATATATACGCAATTCACACATTAAATGTATATTATGATTAATACTACCCTTGTTAGAGGAATAAAAATGTGTTTATATTATACATAAACTTTTCTGAAAAACTTTTTATCTTATATATACATATATACATATTGGGCACAAAGGCAGGTGACTTGTATGGTTGCATCCTAGATTAATCAGAAGCAAAATCACTGCCAATGGAAAGCGAGAGATCTGAGAGATGTTTATATATATATATTTATATATATATATATATATATATATATATATATATATATATATATATATATATATATATATATATATACTGTTCTACAGGTCTACATAGCTACAGGTGTTCAGCAGTTAACAGGTTAAAACTGACATTTTATTTATTTCATGACACATTTTTAACAGACATTTACGAATGGAAAGGCCAACAATGTCTAATTCCCCAGAACTTTGACAGCAACATTGCGAACTGCTTATATGATCACATGACTCCCTTCGCTGTTCTTCTGGTAGGCACTGAATTTGTTATTTGGTGTGTGTATATATATATATATATATATATATATATATATATATATATATATACACTTCATATTGGCAGATAAAAAAGTCTAAGACAAATATAGTTAAATTCTCTCACTCTCTTCTCTCTTGAATTGTTTGTGTTTCTCTTACTCTCACGTTAGGTTGATGTTAAAATAGATAAATCGCACTGGAAAATCTTGTCGTATTTAAGCTACATTGGGTGTGGTATCTCAGCATTTTTCTCTCTTGCCGCAATCCTTGTCTTCTTTATGAAGAGGTGGGTACACAATTATTTGTTCAGTGTTAGAGGTTATTTTGGATTTGATTCCTGAAAGAACCTTTCTGCAGGTGGTTCCTTAAAGAATCGCTTTAGTAAATAAGATGAGTGTGTCTGAAGAACCATTATAAAGGCTCAGTCCCATTTCTTATTTTTGGCTCTACCCTTTGTTTTCAGGGGTCACCTTTATCCTTGGCATTGAGTTACAAGGGGTAGTGTTTGAAATTGTCCCTATGAAAAGGGACCCTCAAATAAAAAAGAATATTACTTCATTAACAGGCTTTTAGCGGAGCTCTGTATACAACCCTGCCGGTCTGTAGTGATAGGGCCCAGATTTGCTTCTTAATTTAATTCAGGAATCTTGTCTTACAACATTTTATCTTATCTCAAGTTAGGAAATTCTAAGCTGCGTTCAAATCTGTGCCCTATTCAGATGATAAGGAGAGCAATTTTGTAATGTTTTTGTAAAACAAAGTAATGTTTCATCATCTTGGCTGTAAGTATGCTTCAGTATGTCCTAACGTCCAAGTATAGGCTAAAAGTATAATATAAAGGAAAACACAGACTTACTTTGCACAGCTATGGCCTCTTTTCTTGCATTTCCAGCAGTAAACATTTCCACAAAAATAGAACAGTCTCTCAACATTCAACTTTTTACAAGGCTGAAATTGCTTCTCATACACCAGCTTCTAGTTCGAATTTTCCCATTCCACCTTAAATTTTGCCTGAGGCACCAGACTGTAGCTAATTGTTGCATGATTTAAGGTGGAACATGAAAAGTCGAACAAGAAGCTGGCAAGCAAGAACCTGACTTCAGCCTCACAACTTTTAAGTGTTTGACAGTTTCTCACTGCAGATTAAACTTATCAGGAAACCAGCTGGAGTTACTTTAAATGCAAATACTTTGCCTTCAATTCCATTAGTCTCCAAATTATCGATGTTTATCTTATATCTTTCTCTTTGCCTTTTCATTAGTTACTAGCTAGGTGCGGTTCTTGTCTGTGTTGCTATGTGACCAGCAGTCTGTGCGTCAACCTTCAGGGTTAAAGGGTGAATTACAAGTTATACATTAATTTGAGGTGTGGAGCTACAACAGTAAAAGCTGCATGTTGTAGTCACATTCTTATGTACATTGTTAACTTGTTAACATGGTATCTGGTTTTATTTTCTCAAAGGACCCCAACCGCAGACTCCTCCAACAGCATCCATGTATCTCTAAGTGCTTCCCTGTTACTCCTCAACACCAGCTTTCTGTTTAGTGAGTGGGCAGCCAGCTGGTCTATAGAGGGCGTCTGCGTGTTTGTGGCTGTGATGATAGATTACAGCCTGCTGTGCTGCTTCTCCTGGATGGCCATTGAAGCACTGCATGTGTACCTGCTTCTGATCAAAGTGTTCAACACCTACATCAGATACTATATGGTCAAGCTGTCCCTGTTTGGCTGGGGTGAGAATTACAGCCATGTAGTTCACAACCAATATTAGTGTAGATGTAAATGTACAATATAAATGTTAATAACTGCTTCTCTCAAACTGTAATGTGATGATCTTGTTTATTACTTTGTGAAAGCTTTCTGTTCACTACATTTACATTTATGGCATTTAGCAGACGCTGTTATCCAGAGCGACTTACAAAAGTGCTTGTCATTACTTCAGAATATCTCATGTTAATAAAGGTCGACATAATTTTAAAGAGCTTTGCTCTAAATTGCTACCTGAAGTTATCTATGCATTGAGACCTAAAACAAATACAACAAGTAGAAAAATACCTACAACTCAACACAGAGTCTACACAACACTAAACCTGCTGAAAAAAGTATGTAATAAAATACAGTGAACAAGAAGAGGTGAAGATCTTTAATAGACAGTGTTAGTGATTAGATAAGTGTAGTGTAAAGAGATGGGTCTTCAGACGTCGTTTAAAGACAGCAAGTGATTCTGCTGTTCGGACACTTAGGGGAAGTTCATTCCACCACCTTGGTGCCAGGACAGAGAACAGTCTGGAGGCATGTTTTCCTTGTGATCTGCAAGATGGTGGGTCAAGTCGAGCCGTACTTGAAGCACGAAGGTCTCTGGGTACGGATCTAGCTTTCACCATTGATCTCAAGTAGGAAGGAGCTGGACAATTTTTGGCTTTGTAGGCCAGCATCAGGGTTTTATGTCTGATGCGAGCTGCTACAGGAAGCCAATGAAGGGAACGCAGCAGTGGAGTGACATGGCTGAATTTAGGAAGGTTGAAGACAAGTCGAGCTGCAGCATTCTGGATCAGTTGCAGGGGCCTGATGGTACGCATTGGAAGACCAGCCAGAAGGGAGTTACAGTAATCTAGTCTAGAAATGACTAAAGACTGAACGAGTACCTGTGTGGCCTCTCTAGAGAGAAAAGGTCGAATTCTCCGGATGTTGTAAAGGAGAAATCTGCATGACCGTGTCAGGTTAGCAACATGAGCTGTGAAAGAGAGCTGGTCATCTACAACTACCCCAAGACTACGAGCTTCTGTAGATGGAGTAATCAGGGTGTTCTCAAAGGGAATTGAGAGATCACACCGAATACCAGAAGATCCCGGGATGTAAAGCATCTCCGTCACTCTGTCACTCCGTCACTCCATCTCCGTTCACTACTTTACTTCTATGTTACTCTTTAAAACCCCACATATTGACACCAACTGGGAAGTACTAGGGAAAAGCTAATAGTCCTTTCAGGACATTAGTTTGATTGAAATAGCACATTAAATCCCAGTAATCATACTAAATATCATTTTAAAAACACTGTCACTTTCACTGTCTTTGATGGCATAGCCATTAATACTGATTCAAATTACTAACCAATAGAAACAGTTGGATTTTTATGAATAAAATGTAAAGTTTACAGAGCGAGTCTGAATAATTTGGGTGAGGTTAAAGCTTGTGATTTATCAGTTTCATATTAACATGATTAAATTTTTCCGTAGATTGTTCACTGTGTTTACAAAGCTTCCAGTGCTCACATTGCACTACCAACATCCAAACACAAATAACCTATATAGAGGAAACATGATTTAAATGCAGCACATGTAATTAATAGATTAACACGTGATTAACACAAATAACTAATAGGGATGTGTGAGTAACTAAAGTCTTAATTAATGCATTACTTTTTTGTTACAGCATTACATCCCATACTGTCCACAATGCAAAATTCACTGCAATATCAGCCCAGGAGGGAATTATCTTTACACTACATTATTAGCAAAATGATAGAATTCCTAAGCAATAAAGCAGCTGCATTGATAGGTGCATAAAAAACAACAAAGAGCAATGAAATTTTTTTCTGGCGTTTTTCCAAACAGGACTGCCTGCTCTTTTTGTTGGAGCATCTCTGAGTGTGTACAAGCTTGAGGCTTTCTATGGCACCAAGAAGGTAACATTAACAGACAGCACAGATACAACAGCAATGTGAGTGAAATCTTTTAACTATGCCATTTGGTTGTTTATTTTTTTGTTTGTTTGTTTGTTTTTGTTTTGCTGTAAATTAAAAATGCCTAAAATGACTGTTTTGACTGTTTGACTGAATGAGTGACCACGTTGTCCTACAGTATGATAATTACCATTAAATGCAATGTTGTGTAGATTACTTTCTTCACTATTGATTAAGGATTACATTGCGGAAATTCAATCAGCAACATAACCTGAAAAAGTTTTGCACTACTTTGATCTACCTCACTTACTTGGATTTATAATCCATTAATTGGTTTCATAATCAGCTTATCGGGTTATGGGCAACATGCATATACTAAAAAACTAATTTTTTGGTTGCCTAATGAAAAGTTAATCAACTGCAAATTCAGTCTCTAAAATAGTAATGCATAAAACGTTATCTGATTCTGTGTATTTTAAATGTATCCAACTCTAAACATGAGGTTGTCTCTGTGGCGCAATCATTTAGTGAGTTTGGCTGTTAATCGAAAATATGGTGATTCGAGCCCACCCAGGGACATCTGCGCCTTCGTTTAGGGCAGTCATGAGCTGGAGGTTTGGGAATCAGCCTTGCAATCAGAAGACAGATAGAAAGAAAGAACTTTATTGATCCCTGGGGGAAATTGCTGTGTTTCTTGTAGCAAGACATATAATTGCACATAAACTTACATAAACTATGCAGAGAAATAGAAAATAGAAATAAATCTAGACATAAGTTTAAGTACAGAAGAAATAAAATAAAAAGTATATCTATTTACACATTTACATGGCATATGAGCCAGATTTGACAGATATGAAGGTCGCCGGTTTGATCCCCTGAGCCGAAAGGACGTGACTGAGGTGCCCTTGAGCAAGGCACCTAACCCTGAGATGCTCCCTGGGCGCTGCGGATAGGGTTGCCCACTGCTCCGGGCAAATGTGCTCACTGCCCCAAGCATGTGTACTTACTAGTGTGTATGATGGCTTACATTGCAGAGGTGGAATTTCTCCATTGTGGAAGTATTCAGGGTCACTTAATCTAATCTTAATCTAATTACAAATGCTTGATTTTTATATACAGATTATGTTATCCAGAATGCATCCATTACATTCATAAATGAGCACTTTTCTCTGGGTATCAACATGAGCTTCTGTTTCTAGCCGTATCTGAGCTCAGGACTAGCTTTCTCGCTAACCTATTTGCAAAGATACTTTCTCTAGATAGACAAAGCAATTTTTGTAAGTTGCTCTGGATAAAAGTGTCTGCTAAATGCTGTAAACATAAATGTAAATGATCCTAACCATGATGTGTTTTATATTCTACAGCTGCTGGATCACTAATGTTTACTTCCTATATGGAATGAACATTACCTACTACAGCATCGTGTTCTTGACAAACACGGCTGTTCTCTCAACAGTGACCTCTCAGATCTGTAAGCTACGGCGTTTGGGAGCCAAAGGCAAGAAGATTCCTACTTGTAAGGACATTAGTACTGTACTGGGCCTGACCTGCCTGCTGGGATTGACGTGGGGCTTGGCTTTTGTCACCTCTGGATACACAAATTACCCCATACTCTACCTCTTCTGCATCTGCAACAGCCTGCAAGGTACCCTCAGTACTGTTATGGGCAGTTTTGGGCAGTAGGTTCTATAGAACAAACTATAACCTTTTTCATACTTAGAACAACTGTTTACTTGTTTTATACTTGTGTATTTGAAGATACACACAAAATGTTTCAACCTAAATCAAACCTCTTCCAGCAGCTCAGCTGTTGTCAGTGAGCATTGGGAATAGTAGCATTCCCCTTTCAGACTCTATTTTGTGGCTTCAGGCAAAGTGGACAGCTCTGGCTAACACAGCCATCTTCCATCCTCCAGTAAACTACAAGACATGAGCTACTTAGCACTGCTAGGTCATTCAATGGTGTCTCTTAATGTAGCTGTTATATTTAATATAGCTTAATATAGCTGTCAGAATTGTACACCCTCTACAAAACTCTCCACAGCCATTATTACATTTAGGATGTTAGGCACAATATTAACATCCATAACTGTAGAGTTAGCAGCACCCTGGCAGTAATAGGTGACAAAGTTAGATCAGGAATTCTCATTCTGGAGATGCAGTGGGCAGTGCTACCATCTTTAAACCTTACCACAAGTATAGTTGCCAAATGAATAATTAAAGAATATGACTCTACTTCATCACCTCTTCTGTAGGTGCTCATTTTACAAGAAGATTTACCATAGAGAATGAATTTCACATATGAATAGGAAAAAATGTATACATCAACACATTTTCTTTTACAAAACAAAAAAAATGGTTACTATTGGTTACTAACTGGTTACTATTATCCTGTTTCTTGTAGTGTTAATTTTTGTGGGTAGAGGGGCGTAGATGAGAGTGGAAACACTGCAAAAAAATAAGGTTTTAACTTTAAAAAGTTAGTGTTCAGACTATCAGGCTACCTTAAAAGCCTGAGTTAACTCAACTATGAATAGTGAGTCAACAGAACAGGAATCAGTGTATATCATACTGTAATCTTACTATTTAAAGTTCTAATAACCCAATTTTAAGGCAGCCTGGTAAGAAACTTTAAGTTAAAAACCCATTCTTTTACAGTGTAACTGACAGTTGCTTGTGCACCATTTAAACAAATAATTTGATCAATTTTTACTTTATTTTACTTAGCCTATCGTAGCAGAAGCAATACATGAGCATTGGCAGTGGTTAGATGGAAACTATCTGTGTTGGCTGGTGTGACATTTCTTTCCTGTTATCTCATAGTAAACCATGGTGACCCATACAACAGAATGTGCAGCACAATGGGAAACTTGTTGCAAACTTATAAATGAAATGCAAATTCAGAAAAAACATCAACACGACTAAACCTGAACCACTTTTCACACATGAGCTGCAGAAACAGAAAACACATGCAACTTCACAGACACAGCAAAGCCAGTGGAATATCCATGACAGAAATTCAATGATGAAAGTTAAGATAAGACCATGAAGACATTCCCCTAGGTTCATGGTTACACAAAGATACACTGTGCAGATAATTTGCATTATGATATACTGATATTAGTTATATGTTCAAGTAAAAGTTAACTTATTTTTACCAGGGTTAGGGTTAGGGTTAATATTTATGCTGCATAGAATATAAAAGTTTAAAGGGCTCCATCCTCTTCGAATGTCCTTCCAGGAACATTTCTGTTGTGTTGTTACTCTGCAGAGTTTTGGAAGTTGCGTGCATTTTCGGTATTTGCATCATGTTTGTGAAAATAATGCATATGTAGTCATTTTGATGAAGGTATTTTCTATGTTTTCTTTTTTGCAGTTGGAACTTTGCAGCCTAGTAAAGTTACTGGTTTGCCACAGTTTGGTCAAACTAAACTAGTTTTGGTAGGTCTTTGGTGGGAAAGCCTTGCCAAGTCTAGATTAAATTATGTAGTTGCCACAAAAGAGCCACCAATGTTTGATTACATGACTTTGTGTGTTGGGGATGGGGGCTGTTTACAACCTATGACTAGATACAATAATAAGGATGGACCTGTTCAATATTCATGACCTGATGATGTTCTGACAGTTATAAAACAGAGCCTGTGTGGCCTCCAGCAGTGACTATTACATTTGCCTATTCAAATATCGAAACCAAACGAAACAAGATGATGTTTGCTTACTGAACTACATCACTTAGTATGTTAGTATGCTTATGATTTCGGAAATGAGATTCTGGAACTATTTATACCCAGTTTTGTGTCGTCTGAAAGTTATCTGAGAGACAAGCAACTAATTGATTATTTGATGAATTGTTCTTTCATTATTTGATTATCTTTTCACAAGGAAAGAGTCAGGCAGTAACAGTCAGGGCTGCATTGAGGAACTGGGCGGATATTAGCACTGTTGTACCCAATAAAAATTATGTAAATGTATTTTCTCAAGAGTTTTAGGGTTAGGTTTAACCTCTTAAATTCCCAGGTGTAGTACATACTAAGGCTTATTTTTCCATAAATACATGGACTACAATGCAAACTGGCTGTTGGAGTGTGGGTCTTGGCCATTTAAGTTAATGCACATAGATTAAAGTTGACTAAGCTGTAAAGTTGACTATATGTCTGTGACTGTATGCCAGTCATTGAATGTTCAGACTTCAAAATGTCAGTATTCTTTGTCTATTAAGGAAAAAAAAGGTCAATTTAACTTAAAAAGCTGTATGAGGTATGACAACATTTGTTTTAGCCACCTTACTGTTGACTGATTTTTGAGTTTATTTGAACAAGTTTAGCTATGCGAGAGAATGCATAAAGAAGTACATTGTAAAAAACAAATACCATTTTTTGATGCATGTAAATAAACCATACATATACTTTACTTCAACACTGCGATTGTTAATTTACAGTAAATGACTGGCGACCTGACCAGGGTGCCATCTGCCCGATGACAGCTGGGATAGGCTCCCGCTTCCCCTGAGGGAAAAATAGCTTAGAAGGTGTGCATGTGTGTGTTTTGTGATGGCACTGGTACTAAAGATGACATTCTCCGTTATGCTTTGTAATCATAATATTTGCATATAAATGTTGGAAAGCCTGGCATGTACAGTATATTGTGGTTAAGTGAAAAAACCTGTTTTGTATTGTTTGTATTGTTTTGTTTTTTGAATATGAAAATGTGATAGTTGATATACATAAGAGCGCAAAACAGGCACTCTTTTATAACTCAGAATATCAGTAGATCACTGATGTCATGTGAAATGTTGACCTAGTCACAGCAAAGTAAAAGTAAAAAGCCATAAAAATTACACAGAAATCTCAACAAAGTACAGTGCTATTTTTTCAAGATTCAGTGTGCCCACCCTTCACCTTTACTGCAACTTCTGTTCTTGTTGTAAAGTGATGATGAGGCAGACGCATACGCTGAGATAAGCAAGATTTATTAAGGGCAAATCCATAATAAGGGTCTAAACAGGCCAGGTTCAAAGAGCCAACACGGAGAGATTGAGGGACAGACATAATGAAAAGGAACACAGACTAGACACACAACGGAGGCCAGAAGAAACAACACCATACAAAGACCGGCAACTAACAAGGGAAAACACAGGGCTTAAATACAAGAACAATGAGGGTTAATAAGACACAGGAGAAATAAAGGGTGGAGTCTAGAAACAAGGGGGCAGAACAGGGAATAATCAAAACGAGGAAGCACAAGGACCAGACCAGAAGAAAACAATCACATGGAAGACTGTGATGGGGCAATTGTGAAACTTTTCAGGAGATTAGCATTCAGTTATTCAATGAAAACTGCAGGGATATGTTTTCACAACTCCAAAGTTCAGTATAAGAAGTTGGTTGCATTTTCTTCTCATGATTCAAGTAATCCTACATGCAAATTTGGACAGACTATAAAAACCTTATACCACATGTCCAGTTTCCTTGTTCTAGTGCAGTTTTTCGTTATTTACTTTCCTCAGTAAGAGCTTCTTGAGAAGTACACATGCTGTCAGACTTTTCATTCTTTTAGAGTAGCTACAAGAGCTGTGTGTTGCCATTCGTTCCATTAAAAGGTTTAATTGATTTCACGAGCTCAATTTGCCATTCAAATAAACTTTGCCCTTATTCAGACCCTCAGCACAGTTTTTATCACAGTGGACGTATGGACAGAAACACCTGTGTTGTTTTTTTCAGATCTGAAGCAAGAGTGATGCTTGTAAAGAATGAAGTTTGAACTCCACTTTTTGAAACTATTTTTTCACTTATTTTCTTTTGACTTCCCCCTTTGCAAGTTTTCTCTTTTTTAATTTCCTCCAAAATATCTCCAGAAAAAAGAATGTGGCCTGTTTAAATGGAAATTTAAAGAATGACTTTTGTTCAGTATTTTTTTTTGTTTTGTTTTTACTTTTTGACAATATAGCACAATTCATTTGTGATTAGCGTTAGCCTAACATGGACACCAGACTGATGAGGCCTAGCTGTCGCCTGTCTTGTGGCTGCACAACATGCTGTAGATGAGCTTGTTTGAATAGCATGATTGACTGTACTATTTTCCAAATTCCAGCAGTGTCTGAATGTCCGAAGCATGGGTTTATGGGACTCATACACTGTAAAAAAAGGGCTCACCTTTTGTATTAATATCTCTCACTACTGCCAAAAAAATATTCTACTTAGTTGGAAAGATAGATCCCAAATCTCCATAAATCACTGGCTCAACCTGCTTACAGATCACTGTAATCTAGAACAAATGACTGCAAGATTAAAAAATAACACAAAAGCATACAAAGAAACCTGGTCATAGTTTACACATTATATTGAGAATTAACAACAGCTGTCCTCTCTTCCACATCCCTATTAAAGGAATAATATGTCTCATTTATTACAAATAAATAAATAAATAGATCATTTAAAAATAGCTAAATGAATAAATTTTTAAAAAATGCGTTCTTACAGCGTGCATAATTGCAACTCTTTTTAACTTTTTTTAAGCTACATGTATTAATGTGCGTCTATGACTGTTGTATGTCTGTCTGTCTGTCTTGTCTATGTCGGTTGTATATGTGTTTATATGTGTAGGTGGGAAATTACAGGGGATTTAAGGGTTATGCCTCACCACTATTGTATTCACATGACATACTGCAATGGAGTATGAACTGGACGATAATAATAACAGAATGAAAAGATATGTTATGTTTAAGTATCTGTATATGTATGTTTATTCATGGATATATATATACACTGCTCAAAAAAATAAAGGGAACACTTAAACAACACAATATAACTCCAAGTAAATCAAACTTCTGTGAAATCAAACTGTCCACTTAGGAAGCAACACTGATTGACAATCAATTTCACAGGCTGTTCTGCAAATGGAACAGACAACAGGTGGAAATTATTGGCGATTAGCAAGACACACTCAATAAAAGAGTGGTTCTGCAGGTGGGGACCACAGACCACTTCTCAGTACCTTTCTGCTTTCTGGCTGATGTTTTGGTCACTTTTGAATGTTGGTGGTGCTTTCACACTCGTGGTAGCAGGAGACAGACTCTACAACCCACACAAGTGGCTCAGGTAGTGCAGCTCATCCAGGATGGCACATCAGTGCGAGCTGTGGCAAGGTTTGCTGTGTCTGTCAGCGTAGTGTCCAGAGGCTGGAGGAGCTACCAGGAGACAGGCCAGTACACCAGGAGACGTGGAGGAGGCCGTAGGAGAGCAACAACCCAGCAGGAGGACCGCTACCTCCGCCTTTGTGCAAGGAGGAACAGGAGGAGCACTGCCATAGCCCTGCAAAATGACCTCCAGCAGGCCACAAATGTGCATGTGTCTGCACAAACGGTTAGAAACGGACTCCATGAGGATGGTATGAGGGCCCGACGTCCACAGATGGGGGTTGTGCTCACAGCCCAACACCGTGCAGGACGCTTGGCATTTGCCAGAGAACACCAGGATTAGCAAATTCACCACTGGCGCCCTGTGCTCTTCACAGATGAAAGCAGGTTCACAATGAGCACATGTGACAGACGTGACCGAGTCTGGAGACGCTGCGGAGAGCGATCTGCTGCCTGCAACATCCTTCAGCATGACCGGTTTGGCAGTGGGTCAGTAATGGTGTGGGGTGGCATTTCTTTGGAGGGCCACACAGCCCTCCATGTGCTCGCCAGAGGTAGCCTGACCGCCATTAGGTACTGAGATGAGATCCTTATTTATGTTTATATTTCATTCATTCAGATCTAGGATGTGTTATTTGAGTGTTCCCTTTATTTATTTGAGCAGTGTGTGTGTACACATATGACGAAAAAGATGTATATAAGAAGTTAAGAATATATAAAGTTATTCTGGGTCCCCAATAGGGGGGTGGTGGTGTGGCCAGGGGATAGTAGCCCAGGGTTTAAAAAAAAAAAAAGGCTCATCAGATCAACTTAAAATTGCGTCATGTGGTAACAAGTAAATTTACTAGTTTTGTTCAACCTAAACAAATACTTTAAATGAATGACTCTTTCAATCAGTGTAATGACGATGTAAAGCAAACAATGCAATTTTAAGTTGAGAAACATTATTCTTGAATCATTATGATATTTGACCATGCAGTCTTTCACAGAGTGGTGAACTGCTTAAGTTCTGAAAGACGTATCATGTTACTGACCTGTTGCTAATTAACCACCAGGTGTTTTTTTTCTTGTTTTTTTTAGCATAAAACACAACTATACCAAGTTTTCTGGAAAGTATTATTGGCTTCAAATTCAAAATGGGCATATATTTAAAAAAAAAAAAAAACAATACATTTTCTCAGTTTCAACATTTGATATGTTGTCTTTGGACTAGTTTAAATTAAATATAGGGTTTCCATGATTTGCACACTATTGCATTTTGCTTTTATTTACATTTTTCACAGTGTCCCAACTTTTTTGTAAATGCAGTTGTACATACATACCTTCTAAAAATTCATCATCTAGACCTCTGTGCTAGTTATCATCATGTCTAGAATCATGCCTACCACCTGATTACAAAATCCAGGACTGGAGACTGAAATATAGAATATTTCCAGTTGCTTTTACTATTACTCTATTTCTCACAGTAATCATCTGAGTGATTTGTGGAAGCATAACGTTCAATTCTGCTCTGTTGATGTCCAGGGTTATTTATGTTCCTGTGGGTTTATTTGACGATGAGGAAGAATCGGCGTGTGGCGGAGACTTTATCTCCATCTGACCCCTACAGTTCCACAAGCAAACCGAAGACCATCAGATCCAATGACATTTCACATTACTCATAACAGACTTTGCAGGGGGCGGTCAGAATTCACCAACACCACCACAATTACATTTACATTCAGTTTTCATCCTAAATCGACAGATTCAAGTCTGCAATTCTGACCTTTCATCTGTTTGTTTTAATGTCAAGTAATGACCAAAGGCAAGATTGCATGCATAACAATAACTTTTCAAATGAAAGTTAGAATAAAGATAGCTTGCTTTTGAAAGCAAAAGCGGTGTTGGCTTAATGGTAGGATGAACACAAGATTGAACAGATCAAAAGCTCAAATTATACACTTTTTTAAAGAATTTCTTTCAAATTTCTTACGAATAAGTCACACCATGATTATAGCATTATAGAGGTTTATATAGAGGTTATATGAAAGTTGTTGTGGAGAAATATTCAGTGTATTGCAATGTAATATGTGTAATGCATGTATAAAATGTAAAATGTACTTTAAAATGTTATATTTACAGACAATTGTTTAAGTAGCTTCGTAGATACTCGACTGAGTGATATGTACTCACAGAATTGAAATACACAAACACAAAAGTGACCTGTGTTCATACTAACTAACTGCTCTGCTCTTTTTATGTATTATGCACATGTTCATATAATGCAATATGGTTAGGTTTAGGTGTTAGTACAGTATACTGGGAAACACCACTGGCCACCATGTGGCAGACTTCATTTGTCCTCTGTGCAGCCTCACCATGCTGTATCAATAAGAGTCCTTGGGCAAGACCCCTAATGCTACATTAGCCTACCCCTCATTAGTTGAGATTAAGTGAGTATAGATAAAAGCATTTTCCAAATGTGTAAATGTAACTGATGAAATAAAAATAAATAAAATCACTACAAGATAATCAAATTATGTTAATCTGACTTAAACGTATTAAGTTGTAAAGGAGCAGAGTGTAAGATTTGGTGGCATCTAGTGGTGAAGTTGCAGACTGCAACCAACTGAATATCCCTCCCTCACCCCTCCTGTTCCAAGTGTGCAGTAGAACATACAGTGGCCATCAGGCAATTCATGCACTAAATGACCTGTCCAGCAGAAAGCAGGCATCACTCTGAAAATATTTGCCCCTCATTTGCAGTTTCCATCTGGAAAGGCCACGGCAGTGTTTATCCTTGTTTTCTGCCATTGTCTGTCCCCATTTTACTTCGCTTCTTCATGTTTTCACTTCTTTAACAATGTGGATCCACCCTCTCTTGCTTTTTCTTGAATTACCTTATAATAAACATGATCCTACATTAGTCAAAATTTGGGCTCTTAATCTTCTCACAACACAAAAGGTTCAGCCAGCACCGATAGCAAACACTGATTCTTTCTTTGTGTGTATTCCACGCTGTACTACAGCACCACCAAATTTAAGCTGTGTCTTCAATGTAACAATACGAAAGGCACCCTCTAGAGACAGTGTTTGGTTTGTCCATCCAGGGCTACTGTAGAAACATGGCAGTGCAACATGACGGCCACTGCTGGCAGAGGAGCCGCTCCCTATGTACATGTGAAGGGCTCAATCTAAGCTAATAAAAACACAATGATTCATAGTTACAGGTGATTTTACATTAATGAAAACGCATTACAATCTAATATTTTAACTTAAATTTACTTAAATTAAGTCTGTTGTATTTAAAACTGAGTATTTTCCAAGTATTACCCAAATAATTTAAGTTAGGAAGAGTTTTTTTTTTTTTAGCATTTTGTACACTCAAATGGCATTTTTGAGTTCAATTAACTTATTGTCTGTTGTCATTACAGCTTTGAAACCATGCCATTCAAAACATGCACTGTTATTGGTTTTAACTGTTTCTCTCTCATTAAAGTTACTCAACAATTGTGTATAACTGTATTCCAGGGTTTCTCAACCAGTGCGCCATGAAGCGCCATCTAGTGGTCCATGGGTCTGTGCTCAGAGGAAGACTAGTTCAAACTGGGCCTGTAATGTCATTTTTTTTGGAAAAAAATTTCCATTTTAGTGGAAAAAGACTAACTTAACAATTAAAAATAAAGGAATTAATTGGTTTCAAATTATAGCCAATATAAATATGAATACAGCTGTACAAATAAAAATGTCACAGATTAGTAGATTAATTAAACACTGAAATTCTCAGGTTTCCAATCTCAGCACTTAAGAAAAGAAAAAGAAAATGCTGTGCTTTGTACTTAAAAACAGATGGGAGTGGATAAGAACCCCTGCTATATTCCATTTCTGCTAAAAGATCCCCCTAAATCTTACACATGGCACCTTTAAAGGGGGATTCAACCAGTTGTTTTCATGTTTTGCATATTAAAATCATTAAATGACATTTAAACAAAGTCATTCAGAGTATATCAAATCCTAAACAGTATTTTTGTAAGCTCTGTGTTAACATCTAAACTGTTTAACTATACAGAAATTTTGAAAAATAAGCAGAATTCCACTTTAATTACTGCATAGCTAGAATCTAAATCCGCTCGGCAGTAGGACACAAGGTAACTCGCTCTTTTAGCCAGTGAGGCTAGGCCAGCAGTTGGAAACATTTCTTTGACTTCCCTGTTGCAGCTCCACAGGAAAGATTAGAATTTTAGGTAAAAATAAAATAATCCTCCTTTGCAGTAAAATAAAGCTCTGCTGATCAGTTTAACACAGTTTTAATAATAAATGGTCTTCAGCATTGAGTTAATGTAGCCTATAACTGCCACTACACCTTTAACCCTGAAGGTTGGCACCCAGACTGCTGGTCACCATAGCACAACAATCTCGCCTAGCTAGCCGCTAACGAAAAGGCAAAGAGAATGAACAACGATAACAAACAACGAGACAAATAGACTTATTTGCATCTATAATCACTCCAATTGGTCTCCTGGTATGTTTAATCCATAAGGAGAAATTGTCAAACACTTAAAAGTCGCAAAGCTTAAGTCTGTTTCTCATTTACCAGCAATTTTCCCGTTCCGCCTTAAATGGTGCAGCAGTTATATTCTGGTGCCTCAGGCCCCATATAAGGTGAAACAGAAAATTTGAACAAGAAGCTGGTGAATGAGAAGCAACTTCAGCCTCGTAAAAAGCAGATAGTTGCGAGAAAGTTTGCAAGAAACTTTTTCACTTTTGAGGAAAGTTTTGCTGGTGGAGATGCAAGAAAAACAGCTAGCTAAAGCTGAAGCAGAGCAAGTAAGTCTGCCTTTTCATTTATTTTAGCCTATACTAGTATAGTTAGCACATATTTAGAGCCAAGATGGTAAAATGGACATTAAATGTCGTGACTCCCAAAGTGGTTAGATTTTTGTTAAAAGGACAAAATGGCTCTTCTTAACATTTGGGTTGTTGACCCCTGGCTAGGCAATGGACCAAGGCACAAAAGATTAGCATGTGGACAAGGGGAGGTAGGCCAGGGAGTAGAAACACACACTGTAAAAAAAACAGCATACTTTTCTTGTTTCTTATTTAGCCAAGAAATAAATAAATGGATAGACAGACAGAAGTAATGCAGACTGCTTGTGCCAAGAAGTGGGGTTGACCCAACATCAAGAAAAGCTGTAAAATCATTGTATTTCACTTTGTTGAGGGACATCAGTGAGAAAGAAATGCTTAAAACAGTGAGATTTCACATTTGTAAGCGAAATTGGATGTTTGGCTGATGAACTGAACTTTTCACTATGTTTATTTGCTGTTCTGATCTTAACTACAGGCATCTTGCCCATCACTGATCACTGATAATGACAGGCCAAACCAGCTTACTTTAAATCTGAGCTGGTTTTACTTTTTCTGGCCTGTTTTTCTGAGCTCGTATTTTGTAAATGAAATAGTGGAATGTGAATCCTCTGCTGTGTGAAACTTAGTCATAGCTCTAAATGATCATGTACATGT
Source organism: Pygocentrus nattereri (assembly GCF_015220715.1). Classification (NCBI taxonomy): domain Eukaryota; kingdom Metazoa; phylum Chordata; class Actinopteri; order Characiformes; family Serrasalmidae; genus Pygocentrus; species Pygocentrus nattereri. The sequence continues at coordinate 11,662,392 of NC_051225.1, forward strand.
ACAAACACGCTGTGTGTCGACAGCTAACTAGGAAAGAGCTAACAGTGGAAGAGTCAGAGCTCACAAAGAGGAAGCGAGAAAACGGTGTCGAGAGACAAACGGGGAGAGCTCTGAGGAAATGGGGAGATGTGGTTTATTCGCGGTTTTTATACTGTCCTCTGTGGCGCTGACTGAGGGAGGTGAGGAAAAGAACCTCTTACATTCTCTGATTTTAGCTTGACCCAAAGTAAAGGTGCGTTCTGGCTTCCGTCTTGAGATTATCAAGAGAAATTCTTTAGGTATTAACAATGATTTCAAGGATTTAATCAAATTTGTTGTGTATGTATATTATTATATTGTTTACCAGCAAATGCTGATTCTGCATTATTTTAAATATCTGCGTGCCTTTTTTCCTGTTTTAACATACCCCTTTAAAAGGATGTCTTTTTCAATGCATGCGTTCTTTTTTTTTTTTCACATGTACATGCTTTTCTAATAACGTTTGTGTCTTTTTAAGAAAGCACTTTTTTTTTAATTACCTCCATTTTTTCTTGATATGTGTGTGTATTTGTTCTCTTTGGTTTGTCCATCTGAATTCATGTGACCAAATCATAAGGCAAATTATTCTGTAACCGTGTGAAATAACTACATTTTTATTTTATTTAATTTTTGTAAAAGTTCCTCAAATGACCAGAATGTGTTTTTGATCACACATATGCTTCCAATTTACTGCGGAAAGCCAAAAATCTTTTTGTATTATTTTATAAAAATTATTTTTACAGAGCAGATCACTGAAGAGACACCATCTGTTATACAGTGTGAGTCACAGGACACAGTTTTATTTTATTTTTTTATTTTATTATCGACTTTTATCTCTGGGGTCATTTCAAACTAATTGTGTATGCTGAGAAAATCCGCAACAAGCATCACCTTCAGCACCACATCGTGGAGGCTTGTGACAGCATCTCTCCAAAGATTCTAATGCGTTTTCATAACGATTGGATCCTGTGCCTTCAGTTCTGTGTTCAGCATCAGAGACAGCACATTGAATACGTCAAATAGCTGTGCATCACAGGCAATGTTCCCAGTTGTTGTTGCAATTTTCTGTGTTAATATCTTTTGTACCACAAGAGATATTGCAAATCTGATTTGGGCAATCGATTTCCGAGACAATTCTGGTCTTTGATCTGCTACATGACGACCTTCCCAGTGGAAAACCTTGCACTTGATCCAAAATGGCAACTTTCAAGAAGGCGGCCATGTTCCGGACATAGCCTAGAAGATAGGGCCCCTCACCCATTATTTGCTGGGGTATTCAGATGTCATTTTCCCTTTCGTTTCTGAAAAAAAAACGGTGTCCTGTGACTCATCCTGTAGTTTATAGCCCAGATTTGTGGGGAAAATGGGTCGACTTTCAGTAGAAAACACATTGGGAGATCAGCTTCTTTTATTATAAGGGTTTAAAATGACATCATCTATTTGACTGGAAAGAAGCGTTACAGCCTCATGCGACGTCTAGCTTCTGAATGCACCTATGAGTTATGAAGAATATGACTGTTTTTTGAACCACCGGTGGTCTCAAGGGGTTGAAGAGGTTAAACACCTCTGTCTTTTTTCTTTAAGTACGTGTGTGTCATTATTTCTTTATGTATGTGTGTCTTTGTGTCTCTTTTCTTTTTTAATTACTGTTTAAATACTTTTTTTTTCTCTTTTTTTTAATGAATTTTTCATTGTCGTGTCGGTCGTCAGCTGTGGTCCTTGCAGTGTGTTATACTGCAAATGTTCACAGCAGGGGAGCGTTAACAGTGACCTGACTGAAGGCAAACAACAGTCAGCCTTAGCTGACTTGTTGTGGTCCTTGCTGGCTCATTGTGTTGAGGCCTGTTAATATAATTTCATTATTCACCTCCTTGTATTTTTACACTCTATCAGCTCCACCTACCATATAGAACTTTGTAGTTCTACAATTATTTAAGATTCAAAAGTTTGTTATATGCACAGAGAAACAGATTGTAAAGCTGCACAGTGAAAGTCTTACTCTGCAATACTTCCCAGACTGCAAGCCCCCTTTAGCCATGTTCAGGACGCAACAGGACCACCATAGAGCACCATATTATCTGGGTGGTGAATCAGTCTCAGAACTACAGTGACACTGATGTGGTGGTGTGGTAGTACGAGTGGATCAGACACAGCAGCGCTGGAGTTTTTAGACACCGTGTCCACTCTATTAGACACCCCTACCTTGGTCCACCTTGTAGATGTAAAGCCAGAGACGATAGCTCATCTGCTGCTGCACAGGTTGTGTTGGTCACCCTTTAGTCCTTCATCAGTGGTCACAGGACACTGTTGGCTGGATATTTTTGGTTGGTGGACTATTCTCAGTCCAGCAGAGACACTGAGGTGTTTAAAAACTCCAGCAGCACTGCTGTGTCTGATCCACTCAGACCAGCACAACACACACTAACACACCACCACCACATCAGTGTTACTGCAGTGCTGAGAATGATCCACCAACCAAATAGTGCCTGCTCTGTGAGGGTCCATGGGGGTCCTGACCACTGAAGAACAGGGTAAAAGGGGGCTAACAAAGTATCAGAGAAACAGATGGACTACAGTCTGTAACTGTAGAACTACAAAGTGCAACTAAATTGTAGGTGGACAATTAGTTTAGATACATCCTTCTCATCTGCATTCTTTGCTACAGAGAAGAATGTGTGTGACCTTTTCCCAAACAGTTATCTGCTATCACATTGATATCTGCAGATCCCAGTTCCAATGGATCTAGAATCTTCTGTTACAAGGTTCCCCGACATTGTCAAGAAAATGAATCCAACATCCCTCGGTGAGTTATGGTGTTAAGAATGTGTAACACAGGAAAAATAACATACCAATTATTGTCTTAAATTACATAAATGTGACCAAAAGAGCACAAGACAGTGCTAAGATGTTTGCACCAGAGTCTGAAAAATAAAAAAAATAATAAAACAAGCATGTGCTTCTCAAAAAAAATTACGTTTATTTTGACACATACCTTTCAAAAAGACAATCAATTATTTAAACCAAAGGACATTAGCTTATAATTTCAACACAGCATGTCATGCTTTAAACATCACAAATGGAAAGTTTTTTTTCCATTCCATTATCTTCCGCTTCTCCGGGGTTCGGGTTGCGGGGGCAGCATCCTAAGCAATGAAGCCCAGACCTCCCTTTCCCCAGCCACTTCCACCAGCTCTCCAAGGGGGATTCCGAGGCGCTCCCAGGCCAGCTGGGCGATATAGTCGCGCCAGCGTGTCCTGGGTCTTCCCCGGGGTCTCCTCCCAGGTGGACTCGCCTGTGACACCTCCCGAGGGAGGCGTCCAGGAGACATCCTAACCAGATGCCCGAACCACCTCAGCTGGCTCCTCTCGACGTGAAGAAGCAGCGGCTCTACTCCGAGTCCCTCCCGGATGACTGAACTTCTCACCCTATCTCTAAGGGAGAGTCCAGACACCCTGCGGAGGACACTCATTTCGGCCGCTTGTATTCGCGATCTTATTCTTTCGGTCATTACCCAAAGCTCATGACCATAGGTGAGGGTGGGAACGTAGATCGACCGGTAAATAGAGAGCCTTGCCTTATGGCTCAGCTCTTTCTTTACCACAACAGATCGGTAAAGAGCCCGCATCACTGCTGACCCAGCACCAATCCGCCTGTCAATCTCCCGCTCCCTTGTACCATCACTCGTGAACAAGACCCCGAGATACTTGAACTCCTCTACTTGAGGCAAGAGCCTATCCCCGACCCAGAGAGGGCTCTGCACCCTTTTCCGCCTGAGAACCATGGTCTCGGATTTAGAGGTACTGATTCTCATCCCAGCCGCTTCACACTCGGCTGCAAACCGATCCAGCGAAAGCTGAAGTTCGTGGTCTGATGTCCCCAATAGGACCACATCATCTGCAAACAGCAGCGATGTGACCCTGAGGTCACCAAACCGGACACCCTCCATCCCTTGACTGCACCTAGAAATTCTATCCATAAAAATTATGAATAGAATCGGTGACAAAGGGCAGCCCTGATGGAGTCCAACTCTCACTGGGAACGAGTCTGACTTACTGCCGGCTATGCGAACCAAACACCAGCTTTGTTTGTACAGGGCCTGAATGGCTCGTAGCAAAGAGCCATGTACCCCGTACTCCCGAAGCACCTCCCACAGAATACCCCGGGGAACACAGTCGAATGCCTTCTCCAGATCCACAAAGCACATGTGGACTGGTTGGGCAAACTCCCATGAACCCTCCAGAATCCTGGAGAGGGTGAAGAGTTGGTCCAGTGTTCCACGACCAGGGCGGAACCCGCACTGTTCCTCCTGGATCCGAGGTTCGACTATAAGCCGGACTCTCTTCTCCAGTACCCCTGCATAGACCTTGCCAGGGAGGCTGAGGAGTGTGATTCCCCTGTAGTTGGAACACACCCTCCGGTCCCCTTTTTTAAAAAGAGGCACCACCACCCCAGTCTGCCAATCCAGTGGCACTGCCCCCGATGTCCACGCAATGTTGAAAAGGCGTGTCAGCCAAGACAGCCCCACAACATCCAGAGCCTTGAGGAACTCAGGGCGGATCTCATCCACCCCTGGAGCCTTGCCACCAAGGAGCTTCTTAACTACCTTAGTGACTTCGGCCTCAGTAATGGACAAGCCTATTCCCATATCCCCAGACTCAGCCTCCTCACTGGAGAACGTGTCGGTGGGATTGAGAAGGTCCTCAAAGCATTCCTTCCACCGCCCAATGACGTCTTCAGTCGAAGTCAGCAGCACACCATCTCCACTATATACAGTGCTAGTGGCACACTGCTTTCCCCTTCTGAGTCGCCTGACGGTTTGCCAGAATCTTTTCGGAGCCGACTTAGTCACTTTCCAAGGCCTCACCAAACTCCTCCCATACACAGGTTTTTGCCTTGGCGACAACTGAAGCCGCAGATCGCTTGGCCTGTCGATAACTGCCAGCTGCCTCTGGTGTCCCACAGGCCAACCATGCCCAGTAGGACTCCTTCTTCAGCTTGACGGCATCTCTCACCTGGGGTGTCCACCACCGGGTTCGATGATTACCGCCCCGACAGGCACCAACTACCTTACGGCCACAGCTGCAGTCAGCCGCTTCAGCAATGGAGGAACGGAACATGGCCCATTCTGAGTCAATGTCCCCCACCTCCCCCGATATCTGGTCAAAGTTCTGACGGAGGTGTGAGTTGAAGATCAATCTGACAGGTTCTTCTGCTAGACGTTCCCAGCAAACCCTCACTATACGTTTGGGCTTGCCTGGTCTGACCGGCATCTTCCCCCACCACCTGATCCAACTCACCACCAGGTGGTGATCAGTTGACAGCTCAGCTCCTCTCTTTACCCGAGTGTCCAAAACACATGGCCGCAAGTCCGATGACACGACTACAAAGTCAATCATTGAACTGCGGCCTAGGGTGTCCTGGTGCCATGTGCACTTATGGACATCCTTGTGTTCAAACATGGTGTTCGTGATGGACAAACTGTGCTTTGCGCAGAAGTCCAAAAACTGAACACCACTTGGGTTCAGATCAGAGAGGCCATTCCTCCCAATCACACCCCTCCAGGTCTCACTGTCATTGCCCACGTGAGCGTTGAAGTCCCCCAGTAGGACAATAGAGTCTCCAGGAGGAGCACTTTCAAGCACCCTTCCCAAAGACTCTAAGAAGGCTGGGTACTCTGAACTGCTGTTCGGTGCATAAGCACAGACAACAGTCAGGACCCGTTCCCCAACCCGAAGGCGTAGGGAAGCTACCCTCTCGTCCACCGGAGAAAACCCCAACATACAGGCACAGAGTCGAGGGGCTATGAGAAAGCCCACACCTGCCCGCCGCCTCTCACCATGGGCAAATCCAGAAAAGAATAAAGTCCAGCCCCTCTCAAGGAGATTGGACCCAGAGCCCAAGCTCCCAACCGAGGATCAGAGCGCCAAGGCCCACGCCTTCGGACACTGCCCGATCCACAACGCACCGAACCCCTACTACTGCCCCTCCCATTGGTGGTGGGTCGATGGGAGGGGGGACTCATGTAACTCCTTCGGGCTGGGCCCGGCCAGGCACCATGAGTAAATGCCCGGCCACCAGACGCTCGCTGGCGAGCCCCTCCCCCAGGCCTGGCTCCAGGGTGGGGCCCCGGTAACCCTGTTCCGGGCAGGGTACACAAGTCCAGTTTTTGTGTCTTCATAGGGGTTATTATGGATCACACTTTGTCTGACCTGTCACCTAGGACCAGTTTGCCATGGGAGACCCTACCAGGAGCTTTTGCTCCAGACAACATAGCTCCTAAGATCATTCAAGTACGCAAACCCCTCCACCACGATAAGGTGGTGATCCAAGGAGAGGCAAATGGAAAGTTATAAAAAAAAAAATTTTTTTTAAGAATTTATCCATTTATGAAGGGGAATTAAGAGCTCTACCACCTCACCGCTACAGCCACCCACTGCAATCCACTGACCACCTGGCCTAGACCAATCTGAAAGAAAAAGAAAAGAAATTCAATAAAGAAAAAATTCCAACTAGATACCAACATTTCAGTTAGATCCAACCATCCATTGAACTAAAATCATAACCAAGATTTGTCTTACTTTAGCCTGTCCACAGCACCTACAAAAACGCAGAGAGATCCAACTGCAACAACGGCTACAACAAACCACCAAAGGCCAACAAAGAAATGCTGTTCAAGAACTCAGAAACTTGCGACCAATTACTAGGGGAAGGACTAAGGGGAATGGGAAGACTAGCACAATAAAAGCCTCCAAAGGAATATTGCCCCATCATAATAAAAGGCTTCCAAATACTTCGTCCTGCCACATAAACGTTATATATAAACTTTAATTTTCAGTCATTTAGAAATTTAATTGGAGTGTTCATTTTGTGCATTTGGTTGTTTACAGAGCCATAAACTAGAACCACTAACAATAATAAATAATATAATTGATAATAAAAATATATATCTAACTTGTTGGCAATTTAAAACCATGAGAACCCTGAGCAAACATCCTGTACATTACTTAGGCTCTTCATTCAAACAATCATTTCATTCAATCATATTTATCAAAGCAGCGGAGAAATCCCTGCACAGGTGGTAATTATGGGAATTCCTCTATTTTTTCTAAATGTATTCATCACTGAGATGTAAACAGTGTCATTCAGAGTGGTTTAATATGAAATAGTTAATAGTGAAACAGTTGATTTCTTTACAGTGGTGGTGATAGGAACCGGAGGTCACAATGTCAACAACAGAAATAAAGCCGTTTTATTTACTATCTAAAACCACCAGTGAACCTGCACATCTTCTGAGTTTTAATAGGTGATGTTGAGCATGGTAAAAAAAGAAAAAGAAAAAAAAAAGTGGTCAATTTTTTAAAAATGTATTTCTTTTCTATTCTATTTTACCTGCGGGTACCCTTCCACCATAAATGAATGTTAAAAAAAACAAAGAACTTTTAGATGAAACGTTTTCAAAAATATAGTAAAACAACGTCTTAGTCTTCAGCCAGTTTTTGTGGAATAACTTTGAGTACATCCTAAAACTGTAATCATGCAGAAATACAACAAAAATGGTGGAATTCCCTTTTAACAAAAGCTATGAGTTATGTACCAAACTACTCACTTAAATTGTTCTTCAGGGGTTTCTTTAGTAAAGAAAATGGCTCTATATAGAACCATGAATACTCAAAAGAGCGCTTGCATAATTAAAGGGCTCTTTGCATCATGAAATGGTTCTTTGGATTGATAGGAAATGTGTTGTGTTTCTATTTAGCGCGTTTTTGAAAAGGGTTCTGTATTGCACCAAAAAGGGTTTTGCCAATGTTTGACATCATAACAACAGAATAACCCTTTTCGGTGCTATATAGAACCAGTTTCTTTACTAATAAACCCTTAAAGAACCATATTTTCTAAGTGTGTACAGCAAAGTGAGAAAAACACTATATTGCCAAAAGTATTCAGTCATCCATCCTGATCATTGAATTCAGGTGTTCCAATCACTTCCACGGTCACAAGTGTATAAAACCAAGCACCTAAGCCTGCTTCTACAAACATTAGTGAAAGAATGGGTCGCTCTCAGGAGCTCAGTGAATTCCAGCGTGGTACCGTGATCGGATGCCACCTGTGCAAGAAGTCCAGTCATGAAATTTCCTCACTACTAAATATTCCACAGTCAGTTGTATTATAACAAAGTGGAAGTGATTGGGAATGACAGCAACTCAGCCACAAAGTGGTCGGCCATGTAAAATGAGCATGGGGTCAGTGGATGCTGAGGCGCATAGTGCATAGAGGACGCCAACTTTCTGCAGTCAATCACATCAGACCTCCAAACTTCATGTGGCTTTCAGATCAGCTCAAGAACGGCGCAGAGAGCTTCATGGAATGGGTTACCATAGCCGAGCAGCTGCATCCAAGCGCAATGCAAAGCATAGAATGCAGTGGTGTACAGCACTGTCACTGGACTCTAGAACAGTGGAGATGTGTTCTCTGGAGTGACAAATCACGCTTCTCCATCTGGCAATCCAATGGATGAGTCTGAGTTTGGCAGTTGCCAGGAGAACGGTACTTGTCTGACTGCTTTGGGCCAAGTGTAAAGTTTGGTGGAGGGGGGATTATGGCATGGGGTTGTTTTTCAGGAGTTGGGCTCAGCCCCTTAGTTCCAGTGAAGAACTCTTAATGCTTCAGTAGCAAGTGATTTTGGACAATTTCATGCTCCCAACTTTGCTCCCAAAGTCCATAAAGACATGAATGAGCGAGTTTGGTGTGGAAGAACATGACTGGCCTGCACCTCAACCCGATAGAACACCTGACTCTCGTCAGGCCTTCTCGTCCAACATCAATGTCTGACCTCATAGATGTGTTTCTGGAAGAATGGTCAAAAATTCCCATAAACACTCCTAAGCTTTGTGGAAAGCCTTAACAGAAGAGTTGAAGCTTTTATAGCTGCAAAGGGTGGCCTGACATCATATTAAACCCTGTGGATTAAGAATGGGATGTCACTCAAGTTCATATGCGAGTGAAGGCAGACAAGCGAATACTTTTAGAAATATAGTGTTGTCTGAATTATTATCGTTTCATTCTCACCACTGGTCATTTCTAATAGCACTGCTAAATTTGTTTTTAAAAATCTCATATGAAATCCGTGATGCATCACCGGTTTAGTAGTTTCTCACAGAAGCTGTGATTAGTATGCATGTTTTAAATGTATTATGAACCTAATCATCATGCCTACACATTGCTCACCCAGTAGATCATTCTTAAGATATTCAGTGAATACTGTAGATATTATGTACACATCAGAAGACCTGGCAAATAATCTCAGCTGTGATTAACACAGGCCTTTTTCATGCAGGTGTATAGAAAAACAGATGAGAAACTGTAGGTTTTCACTGCCCAGGACAAAGAATCCAGACTTTTATTTGCAGACTGTAAATTCCTCCTATGAGGTAAGATCATATTTCTTTCTCATATTCTAAAGAAAATACTGGCACTTAAAGGATACACTGAAACCTTCCAAATTTACAATCAACGAGCCCACTAACATTGAAAAGTATTGGAAGATGTGCATAAACATGCAATGAATTGTTGCTTTCACAGGTCACAGTGGACACAGTGTATGGCCACGTGATTCATATTCCCTCAGAAGCTGTCCTGAAAAGCAGTGGGGAGCAGCTGGGCAATGGCCATGAACTGCACGTGACCGTATCTGTTCTTAACCGCAGCCTTTTTGAGGTAAGTGATTATGGCCAGAGTGGGCATCTATTATTGTTTAAGCGTGTCAGACGCCAGTTCTGGTAGGCTACAGTACTGCACAGTTGAATGTATAACTGAAGACACCAGATTCAACACAAGGGCTTTGTGAGTTTGAATGAGTTTTATGTCCTATTTAAACTGGAATATTATTTAATTAAAGTGATTACTCGTTAGAACTGTGATATTACTCCAGTATTTTTCTCCAATGTCAAATATTATTACAAGTGAGGTAATATAGTAATAACTCCAGTGCACCATAAGTTATAGTCCTTTCCGGAAGAATCGACCTCATGCTAAATTAATAACAAAATTACAGGCAGTAATTTGGGAAAACTACAAAGGCCAAAAGTAGGCAACATGGATGCATGAACACCACATTTACCATTGGAAGAAAAGCTCATATTTCCATTTTTTGTAATTTTCCAGAATTTGACATTTGAAATTGCCTGTTGTCCTTTATATTGTTTAAATCTCATGAAGAATGGACCAAAAGATGCCTACTAAACATAGACAGAAGCATTAGTGTGGTGAGGCAGTAATGTGCATGTCCAATGGTGGTCTGCTTTACTTGGGGATCTTAGGCATGTTTACAGCTAGCTGCTCAGCTATGGAAACCCAATCTGTGCACCTCATTATGGCAGATTTTGTGCTGACATTACTTTCAAAGGTGCTCAAAGGTACACTTCACAATAACAACACTTACAGTTGACTAGAGTAGCTGTAACAAGGCAGAAACTTGACAAACTGACTTGCTGGAAAGGTGCCAACCTGTAACAGTGCCACACTGAAAGTCTACTTTGCTTGTTCATGGAAATTTCATGGAGGCATACTTGATTTTGCATTGCTGTTGTGGCTGAAATGGACAAACTCACTCCTTAGTGCATATACTGTATCATCTATGAACTGGCCAGCCACAGCCATTTCAAAAATTACATCACAGAACCTGTAAAATGAATCCAGCTTGAAGAGTACAGAAAACCGTAAGCCATGCTATAGTCCTTTTGGACTGTAAGTCTGGCTTTTCTGGTTTAAACTGATGTCTAGCAGTTTCTCAACCCAAAATACCTTAGACAAAATGTGGACCTTTTTGTGGCCCCCTGTGCATATATATATGTGTGTGTGTGTATAATGTGTGTATATACATATGATCTGCATTGTTTTGTTCCCCACTTGACCCTGTATATTTGGCTCTATTAAAAAGATGGTGCATTTTGGGCTTTTAATCTTTGGGGTTTTTAATCTGAGTTCTATCAACACATAAAAACCACACAGTTCAAGTGATGCTGTAGCCATTCATGCCAGGAGTCCAAGAGAGTACAATTTCTTTTCCCCACATCACTCTGCAAGCCAATGAGGGCCTTAGCTAAGTTAATAGGATTAGCAGTTAGTGTTCTCCTCCAAGCGTGTTAAGCTGTTTAATGAAGTTGCCGTGACTCAGAAAAAGCCTTCACCCTCCTAGTAGTGCTGGTAGTATCAACTGATTGGGGGAGACCTAACTAATGGGTGAAATTGAATTCGATTAAACTGGGAAGAAAATGGGCAAACACATTCCTGTACCTGATATGTACTGGGGGGAAATGGAGCTTCTGATTCTGATTCAACTGTCTATATTACTGCAAGGTACAGTGGTTGCATCATACTGATTCACTGCATGTTTTAAGCTATAGCAATAGTGAGTCACACTGGTGTTCTCTACCTGTATTGTGGCACAGGCACAGTCAGATGAAGGATCTCCTCATGAGCAGGTTTTAGGCGTGTGGCTTGGCAATCAAGATGTCCACGACCTTTCTCATCCTGTTAGGATGGTGTTTGTGAATGTCCATCAGGTGAGATATTTACCTGTTGCACACTAGAAGTAAATTGTGTTATATAACTATGCGCCTGCAAATGTAAGTTTGGTCATTGGTCAGTTACAAACAGTAGGGTCGAATGTCTGAAACCTCGGATCGTATTAATTTAATCCTGGAAATAAACAACAGAACATTTTATCATTTTGAAAGAAACAGAACAAAAGAAAAGTTATGACGAATAAAAAGACAAAGAAATATTCAAGATACTGCACTATTTCTAGATCACTTCACATTTACGTCACTGACCATGTTACGGCCTTTGTACAAAATGTCTGTTTAAGTCTTATTTCTTCTATTGAAATATCTATTGTTTAGGCGACTCTCAAGAGGATTTGATCCACTCAGCACACTTTGGTCACTGTTAGTATATTAAAAATACTATGAAATTCTGAAATGTATATAAATATGTTAGATTCTACTTTTCGCTCAGATTATTACACTGATAATATTTGAAAAGCCTGCAAAAATGAAGCATTTTCACTAGTGGTCTCAGACATTTGGTCCTCACTGTAATGTAGCAATACTAACAAACTGCAATTTTGACAAAATTTGTCTTCATTTGTAAAAACATTCCTATATTTCAGAATGGGAGAGGTAAATGTGTCTTCTGGAAGCTACTGACCAACAGCGAACAAGGTCCTGAACCAAACTCAAATCAATCATGGTGATCTTATTTTCTCCTGACAAGAACATGGTAGCAAGATCAAAACAAAAGAAGTTGTGGGTCTCTGAATGTTGTCCGTTGTTGATTGTGAAAAAGATTACAGGCCAAGTGGTTTGGTGAGTTCCAGTTTCATGTTTTTGTGTGTAGGTAGTTGGAGCACAGACGGCTGTAACACAATCCAGAACAACACAGACTTCATCTGTGAATGCAGTCACCTCAGTTTCTTTGCAGTGCTGATTGTAAGTGAAACCTTCAAACACACACTGTATGATCTGATTTTGTGAACAGAGCACAATATTTTACATTATTCTTGGTTCTGGATATGACTCTTATTAATAACTTGCTTCTCTGACAGAGTCCTGATGTGCCAGATCCTGTTGATGTTCAGCATCTTGAGTATATCTCATACATTGGATCATCTCTTTCTGTGGTGTTCACTGTCGTTGTCATTGTGATGTATCTGTGGCACAAGTAAGGTGTCTCTTATTGTGCATTCACACCATAGTCACAGTGTGTTCTTTTGGATGCTGTGCAGAATGTAAATAAAAATAGGATGCAACGATATCATGTAAACTATATTTTAAAAAAGAAAGTACTACAAAAACAACATATCAAATGTTGAAATTGAGAAATTTGTACTGTTTTTGGGAAAATATTTGCCCATTTTGAATTGGATGCCAACAATACATTCCAAAAAAGTTGGGATAGGAGCATGTTTACCACTGTGTTTCATCACCTCTTCTTTTAACAACACTCTGTAAGTGTTTGGCAACCAGGGAGACCAGCTGGTGTAGTTTTGAAAGTGAAATATTTTTCTATTCTTGTCTGATACAGGATTTCAGCTGCTCATCAGTTTGGGGTCTCATTTATGGGATTTTCCATTTCATAACGTGTTAAATGTTATCAGAGCAATTTTGTGGTTATACAAGCAGCATGTAGTTTGCCATTGTCTTGCTGAAATAATCAAGGACTTCCCTGAAAAAGACATCATCTAGATGGCAGCATTTATTGCTAAAACATACTATACCATCATGAATACTGGCTTTTGAACTGGGCACTGATAACAAGCTGAGTAGTCTTTAGCCGGGAGCACACAGTGTCCATAATTTCCAAAAATAATTTCAGATGTTGATTCTTCGAACTACAGGACACTTTAATTTCCCCTCAGTCCATTTTAAATGAGCTCGAGCCCAGAGAAGGTGGCAGGATTTCTAGATCCTATTTATACATGCTTTCTTCTTTTTGCATTTTAGAGTTTTAAGTTGCATTTGTAGATGCAGCGACAAACTGTTTTCATAGACAGTGGTTTTCAGGAGTGTTTGAGCCCATTCAGTGATTTCCTCTACAGAATCATGTCTGTTTTTACTGCAGTGCGTTCTGAGGGCCCAAAGTTCATGGCCAGCAAATGCTGTTTTTTTGCCTTGTGTTATGCATACAGACAGTTCTCCAGATATTCTAAATCTTTTATCATGTACTGTAGATGATGAAAAGCAAAAAGGTCTTTGCTAATTTACATTGAGAAACGTTTTCTTGAATTGTTGCACTATTTGCCTTTGCCTGTGCAGTCTTTCACAGAGTGGTGTACTCCTCATCTTTACTTCTGAAAGTCTCAGCCTCTCTGGGATGCCTTTTTTTAACATCCAATCATGTGAGGAGACACAAAGTCTGTGAGGAGATACAAACTCACCAGATAGGTTGTAGTTGAGTGGGTATGAGGAATGCAGATGCAGGCTGGAGATAGACCAACTCTGGACCAGCTTTGCTCTACTCCTTTCTCCTCAGTTTCCTCACAATCTGAGGTGAGTATCTCAGAGCTAGCCTCCTCCCAGAATCTTTCCCCTACTTCTTATAGGATTAGCCCAACCCCTGCATTATCTGAGCTCATCCATACCCCTCTGCAGGGGTGTTGCTGTCCCACAAGAGTGGATTAAAAACAAGAATAAATAAAAGCATAACCAATATCACAAGGCTTTAATATCCCATTACTGGTAAAGTGTCTCACTACCATGTGCACTCTTGCTACCCTGTCTTACTCTGTTTTCTGTGACCTAGGTTACAGACATCACCCCTCTCATGAGCTAGCCACGTTCATGAGAGAGCTCTTTCTACTCTGCTTCCCTTTGCTGCCTCATTAGGTAACAATCAACAGGTGAGTATCACAGGTAGGTGTTCAGGTAAGTATTGCGCACCCACACAGACACACACAGTTTTTGGTGATGGGCAACGCATCTGCCTCATCACACTGACCTGTTGCCAATCATCCACCAGGTGTTTAGCATTACACAACTTTATCAGCCTTTGTTGCCCTGTCCCAACTTTTTTGGAACGTGTTGTTAGCATCAAATTCAAAATGGATATTTATTTTTGAAAAATCAGTAAAATATTTCAGTTTCAATATTTGATATGTTGTCTTGTACTATTTTCAATTAATTATAGGGTTTAAATGATCTACACATCACTGCAGTTTATTTTTATTTACATTTTGCACAGCGTCCCAACTTTTTTTGAAATGGGGTTATATGAGACATGAAATTATATATATATATATATATATATATATATATATATATATATATATATATATATATATATATATATTTAAAATTGTTTTTTTGTTTTGTTTTTGCTTTTTCAGTAGTAGGTAGTTCATTTCCTATCATTTGATTTTACATATCAAAAAACATTTAACAAAAAGATTCAAGTTTTAATTAATCTCATATCTAACTGACACAGTGCGTGACCTCTCTGTGCATAGGAAACCAAAGGCAGGACAGACGCTCATCATTCATATACAGCTCACAGGTTCGCTGCTCCTACTGCACCTCTTTTTCCTGGCCAGTTCGGTTTGGTCCAGTGCAGAGTGGGCAAGCTGCTGGACCCTGGGATTCATACTGCACTGGGCCCTGCTGGCCACTTTCACCTGGATGGCAATTGAAGGCTTCCATCTGTACCTGCTACTGGTGCGGGTCTTCAACATCTGCATCAGCAGATATCGACTGAAACTAAGCCTGGTGGGCTGGGGTGAGTAAAAGATATTCACTGTCATCAAGCCCTCTGACCAGGCTGGACTGGCAATATGAAGAACTGGGAAATCTCCCTGTGTTCTTTTGGTTTTGGCATGCACATTGGTCAAGGGCAGCGGTCATCAGCCCTTCCTGTTGACTCCCACCTGATGTATCTAACTATTGCCTTCAGAAGTCCTTGATTAGCAAAATGAGATGTGACATTTTATATAGTGTGTGTGTGTGTGTGTGTGTGTGTGCATGCGTGTGTGCCTTAAAAAGATGATTCCTTAAGGGTTCTTTAACAAACAAAATGACCATAGACACAAAAAGAACCATTAACACTCAAAGAACCCTTTGAGTGACTAAATGGTTCTTTGCATCATGTTTTGGTTCGTCAGATTGATGGAGAATGTGCTACAGTTAAAGAACCTTTTTAAAAAGAATTCTATGTAGTACACAAAAGGGTTCAAGCTTGTAACAACAGAAGAACCCTTTTGGTGCTGTATACAACCCTTTAGTCATGCAAAAGGGTTCTTTGAGTGTTTATGGCTCTATCTAGAAAAGTGTGCTTTATTAAAAACCCTTGAAGAATCATATAAAATAAAGGTGCCAGTTTATCTTCTCTGTTCAACATTTTGAAATTGAATATCTGCACAGCTTAATTGTGTTAGCCTGAGTAGCCATCATGTGCCTTTGCCTTTATTTTGTGACATGGAAACAGCACATTTAAATTAATTACCCTTCCTGTTCTAGGAGTCCCTACAGCTACAGTGATGATCTGTGGAATGGCTGGAGCATATGGCAAGTACACCCTCATGGAGAACGCCAGCAGAACCACTAGCCTGTAAGACCTGTTCAGCAGTTCCTAAACCTTTCTCTTAATTTGTATTCTTTATCTGCAGTCTAACCATGTTTGCATTTTGCCTCCATTATGCAGTTGCTGGGTTACTACCAAGGCTGCAAGGTACATAACAGTGAATGGTTATCTGGGGCTGGTGCTGCTCTTCAATGCTGCTATTCTGGGTCTGATGGTGGTGAAGATGCAGCAGCTGAGAGCACGAAAGATCCAGGCAGGAAACAGAGGGAGGAGGATGTGGAAAGACTGGGCCAGCCTGCTGGGCCTCAGCTGTGTTTTAGGGCTCCCCTGGGGGCTGGCGTTCATCACACATGGACCCCAGTCTATCAGTCTTTCAGCAATTTACCTTTTCACTGTGCTCAATGCCTTTCAAGGTAGGTTTTGTTTCATCAAGCATATAACCTTGATGTTAAAGCAATCGTTCTGTAAAAGAAATGAATACAATTTCACCAAATATAGTTGATCAACCACGACCTAACATTTTTATTATAACAAGGACACACAATGTCATTGATACAAACACCACTCTTGTGAAACCCCAAAAGCTATTTCATTGCCCTTGTGGAGAATCTATAATCTGCTAAATGTGAGTGAGTGAGTGAGTGAGTGAGTGAGTGAGTGAGTGAGTGAGTGAGTGAGTGAGTGAGTATGAATGAGTTGCACACCAGGTCCATCGGGTGATTTGCTTAAAATCTAAAAATATGAAATACAGAAATTAAAAGCTAAAAACTGCTACTGCTGTCTATGCATGGCACAGTGCCATGACAAATATATCTTCCTGCCTCCTGATTTCCTCAGTTTTCATGTTTGCCGCACCAAATGGTTTCAGATCCTCGTACAAAAATGTTATATAAGGAGATCATGTGGAAACCCCCAAAAAATTTAATGATCATTTAATTTATTAAAGGAACAAAAATTTTGAAACACCTGTATAACTGATTGCGCCAAATTTTGCAGTAAAAACTGCAACCAAACACTTCCTGTAACTGGAGAGCTCTTTCACATTGCTCTGGAGGAATTTTGTTGCAGAATTCCTTTATTTCAACCACAGTGGAGTACAGGGATGAAATGCATGTCCTCCTTGCCCTGAGGCAGGACTTTGACTAGGCCACTCCACAACCTTAATTTTGTTTCTTTTGAGCCACTCAGAAGTAGATTCACTTATATTCATCAGGGTTCTTTCTTCTTGGATGAGTTGTTGCTGTGCTCTTGGAGGAATTCTGGTGGGCCAGCCACTTCTGGGAGGATCATCACTATTTCAAGTTAGAAATGGCTTTTGTATCATTTTCCAGACTGATATATTTCAAGAACTTTCTTTCTAAAATTCTCCAGACTTGTTCTTTAATTGCAGCAGGAGCATGCTGCTTGTTGAGAATATTTAGCCTACTTCACACCAGGCATGGGCATGTCTAGTTTAGTTCACAATTATTAAACATATTTGGGATAACTTTGATTGAGGACAGTGGTGCAGTGGGTAGCACTGTCACCTTCCACAGTCCAAAGACATGTAGTCACGCCAATTTGATATGCTAAATTGCCCCTAGGTGTGTGGGTGCAGGTGTGTATGTGTATGTCTGTCTGTCTGCCCTGTGATGGACTGGCGACCTGTGTTTTCTGCCTTCCTCCCAGTGACCGCTGGGATAGGCTCCAGCTCCCTCCACGACCTAGAATGATGTGTGTGTGGTTGTGGTTGGTTAAATAAATAGCGGGGCAATTAATTTTTCACACAGAGCTATTTGGTGTTGCATAACTTTTTTTCTTCAGTAAAAAGCTCAGATACCAAATATGTTTTGCTAATACATTTCTGGTAAAGAGAATTGTGTATGTTTGATTCTTCACCAAATTCTTATTTTAATGTTGTAGATTTGTTACCTCACACCTCTTGTGCTGAAGACTTCTAAATATTACTGATACTATAAGTTAACATGTCAAAATGAACAGCAGAAAATTTATTTGGGTCCCTCTGCAATTTATCTTCTAGGTTTCTTGATGTTCCTGTGGTTCTTATCGATCACCTGTAAGTCGTTTCATGAGGAGCAGCGCTCAACAAAGGGCTCCTCCATGAGCAACGTCACCTCATGATACTGGATATGGGATGATACATTTTGGTGACCTTTTCTGTAAATTCCCACAAAACCATGCACCATAAAATCAATACTAGTCTGTCTACAGACCAGTGACAGTAGTTCTTAGCCCTCTGTATCTTGTTTTGTGTGCAGGTTTTAAACATCTGTTTTGTAGGCCTGTCTATACAATGTATAATAAATTGACTGCAATGGTTAGCAATCATTATGAAGCTACTTCTAATGACTTTTTCCAGCTAATTCTAGCTCTTTAGCCTGTATGCTACCACACGGAGAGTTTTCAAGCTTATATTTTTCACTCTGTAGGAGAACATGTAGAGAACATGTCAACTCTACACATAGTTCTATGTAACTGTAGACTTTAGTGTGAGTGTGCACAAAGGAACGCTCAGAATTGGAAGATTCTATCTGCGTTTGGTCCATTATAGAAAAGGCTACAGTATTAAGCGGTCAAAAGTATCTCCAGACAATGACTTCGTTAGGATAAGAAAGGTGATTGCATTACATAGGATTTGCTATTTTGAAAGTTACATTTGTGACTCTCTATATATTAAAACTGCACTAAACACAGATAGAACCTCATAATTCCAAGATGTGGTAAACATGAGTTACAGAATCTTTTTTTACTTGGTTATTTACATTGGCTTTTTTTCATACTGTCAATTTCAAACATCAGCGTCTTCACTGAACATATCGTGTTACTTTTGAAGTCAACTGGTCTGTAAAACAATGGCAATATTCGATGGACAGTGGTTAAGGAGAGCTGTGGCAACTTTTATTTTGTTTAAGCAAGCAAGCAAGCAAAATTTATTTATATAGCGCTTTTTACAACAGGTGTTGTCACAAAGCAGCTTTACAGAACAATCAGTATTACAGAGAGAAGAGAAAAGAAGAGAGAAACTCCGGGTCCGAGCCCCCATGAGCAAGCCAGCGGCGACGGTGGCAAGGAAAAACTCCCTAAAAGAGGAAGAAACCTTGAGAGGAACCAAGACTCAGAAGGGGAACCCATCCTCCTATGGTCGACACCGGACAGCGAACATTATTAGTAAGAAGTATTATAGTAAAGTGGGAAAAGAAAGAGAGAGATCTGAGGGTGAGGACTGCACAGCGCTGTACAGCAAGAAGCTCAGTGGTGGTCAAACCGGTCCAGAAGGCTGGTGAGCAGCGGCACCAATCAAGGCAGTAGAGGCAACAGCATCAGGCGCACAGGATGGGCAGCTGATCAGCTCGGCAGAGAAAGGAGAAGAAAAAAAAAACAGAGTTAATACTGTAAAGAGTGGCTGACCACAGATTACAGTAAAACAGAGCATAGAGTGTAGACTCCAGCAGGTCTAGACCTGACAGGGAAGACTAATCACCAAATGCTTGACTGTACAAATAAGTTTTTAGCCTAGACTTAAAGATTGGGGCTGTGTCTGATTCCCGAACATTGGCAGGAAGATTATTCCAGAGCTGGGGGGCTTTGTATGAGAAAGCTCTCCCCCCTGATGTAGCTTTATTTATTCTAGGTACCAGTAGTAGGCCAGCACCTTGTGATCTAAGTAGGCGTGATGGTTCATAGTAGGAGAGGAGCTCACTCAGGTACTGAGGGGCGAGTCCGTTTAGAGCTTTATAAGTCAGTAATAGAATTTTATAATCAATGCGAAATTTAACTGGTAACCAGTGCAGGGCTGATAAAACTGGACTAATATGGTCAAACTTCCTAGTTCTTGTGAGGACTCTGGCTGCAGCGTTCTGGACTAGCTGAAGCTTGTTAAGGCTTTTGCTGTGACATCCAGACAGCAGGGCATTACAATAATCTAGCCTTGAAGTGATAAATGCATGAACTAGCTTTTCTGCATCCTGTAGAGATAATGAATTTCTTAATTTAGCGATATTGCGGAGATGCAGGAAAGCTGTTCTAGTGATATTAGATATATGTGTGTCGAAAGAGAGATCAGCGTCTATCATGACACCAAGATTTTTAACAGATAGGCTTGATGAAACTGAGAGATTGTTAAGTTTTAGTGTTGAGTTAGACAGTCTGTGTCTGGCTAATTTTGGACCAAGAAGCAGGACCTCTGTTTTATCTGAGTTAAGTAACAGAAAATTATTTGACATCCAATCTTTTATGTCTTTTACACAGTCCTCAATCTTGGCAAGTTTAATTTTATCATCCGGTTTACTTGATATGTATAACTGGGTGTCATCTGCATAACAGTGGAAATTTATGCCGTGTTTACTGATAATGGTGCCTAATGGTAGCATATATATTGTAAATAATATAGGTCCTAAAACGGAACCTTGTGGAACACCATAAATTACTTTTGCACAAACAGATGATTCACCCTTTACATTAACAAACTGATATCGATCGCTGAGGTAGGACCTGAACCAGGAAAGAGCTGTTCCTGTTACCCCTACAAGGTTTTCTAGTCTATCTAGTAGGATAGCGTGGTCTATTGTGTCGAATGCTGCACTAAGGTCAAGGAGGACTAACAACGACACATTTCCTTGGTCCGTGAATAATAGAAGATCATTTATAATTTTTACTAATGCTGTTTCTGTACTATGATGTGGCCTAAAGCCAGACTGAAATTTTTCGTGTAGATTATTCCTATGCAAATAAGGGCTTAATTGTTTTGCTACCACTTTTTCCAGGATCTTAGATATGAAGGGGAGATTTGAGATGGGTCTATAATTTGATAGTTCACAGGGATCGAGGTTAGCTTTCTTAATCAGCGGTCTAATTACTGCAAGTTTAAAAGTTTTTGGGATATATCCGAGGCTAAGAGAGGAGTTTATTATTGACAGAATAGGCTTAGTTATTTCTGGTAAGATTTCCTTGAGTAGACCTGTAGGGATCGGGTCCAGAATACAGGTCGATGGTTTTGCAGAAGAGACTATTTTGATTAGTTCATTTTCTTGGAGTAATGTAAACGATTCCAGCCTATCTGGAGTGACTCTAATATTCTCAGGGTCTAGACTGGAATTATAAGCCACCAGGTTTGTGGAGTTTAACTGTGTGTTCAGAATTGTCTGTCTAATTTTTTCAATTTTATCACTAAAGAAATTCAGAAAATCATTGCTGCTATAGGCTGATGGCATCTGGGGTTCAGTGACTCTTTTGTTCTCTGTCAGTTTAGAAATTGTGCTAAATAGTAATCTGGGATTGTTCTTATTGTTTTCTATGAGAGAGGAGAGATAGGCTGAACGTGCTGCAGTAAGAGCTCTTCTATAGTGTATAAGGCTCTCCTTCCAGGCGGACTGGAACACTTCTAATTTAGTCAGACGCCATTTTCGCTCTAGTTGCCTGGCCGTCTGTTTTAGAGTTCGAGTGTGATCATTATACCACGGGGCGAGTTTTTTCTGCCGTACTATTTTGCTTTTTAATGGAGCTACACTGTCTAACGTAGATCGAAGAGTATCCTCTAAGAATTTGGTCATAGTATCTAACTCAGTAGGATCGGATGGACAGCTGACTGAAGTTGATAACTGCGGGAGGTTTCTGATAAAGCTGCCAGCTGTGGAGGAAGTTATAGTCCTCTTAACCTGGTAGCATGGTGATGAGCGCATATTACCACTAAACTGGATTTTGTATGAGATTAAGTAATGGTCTGAGACGGCTGTGCTCTGGGGAAGAATGGCTAAGTTATCTATGTCTACACCAAAGGTCAGTATTAAGTCTAGAGTGTGGTTGAGGTGGTGTGTGGGCCCATTTATAATTTGGGTGAATCCCATGGAGTCTATGATAGATATGAATGCCTTACTTAGTGTGTCGTGAGGGTTGTCGATGTGGATATTAAAATCTCCGACAATTAATATTTTATTTGAAAACGTTATTAGGCTTGATAGAAACTCAGAGAATTCCTGCAAGAACTGAGAATACGGACCGGGTGGCCTGTAAATTGTGATTAATAGAAATGAATGTTTATTTGTTCCTTGCTCAAGTATATTGATTACAAGAACTTCAAAAGAAGAAAATTAATATGGTAAATGTAAAGAAATGCAAGAACTTAACACCTCTACATTCATTCTGTATTATAAGTGCAAGCTGTTGGGTAATCTGCTGGCCATTTCACTGAGGTTTGTGGGGGACATTTCATACACCACGTTGGGACACCACGTTACCTGTTATCATGAGCAACAAATAAATCTTTTTTTGGAAAAATGCTTTTTCTACTATGACCATAATTCGTTGATTGATGTTTTTGTGAAATTTTGAGGAAGGTTGAAAAAAAATGAATGCCCGTTTATAAATTATATTAAGAACAGGCAGAAGCTGTAGCCATGGCCTCGGTCTATGTTACCTGCACCCTGTGACAGGTCAGATTACCAGCCCCCAGTCATATTCCATGCTCAGGGCCATGGGGAAAACACCTTAGGCTAATTGAATGACAATTATTAGGCAAAAAAGAACAATGCATTAAAATCACTGGCCATATTTTCTCATGTTTAGCAAACTAACAGCCTTCTGTTACAGTTGAGGTTTCAATTTTAAATTAATTTGAGTGCTCAAATGAAGGAATTTGGGGATAATGATCCCCAAAGGGTTTTAAAATTGTGAGCTGGAGAATTTTTGCATACTCTGAGCTCATGTTAAATAATTTGGTACCAGCTGAATTTTCTTCTGTGTGTATTT
Organism: Pygocentrus nattereri; assembly: GCF_015220715.1. NCBI lineage: Eukaryota > Metazoa > Chordata > Actinopteri > Characiformes > Serrasalmidae > Pygocentrus > Pygocentrus nattereri. The sequence continues at coordinate 11,685,225 of NC_051225.1, forward strand.
GAATTATTGTAAGTAAAGATCTACACATACAGGGATGGTATTTTGTCCTTTTGCTCTTAGTTTTTCTTCAGTTGTTCTTTTGCTTTTGAATATTTTTTATATACTTGGTATGCGTTTCAGAAAGGTGGTTGTGATAGCGTTCAGCTGCTCTTATGCTGTTTATCTCTTATTTGATGTACTTGATGTTGATCATTCGTTTTGTTGTTCTCTCATGCTTTTGTCATATTTTCTATTGTCTGCTGCTTTGTATGCAATTTTAAAAGCACAACATCCACAACAATGTTCCAATAAATAAACTGTTTTGATACAGGCAGAAGATTCTCCCACAAGGGGGAGCCATTAGCACTCAAGCAGCATTTTGTGTGCATCACTGAAAGGAAAAAGTTAGGGGGAGGGTGTCTGTGGTGGTCAAGGGGTTTTCAGTGAAATGAAATGAAAATGAAGTGAAATGTAATCATTATATAATTACATTGAAATAGAAATATTAAGGTAAGAATACCATGCTGGAACAAACAGACTAATGTAAAATGAACTTAAGCCAAATCCTTTCCCAAGTGGGGTACTTGCACTCTCCTATAACTCCAGGCAAAATCAGCAGCATCACAAAGCAATCTCTCATTTCCATAAGGCTAACTGGTTTCTATCCTGTTAGTGGTAGTAATAGCTTAGTAGTAGTCCTAATAAACCTAATTATTCATTTAAATAATTCATTTAATACACGTTACTTTGCTTGACCATTTCACCTTAGAAGTGACACTGATAAGCTTCTGTAGTGGTTAGATGGAAATAAACTGTGATGACCGATGTGCCGTTTCTTTTCTGTCATTTCATGGTAGTGGCATTAGTCACTATTCAGCGTGTACTGAAATGACTAATGACGCAAGCCAGATTTCCAGTGGTACAAACTGCCTTCCTGCCTCTCTAAGTGTCTTTCTATGACTCATCAGTATTTCCTGTTTCCACTTTTTTCCTTCTGATTCAATCAAATGTCTATGGTCTATGGTTGGCCTGGCCGAGTTAAGGTAAGAGTACATGATAACCAGATAAAGGCTTTAACCAACATTCTTTGATTAAATCCAGGGGTGCAAATTTGGACTGACAAGTCAGGGCGGACCAATGCCTGGAGGCCACCTGCAGACATTGGTCCTCATTAGATATACTGTCATGTATCAAATGGCTTGTAAATCTAGTTAGAAAAAATGTGCCCTTTTCCTTAACTACATACATAAATTCAGATAACTATTGCTCTTCAAAGGTTCTCTCAACTTTTCTCTTAAACAATTGTGAGAACAATTCCTGAAAAAGACCTTACAACAGTCTTAAATCTGCCTTAGACTTTATGAATTGAGAGTGAACCTCTTAAACTTTAACTTTTAATGTGTTTCACAAAATAGAACCATGTAAATAAACCAAGTGGCAAATCATTTCTCCCACCATCACATCAAGTTTTTGTTTGCCACATGTTTTTAAAGGTTTGTCTTACCTTCCCTGTGCACTGATGTAAACTGAATAACCAGTTATAAAAGTATGGAATGATTTCTGATAAACTGTAAAATGTCACATAATACTGAATAACCTGTAGCACATACAGAAACATCACAAGTGTTTTTAAGAAAATAAGACTGTTTTAAGACAAAATGAGAATTGCATTTAATTTTTTTCTTAAATGTGTTCTTGAGAAAACTCCTAAGAGAACATCTATACTGTTAGAAATAAATGTACTATGCAGGTACATGAATCATTTATCAAGGTACAAAAAATGTAAGTGTACCCTCCAAGGTACAATAGTGGTTTTAAGGTCCAGTGGTATGTCTTATGTGGGTTTTTCTTAGTGGAAATGTAGATATTTGTACCTTTTCATAACCATCATCATCATCATTGTTGACCACTTACTCCAGATAGGGTCACGGTAGCAGTTGGGAGAGCAGAGAATCCCAGATGTCCCTGTCCCCTGCAACTTTCTCCAGCTCATTCCCAGGGACCCCAAGCCTCCCCCAGGCCAACTTGGAGATATAATCCCTCCAGGACAACCCCAGGGCCTTATCCCGGTAAGCTGTGCCTGGTACACCCCCACCGGGAGTCGTCCAGGGGCATCCGAATCAGATGCCCGAACCACCTCAGCTGGCTCCTCTCAATGCAGAGGAGTATCGGCTCTACTCCGATCTCCTCCCGGTTGGCCACTTGTATTCGCAATATCATTCTTTCAGTCATTACCCACAGCTCATGGCCATAGGTGAGGGTTGGGATGTAGACCAACCAGTAGCAGAGAGCATGCCATCCTTTTCTGGGTTAAGACCATGGACTCAGATTTGGAGATTCAGCCAAAAGAACAACATCGTCTGCAAACAGCAGAGATGCCACCCTCCGGCCTCCACACATAACGCCCTCTGACCTTGGCTACACCTTTACACCCTGTCCATGAATATCACAAACAGGAGTGGAGACAGGGCACAACCCTGCCGGAGCCCAACACTAATACTGAAAGGGTCCGACCAACGCTGAGTATACGAACACAGCTCTCACTCTGGGAGTACAGAGATCAAATGGCCCAGAGTATTAGCCCCAGTACCCCATACTCCCGGAGGACCTCCCACAAGATATCTCGGGAAACCAGGTCATAAGCCTTCTCCAAATACACAAAACACATGAAGACTGGGTTGGCAAACACCCATGCCCCCTCAACAATCTGTGAGAGGGTGAAAAGCTGGTCCATTGTTCCATGGCCGGGACAGAATCTGCATTGTTCCTCCTCAATGTGAGGTTCAACTATCAGTCAGAGTCTCCTTTCCAGCACCTTGGCATAGACTTTCCCTGAGAGGCTGAGCAGTGTGATACCCCGATAGTTGGCACACACCCTCCGGTCCCCCTTTTTTAAAATTTTTTTAAAAATGGGGGCCATCACCCTGGTCTGCCAGTCCAAGTGTACTGTTCCTGAGGTCCATGCAATATTGCAGAGGTGCATCAGCCACGACAGCCCCACAATATCGAGAGCCTTAAGCATCTCCAGACGACTCTCATCCACCCCTGGTGCCTTGCCACTGAAGAGCTTGCGGACTATCTCAGTGACCTCCACTAGGGAAATGGAGCTTGACACGCCAGAGGCCTCCGGCCCTGACTCCTGTGAGGGACGCATGTCTCCTGGATTAAGGAGTTCTTCAAAATGCTCCTTCCACTGACTGACAATATCCTCATTTGAAGTCAGAGTTTCTCCACCCTTGCCGAACACAGCTTGGGCGCAGACACCCTGAACGCTCCTGAGTCACCGGACAGTTGTCCGGAACCTCCTTGAAGCCGACTGAAAGTCTTTTTCCATGGCTTCGCCAAACTACTCCCACGCCTTGATTTTGCTTCTGCCACCATTGCAGCTGTTACCTTTTTTGCCTGTCGGTACCTCTCTGCTGAGTTGGGAGTCCTTCGGGCCATCCAGTCCCTAAAGCCCCTTTCTTCAGCTTGTCAGCCTCCCTCACCACTGGTGTCCACCAGGGGGTTCTTGGGTTACCACCCCGACAGGCACCCACAAACTTTTGGCCACAGCTATGCCTAGCAGTTTCAACAATGGAGGTTTTGAGCAGGGTCCATTCAGACTCCATGTCCCCTACCTCCCACGGGACATGAGAAAAGCTCTCCCAGAGGTGGGAGTTGAAATCATTCGGAACAGGGGCCTCCGACAGTCGTTCCCAGCACACCTCACCATTTGCTTGGGCCTACCGGGTCTCACCATTAGTTTTCCTTGCCATCTGATCCAACTCACCACCAGATGGTGATCAGTTGACAGCTCAGCACCTCTCTTTACCGGAGTGTCCAGAACATATGGTCCCAAGTCAGATGAAGTGACAACAAAGTCGATCATTGACCTCTGATCCAAGGAGCTCTGGTACCATGTACACTTATGAACATCCTTGTGTTCAAACTTGGTGGTTGTTATGGACAATCCATGCCTAGCACAGATGTCCAACAACAATTCACCATTTGGGTTTAGATCAGGCAGGCTGTTCTTCCCAATCACGCCTCTCCAGGTCTCCCAGTCATTGCCAACATGAGCATTGAAGTCCCCCAGTAAGACTATGGAGTCTCTGACAACAGTCAGAGTTTTCCTCTCTGCAATTTTAATTCGCATTGAGGCAACCCTGTTGTCCATCGGGACAAACTCCAACTGCATGGCAGTTGGGGACTCGTGAGTATCCCCACTCCCACCCAGCACCTCTCACCCTGTGCAACCCCTGAGTGGGAGAGGGGCCGACACTGTGGGTGGAGGTGAGCCCAACTATATCTAGTTGGTACCTCTCAACCTCCCGCCCAAGCTCTGGCTCCTTTTCCCCCAGTGAGGTTACATTCCACGTACCAAGAGCCAGTTTCTGCCGCAAGGGCCTAGGCCGCCAAGGGCCCCCCTGCCACCTACCACTGCCTGTGCAGCACTGCACCACTCCCCCATGTTGGACCTTGCGGGTGGTGGGCCCACATGGTCCCCCCACGTTGCCTCTTTGGGCTGAGCCCAGCTGGGTTACATGGGCTGCCCGGCCACCAGGCGACACTACCCCCAGGCCTGGCTCCAGGGTACACGTTGTTCTGTGCCCGTATTTCATGGTGGGTTTCCTTTTCATAACTGAATGTTTTAAATCAGAACAATAAAATAAAAGTCCTGGGGATGAGACAGGGTGTGTGGAGTCAATACACCTTAGAAAATATAATTTCAAAATATACTAGTACAATTATGTTCCCTGACTAAAGGTACTGGGATGTACCCCTGAGGGTACTGCCCCAGTGACAGCATCGTATCTTTGTGCTCTTGTGTTATGGGACGGCAGTAAAATGGACCCAGGTGCAAAGAGGAAAATCATGAGAAAGGATGTTAAATAAGTTTCTTGAGGCAATGGAGTGGGAGCTTGGCACAGAGTTATGGTGACCAAGAGCCAGGCTCAAACCATCAACATACTGGTCAACAGGCTGTGGAGTTATCACTGCACCACTGAGAACCACAGGCCACAACAGGAAAAAAACATCTCAAGGAGCGGGAAATATAAGGCAAGAAAAATGGCAACACTGATAGTAACGTGCACAAACAAAGTTACTCTGTCTGTAATTAAGAGGGAGAATAGGCTTTGTTTCACTTGTTTGCTCTCAAACGAGCAAACACCTTTTGTATGGCTTGGAGCCAGTTGTAGCTCAAGCCTTGTGGTTTTTGAGCAATTTTGGGGCAATTACTCTTTTTTGGTTTTTCCAGCCCTCTCTCCTTTTCTTTTCTTTTCATTTAATTACCCACCAGGGCTGCATACCATACTGGTCACCCCTCTACAAAGGTGTGACAAAGGGTTGCTGTTTGCCACAGCCTTAAGTGGAGGAGTCTGCAGGTGTGTGTGGTTGGGCCTAATCAGCCCAAGGGCTTCTGGGAATTGGAGTTCTTGGGGAATTCTGGCCCTTGCTGCCGTTGCCTTCTGCTGGTGGCTGGCGGCACAGGCTGGGCCCTTACCTTGAGTGTGTGTATGTTCTGTTCTTACCCAAGTGTTACAACCCCTCGGTATCTGTCTAGGGGTAAGAGGAGTCTATAACATGGGAAGATGGCTGACTAAACATATGGCTGGGTATAAATTGCAAGCAACAGTTGAAGAGGGAGAACCACAAACAACTTAGTAGCTTCAACCGTTTACTATCACCAAACCATATATATACATACATACACACACACACACATACATATATATATATATATATATATATATATATATATACATATATATAAACATACATACACATACATACACACACACACATATATATATATATATATATATATATATATATATATATATATATATATATATATACACAGTATATACAAAAACAAATGACCAAGAAAACAGACAAAACAAGAGCTGGACCATGGATGGCACCAAAGGAAAGAACATAACAGAAAACCAATCTTAAACTAACTAAACCAAAAATACTCTTACCTTGGTAAATAAATAAAAAAAACGAATAACTAACTACTCTAAACCTACTCTAATAAATCAAAACATACACAGGATGGTGCCCGCCCCTTACCTAATGTGTCTACACAATTAGAGGCCTACATGAATATGAAGGCATGTATGGGCACGCCCTTCCTTACCTGCCCAGCTCAAGAGAAATAAAAAACATTAGAGTTTTGTTGTTTTCCTCAAAACATATAAGCATGGGAATTTTACAGGATTTAACCATATTAACTATCAGAGCAGTTTGTGTTCAAAGCAGCATGGCCTAAACTGCTCTTCTGTAGCTGTCCTCTGGTGGTCTGTCTTTCCCTCTTGCTCTTCATTCCCCCCTAGACGCAGCTTTTATAAGGATAAGGCTCCAACAAGGCTGCACCCACTTCTCAGGAGCCCACACCTGCAAAATATGTAAAAACTGTCCCCGTGCATGTGCACGTAACAAAGAACAAATCCCAAATAAGAAAACACTGGTGAATGTCAGAATCTTTGTGAAAAGAAAAAATTTCTTTTTAAGAACAATTGGTGAATGATGTCCATTGTTATGAACTTCCTAATGTTATGATTAAGATTATTTGCAAGTTTTTACTTAGGAAGGTCTTCATAAATCTGGCACCAGGTTGTTAAGAGGTATGGCAGTGTGTTCACTTTCAAACTACAGTGTGAAATCAGTGTTTCTGGAGATTGGAGGAGAAATTAGTGAGAAGTTTTTATATTCATTCATTTACATGCATTTCACATCTGCACTTCAATGGAGCACATAACTAGCCTAGAACCCAGCGTGGATAGTTGACCTTGCTCTCATTTTAGCATTTGGGCCACAAAGTGGCCAGTGAGGTAAGGGTTTTGGTTCACTCTAGTTTCAGATTTTTTTTTGTCAAATATGTTTCATGAGATTTAATGTGGAAACGGCGCTGGAGTGGACTACGGTAGCCTCCACAGTTGCATAGCCATGGGTTTAACAGACCCAAGCAAATCAGGATGGAATATTTATTAAACTGCATTTTTGTATTAAATAAAATTAATTAGATAATAATAAATTAAATATAATAATAATAAAATTAATTTTAAAAAATGTTTTTCAATGAGAGCTGTTGCTGAGTTAGGCCTGATCAAATTCACTACTCTCTAAACCACACTACGCCTTATTTTCTCAGCCTTTGCCTGCTCAGCAACCAATGCTCTCCATCATTGCCTCAAGCCTTCAATTCCTTATCAGCGTCCGTCATGTCCGTATAAGATGATAAATTAAAAAGTATATTATGTGATGTACTCACACTGCAACACACATAAAAATGTGTTAACAACAATATTGATGGCATAGCATTATGTAATATAATTAAGAAGTCAATATACACTCACCGGCCACTTTTTTAGGTACACCTTTTCAATTGCTTGTTAACACAAATAGCTAATCAGCCAATCATATGGCCGCAACTCAATGCACTTAGGCACGTAGAGGTGGTCAAGACAACTTGCTGAAGTGCAGATCGAGCATCAGAATGGGGAAGAAAGGTGATTTATGTGACTTTGAACGTGGCATGGTTGTTGGTGCAGAAACTGCTGATCTACTGGGATTTTCATGCACAACCATCTCTAGGGTTTACAGAGAATGGTCCGAAAAAGAGAAAATATCCAGTGAGTGGCAGTTGTGGGGATGAAAATTCCTTGTTGATGGCCAGAGGAGAATGGGCAGACTGGTTCAAGATGATAGAAAGGCAACAGTAACTCAAATAACCAACCAAAATCTCTGAGGAATGTTTCCAATACCTTGCTGAAAGTATGTCACAAAGTGGCCGAAGAGTGTATATTTGCCATTATTTTGTCTCAACTGGAAATATGGTATCATGGGCGAGAGAAGCTTTCATTGGAAAGTCACATTCAAACGTATGTCATCAAAACACCCTCATCCCCCAACCCCCCCTTATTTTGTCAGAGGTTGAATGCCACTGTGTGGGTGGGGGATATGTCTGTTTAGAACCTAAGGCTAGAATAATGAAGGTTCACCTACTGACCTCAAAACAATGGTGACTCACTAAACCACATCAAACAGTTTCAATTTCAGGGCTTCAGACATTCGTTCATTTGAAGAACTATTTGCACCACTTCTTGTCTAGTCTCTGAAAAAAGAGAAAGAAGGCTTAACAACTTGACACGGTTGTTTTAGACAGTAAAGAGAAGTTGAAAATGAGATTCAGCAGCTATAATGAATGGTATGAAAACAGAGGCGTGGAAACTACCCGGCAGACATCTCCATTTTACCGAGGGGAACTGAGTGGTGTCTGGGTGCGTGATGCTGATCTGTATTCTGTTGACGTATTTACTCTGAACTGTACTCAGTTGACGTCCAGGGTTACTCATGTTCCTGTGGGTCTACAAGACCATAAGGAGGGGTTCATCTCAATCTATCTTTAATTATACTCAAATAACCAACCAAAATCTCTAAGGAATGTTTCCAACACCTTGCTAAACGTATGCCACAGAGAATTAAGGCAGTTCTGAAGGCAAAAGGGGGTCCAACCTTTTACTAACAGGGTGTACGTAATAAAGTGGTGGTGAGTGTGAGTTCCTGTTGCCTTTCTATCATCTCGAACCAGCCTGCCCATTCTCCTTTGACCTCTCACATCAACAAGGCATTTTCATTCACACAACTGCCTTTTGGGCCACATGAAAATATATCACTGCCGCACCTCTCAACCGCCGCTGGCTACACCAACCCTGCAATTATAACACTGTGCAGACATGTATGCAACATTCTGCAAACGGTGGAATTTATTATTTGATGGGGGTTTACTGTGTTTACTGTGGGTTTATCCAAAGAACTCCAAAGAGAAATAAACCAGGGCCAAACATTGAGTAAGAGGCAAACAAGAAAAACAGCTCAGTATACACTGACAGAACAGGGGCAATACTTCACAATGTACCAATGAAACTACTACAGTCTTCTACACACAGCTCTACAGGTGATGACAATTAGAATTCAAGGGACTTGGATCTGCTAGTTCAGTGGTGATTGGTTGATGGAGTCACATGACATACTGAGGGATCTTGGGAGTTGGTGTTCATAGTGAAGTGAGACTCCAACTGAGAACCAAGAAACATGACATTTACTGTATTCATCTGTTAAACTTACTGAGGCTAATCTAATAACACATACTTTTTCTTGTATAATCCTTAGTTACTCCACTTAAGATCGCCACTTATACGTTCTACAGACTGAAGGGTTTTTTTGCCCAGAAAAATTCCCACCCAGCTGTACTTCCTAATAAAAGACAGTTAACACAAAGATTATTTTTTAGCATATTTTCAGCTAAGGTAATTTTATTCAGATGTTTTATGTTCACTATGTTTATTGAACCGGACTTCACAGTCAAATACAGACAGGCCAAAAATGGGATGGTTTTTAAAGACTATTCAAGATTTATTGTGTCTGGATTGTTTCCCCCTCTTCTGTTTACTCCATATACTGGTCTTAGTTTTAGTTTTAGTCTATACAGAATTACCTATGTTGTTGCTAAGTGCATGAAATAGTCTCGATGCCGTTCAGGAGTATCAGGTCACCACAGCCCAAGTGAAATGAGTTATAATGTTTGATATTTAGCTAAAGCATCAATTGACTCCACATTTGTGATAACTGTGAAATGATCTGACAGACTGAATAAAGGTATGCATTTACCTCTCATGGACTTCTTGTGCTTTTTGATGATTTCAGACATTCAAATTAGATCTTTGAGTCGAATCAACTTATTGTGATTTAGTTTACTCTGTTAAGACTTCTCGGCTTTACTTGACAAATAGTTGGTCAATGCAAGCTTCTTAAGCAAAAGTCACATCATTCCTATTTGCTCTTAGGACCATACATTTGCATATTAGACGTGTCATTTCACCTTGCTTAACCTACTGTCTGTGTTTTGTCATTTTCCCCAGCCTATCCTTCCTTGGGCGCTTCTGAAATGTGGTAAACTAATCTAAATCTATAGTGTTGAGTATATGGAATTGCCATGATTGTACTTACTGAGCATGGTTCCTGTAGCAGCTGGACATTGCAGTGAGTACTTCTGCATTCTGGGCTGTACTATCAGCTTTTGGCAAGACAGTCCAAAGTAGTATTAAATTACACTATTGGCAATATTTTTCTGCAGTGCAGTAAACATAGCATGAAAATAATAGTTATATTTACTTTTTCAAGGCAACTGGTTTCCTGAATTCCTTTAAGTAACATCACCTTACCAACTTTTACAGTATGCTGGGTTTGGTACAGGAAGGCCTGTAATGCATTATGTAATCAGAACACAGGAAAGATATTTCATTGCACTGTAACCAGATTACATTAACATTATAAAAACAGTGTAATTGCTAACAGACTTACATTCGAACCACCAGTTAATTTTTTTCTGTGTAAAGATTTTATCTGCTGTGACAGTTTCACCACCGTGCTCACTTCACCACAGAGGAAGTAAAATAAAATAAGCAAGTGATATTCTAATCTAGTTAGGAGTTTTTTGGAGCTGTGTTCAGGATGTTAATATAGTAAGCATATAAAGCAATTCTACATTTGTAAACATCAGCATTTCTAAACTCTGGAGATAAAGCTTAGAACAATCTTCATCCCTTCTGGCTGCATTCCTACGTAAAACAAGCAAATGTCTGTAAGTTTCTGAAAAAATATTCATTTGTCTTCAAAACTGTTTCTACTATCTGATATCACACTATATTCAACCAATGTCTGCAGGTGCCATCAGTTGTACAAACGTTCACAAATATTGCCGACAAATGGATTCTAATGTCCCTCAATGAGTTGAAGTGTTGAAAAAAGTGGAGACATTCAGTGAACCCATAAATGTGCATTAATAAAAATACTGTATATTTACACATTTACACATTATACAACCTCATAAAAATACAAGCTGTGTGTATAAACTATGCTTTTCAATACTTCAGTATTTTAATCTGAATGTTCTTTGACTTGATTTCAGAATTACAAAAAATACTTTCATTGTTAATAAATTAATCTTATTCTTATGTAACAACCATGAGGAAACCTAAATATTCTATTCCTTTGTAAACTTGGGAAAGTTGGCACAGAAGCAGAGAAATCCCTGAACAGGCTGTAGCTGTTATTACAGTTAATAAAGCTATGAGATCTCAAGAAAAGAGTACAGAATTAATAGAACCTCCAGACCCACTACTTGTCAGTTTAATAAAAAAAATATAGAAACATTAAATGACTGGACTATATAAGCTTGGATACCACTTTACAATAAGACTACTTTAATAAAGGTTTATGAATGATATACAATCAATTCATTCATGTTAATTAATTAGACCATAAAATACCATAGAATTAACTTATAAGGAATAAATAAATAATATATTTGCCATTCTCAGCACTGCAGTAACACCAACGTTGTGCTGGTACGAGTGGATCAGACACAGCTGTGCTGCTTGAGTTATTAAACACTGTTACACTCCTGCCCTGTTAGTCCACCTTGTAGAAGCAAAGTCAGAGACAACATCTTATCTGCTGCTGCACAGTTTATGTTTGTCATCCTTTAGTCCAAGTGGTTGCAGGATGCTGCCCACAGGACGCTATTGGCTGGATGTTTTGGTTTTGGTTCCAGCAGTTCTCAGTTCTCAGTCCAGCAGCGACACTGAGGTGTTTAAAAACTCCAGCACTGCTGTGTCTGATTCACTCAGACCAGAGCAACACACACTAACACACCAACACCACGTCAGTGATACTACAGTGCTGAGAACGATTCTCCACCCAAATAGTACCTGCTCTGTGAGGGTCCATGGGGGTCCTGACCATGAACAGGGTAAAAAGGGTATAACAAAGAATGCAGAGAAAACAGATGGACTACAGTCTATAATTATTCACTGCTATCAGATAAAACTATTATAGTATTTCTACAGTGTGAGATGGATTTGTGATCCCCCTGTGCTTCAAATTACAATGTGAAATGTGTGAAAACTATTGAGCTGCGCGTTTATGTACAGGAGCCTGGCACTCATTGTAAGTTTATGCTTCCAAACAGACTACGTGGTCAAACACTAACTTTCTGAAATGCTCTCTGGAAGATGACTGTTCGCTCTCCATCATTCCTGGTAATCAGATAAACTGTACAAACATAATAAATGGTAATGCTGAAGTGAATTTTAAACCTGAACAGGTAACTCACAGTTTTCATTCTGCTTCATATGACTTTAAAACACTGGCAAACCGATAGATGACAGCTAATAAACTACAACACCCATTTCAAAAGCTCAGAGTTCTGTTTACCTTTCACACAAACCACATGAACATGCATGCTGGGTGAACTTGTTCCTCCTTGGTGAAAACTACTGACCCTCTTGCTTTTGAAAGCAGCATCTACAGTCTGCTATGTTTATCTCTGTACGAGATGCTACACCACACTGAGTGACTGACTTTTTGAGATGTGCAGCTACGCCACACACACCATGGGCGGATATTTCACTTCACTGTTGAGGGGCAATAAACAAAAAAGCACTTTTGTATTAAATGTATGTAGGGAAAGAACTTATTACTACTAAAAATACTGGATAAATGACAAACAATTTAAGGTTGTACCCCGCATGTTGAAATGTTTATATAATTATATTATTTGCAATAATAACAGCTATAGTAATGCTCATTATCAGTCTGCTACACTATGTGTACAACGAGTATGAATATGACTCTCATTCACAGTTGTTTCCGGACAGATTCCTGATGAACCGAAGCCTGCTGATGTTGTTTCTTGAGCATTGCTTATATATGGACCATTCTACCAAATCAGTTCAAACTGCAGTGCCATAGGGAAAAAAAACATAATAATAATAATAATAATAATAATAACAACATGAAGTGTGCAGATATTCAATATTTACAAGAATTATGTTATGATCTTAAGCATTAACTGAGGTAGTAATAAGCTACATATATAAAATCATATACAGGACACTTTCTATTGGGAAGTGGCTGACACAAACCCTAACTCCTAAATTTAAAATAATTAAAATTATGTGTCACAATTGGCCCCTCCCAGTCCTCCATGTGCTTTTGTTTTGTTTTAATCTTGTCCATGTGCTTTCTTTGTTTTAATTCTTCCCTGTCCTGTCCCCTTGTTTCTTGACTCCGCCCTTGATTGTTCTCACCTGTGTTATCCACCTGTGTATTTTTAACCCTCATTGTTTCCTGGTGTTTAAGCCCTGTGTTTTCCCCCTTTTGCCTGCTGGTCAATGTTTGTATTGTGGTGTTTAACGTCTTTCCTCCGGCCTCCTTTTTGTTATGTCTGTCCCTCCATCTATCCGTGTTGGCCGTCTGACCCTGGACCAGTTTGACCCTGACTCTGGATTTGCCCCTAATAAATCTTGCTTCTCTTAGCTTGTGCATCCGCTTTGTCATCGCTCTACGGCGTTACAGCATGTTTATCAATGTGCATCCCTGTCCTTCATGGCCACATGGTGAGCATTTAGATCCCATTGTTTTGAGGTAAAAGGCCCCAAAGTCTGAATTCAGTCTGAACACTGAAAATCAGTATGCATCATTAAGAATAGTCTGCAAAAGTCCTTGGAATTGATTCCACACATAGACATTCAGGTTTGCCCACACTTTTACATTCATGCTAAAACTTTCTTTATTGGAATTCTGTGAAGCTGCTTTGTGACAACATTAGTTGTAAAAAGCACTATATAAATACATTTGACTTGACTTGTGTGCACATGGAAAGCCTGATGTAATCAGTCCCAAATCATCCTGTGCCCAGGGGCCCCAGTCGCCCTCCCTCATGTTTTGACTCATGATGGGAACTTTACTAGTGGCAGATCAGGAAAAATAAATTAACTTAATCCTTGTCATTGTGTCATGGCCTATCATAATCCTGATGCTCTGCATGTCTTTATTTATTTTCTCCTCCAGTAACTGCTTAACTGTTACACTATCTGCCCAACCTCAGTTTCAGGTTGTTTTTTACTTTGAATCTAAAGCTCCAGATATTCAAAAAATGAAGTGAGATCTGATGCCCCAACAAAGTGGAGGATGTCCATTTTTCAAAGCTAAACGCATGTAAAAGTTAAGTCTCAGTTAAAAAAAAAAGTAGCTGTGTCATTGTCTGCAGTGATCTGCAAACTGTCTACTGTGTGGTCATAAAATAACCAAAGGTAGGACATTTTCACGCCTGCTGTGACAATATGCTTCACTTAAGTCGCTTGACAGTTTCATTTTTAAAGTATGCTGGCGTTATATTCTTCATCTTTGTTATGCACATTTTGGCTGCCCAGTTTTAATAGATCCTTTATAAGTAGGTGGTCCTTGATGTATGGTTGATATTGCTATTGGTATTTTTGTTTATACCACTGTAAACATGTTGGATGATGTGATAACCACACTGCTGTCTGTCAGCAATAGTTTATAACCTAATATCCTGCCAAAGTTTAAAAGCTCCTAAAAATATAACAGCAGTGTAAAATGTTTTATGATATTCAGTGTTCAGGAAATTAATGCATTAATTGACATTAAAAATGTTTAAGCATTTAGAAACTATGATGTTGCTCAAAAACTCCATAACAGCCCATTCATTTTGGACTTGCTCAGGAGCGCCCTCTAGCATTCGAGAAATACGGATGACATTACAGAGTGGGAATTCTCTCTATAAGTTCTCTGGACCAAACCACTGTGAGGTATATGGGGGGCAAATTTGAATGCTGTTTATCAAGATGTCAAAATAACAAGCCTTTTTGTGCCATTTTAAATAGCTAATGCATAAACCATGATAGAATTACAGAAAAACATGAATTATGTAACGATGTTCCTGCTGCATTCATCTTATTTGCACATTTGGGAGCAGTAGTACTTATCCTACACTGTCGATCAGTTTATTAACAAGGTTGGGTTTAATGACATAGCTCGTTTCGAATACAAGTTTGGTGTTAAAATAGTCGTGTTCCACAAGAGCTGTTCGGGTGGTTTAGAGAAGTACCAAACAAAAGACAAACCACATTCACGGACTGTGTTTCTGTATCTCCACGACGGTCATTATTATATGATAAAAAATTTGAAAGCGTTCATGGGTGTGTCATATGTTTGTAAGTTTTGTTATAAGGGTTATACTAACGCAAGAGATCATAGCTGTAAATACCATTGTGATGTGTGTCAGGACACAGATTGTAGTCAGAAACCCCGACATATCAAGTATTGTGAAGACTGTTCACGCTACTGCAAATCTGATTATTGTTATGATCAACACAAGATAAAGAAACAACAGCCTGTTACTGGGGAGATGGCGTCCTCATGCGATTTGACAAAATACTGTAGATCATGCGGTCGTCGTTATCACGTTAGTTTAACTAAACCAAAACCAACCAAGTGTATGTCAGGACGTTGTGTTCACTGTGGTGAAGAATTAATATCAGATACAACACATGTGTGTTACATACAACCTATCAAATTAAAAGAACCAAACGAATCTTACATCTTCTTTGACTTTGAGACACGATTTGAAAACGGTAAGCATGAAGCTAACTTTGTCTGCGCAATCACATTTGGCGGTAGAGAGTTCACAGCGGTGGGGTCAGACTGTGTAGAACGACTCCTAAGAGAGTTTAGAACCCCCAAATATCAGGGTTACACATGGTTAGCACACAATGCAGCCGGTTTTGACCATTTCCTATTACTGGAATATTTTTCAAAAGTGGGCATTGCTGTCAAAATCACCATGATGGGGTGTAGACTGATCTCCATGTATGACGAGGCATACAAACAGCGCTACATAGACTCGTACTCGTTCATTCCGATGCGTTTGGCTAATACAGCATCTGCGTTAAATCTCACATGTTCAGAGAAGGGGCATTTTCCGCACAAATTTAATCTGACAGAAAATGAGAACTATGTGGGTCCATACCCTGACAAGAGTTTTTACGGCTATGACTCGATGAGTGACAACGACAGAAAGCAGTTTGATGAGTGGTACAGCACAGTTTCTGGCGGTGTGTTTGATTTCCAAAAGGAGTTGTTTGTTTATGGCAGGAACGATGTTGTTTTACTACGTGAAGCTTGCATAAAGTATCGTGACGAGTTTATTCAGTGTACGAAGCTAGACCCGTTTAATTATACAACATTAGCATCATGTTGCATGGCTGTGTACAAGACACATTTTCTTCCCAAAGACACACTAGCGCTGACACACAACAATGCGTACATTAACCAACACAAGACATTCTCAAATGTTTCAATCGAATGGCTTGAGTATGTTAAGAGTACCAGAGGTGTTGATGTGCACCACGCACTAACTCATGGTGAAATGAAGTTTGGCGTGTATTTTGTGGATGGGTTTTATGAAAAGGGTGGTGTACGAAAAGCCTTAGAATTTAACGGGTGTATGCATCACGGTCATGAATGTCGTTACAGTCCAAACCAGCCCCATCCGATGTCAAAGGTGTTGTACGGCGAATTGCGGAAACAGTTTAACACCAAGGTTGAGATCCTTGTTCAGGCATATGGTTTAGATGTGGAAGTAATGTGGGAATGTGAGTGGGCCGTCGCTAAGAGGCATGATTTGGGTGTAGCTGCGTTTATGTCTAACTACACACAGCCTGAAAGGTTGAAACCAAGAGATGCGCTCTTTGGTGGTAGAACCAACGCTTATAAACTGTGTTACAAGGCAAAGGATGGTGAGAAAATCAGATATTTGGACTTCACTAGTTTGTACCCATTCTGTCAGGCAAGAAAGAAATACCCTGTAGGTCATCCTCAAATATTTTTCAAAAATTTTCGACCTCTGGAGGAGTACTATGGTTTAGTCAAGGCCACAGTACATCCGCCAAGGAAACTCCTACACCCCGTGTTACCATACCGCTGCAACGGTAAGCTAATGTTCCCACTGTGTCGCACTTGTGCCGAGCAGGAAAACCAGTTACAAACTTGCACTGTGATGAAGACAGATCCATCACAGGGTCATGGGTTAGTATTGAACTGGTGAAGGCTGTTGAGAAGGGTTATGTGGTGGTAAAAATCCATGAGGTTTGGCATTTTCCAGACAGTTCAGAGACGTTGTTCTGCGAGTATATAAAGACTTTTTTACAGTACAAGCAGGAGGCCAGTGGTTATCCAGCACACGCGGTCACAGAGGAAGAGAGGGCAGAGTACATCAGGGCTTATTTTGAAAAGGAAAAGATTCAGCTGAATCCTGACAAGATAAGCCTTAACCCAGCATGCAGGTCTATTAACAAATTGTTGTTAAACAGCTTGTGGGGTTGTTTTTCAATGAGGGAAAACCTGCCAGTGTCCGAGTTGTTGACTGATCCAGAACAGTTTTCACAGCACATATTTGGTGACGGATATGATGTTAAACACTTTTCATTTGTGTCTGATGCTACAGCGTTGATTCAGTGGTGCTATTCTGCCGGAGACAGCTGCCCAACACGTGACATTAATGTGTTTCTCTGTGCTTTTACAACAACTCACGCTCGTTTAGAATTGTACAATCTGATGGATAGATTAGGCGACAGGCTTTTGTACAGCGATACTGACAGTGTTATTTTTGTTTCTCGTGAAGGCGATTGGGAACCCCCTCTGGGACCCTACTTAGGCGATTTGACAGACGAAATTGGTGTTGGTGATTACATTACAGAGTTCTGGTCCGGAGGGCCCAAGACATACGGTTATCGCACAGCGGCCGGTAAAACATGTATGAAAGCGAAAGGTATCACGCTAAACTCGGACAATTCAAAAGTCATTAGATTAGACACACTGATTGGTCTTGTCGATCATTATGTGGTAAACCGCGACAGTAGCCGACACATACTGGCTCATGCAGACGGCATCGTGAGAAATAAAATGAACCTGACATTGAAAAACAAGTCAGTGGTGAAACGCTTTAAAGTCGTATACAACAAGCGGGTCCTGTTGTCTGATTTTTCAACACTCCCTTATGGATACTAAGGGTGTACATCACTATCATGGGGTGCGAGATGTTGAAGGGTTTGATTTTAGATTACAACATCCTTTCTCTTGCGTAATAAGTGGGCCGTCAAATTCTGGAAAAACATTTTTTGTTAAACAGTTGATTGAACGTACTGATGAGTTGGTTTCAAAGAAAATAGAAAACATGGTGTACATTTATGATTGTTGGCAGCCGCTTTATGATGAAATGTTAAAAATAAGAAATATTAATTTTGTTCAAGGGATACCAACAACCTTAAATGATGACACACTTCTACCGCTTAACAGGAATAATTTGTTAATTATTGATGATGTGATGAAAGACGCTAGCAATAATGCTGAAGTGGAAAAGGTATTTACGCAGTATGTACACCGTCGAAATGTAAGCGTCATTTACCTAATACAGAATTTATTTTTTTCAAGGAAAGTCTAGTAGGACAATTAGTTTGAACACAAATTACCTCATTTTGTTTAAAAATCCTAGGGACAACAATCATGTCGGCGTGTTAGGTAGACAGATGTACCCTGGTAATACAAAGTTTTTCATGGAGTGCTTTCAAAATGCTGTAAGTAAACCATTTGGCCACCTTATGATTGATTATAAAGCAAAGACTCCTGAAGACTTTCGGCTCAGATCGGACCTGCTTTCAAAGAGTCCGGTTGTTTACATTCAGAAAAAACATTGATAGACCAATATGTCAGACAGACTTTATAGAAACCTATCACTTCTCAAACTTTTATCTAAAGCTAAGCCGGCACAGAGACGAGTTATTTTACAAGCGGCGTCTAATGAACTTATTTTAACTCTGTGTGAAGTGGCTCTTAACGTACTTAACGGTACCATACCTCTCACATCGACACAATACCGCGTGTTAAAGAAGAAGAAGTCTGAAATAAAATTTTTTGCTGATAAAAAGATTGGTGTTTCACGAAAAAAGAAAGTAATTAATCAGAAAGGGGGTTTTCTTCTACCATTGTTAAGTATTGCTTTACCGTTTATAACAAGTTTGATAACAAACAAATAAAGCAGGCCTGATGGAGTACGCTGAGAAAATGTTTTTGGTGCCACAACACCAGTTGGACAAGTTAAAGAGTGAGAACTCGCTGGGGCTATCAGACAAAATGTAGAAAATGACTTGGATGTGTCTATTAGAAATATTTTGGGCAGGAATGATCTTGGTGCTCATGAGAAAGCCAAGCTTTATACCGCTGTTTTGCAGAGATTTTTAACCATAGCTATACAGGGGGATATGGAAACCAACACATTAACATTGTCATTACCACTTGCAGATCATGTTAATAAGGTTGTAAATGTTGTTGATCAGACTGATGACAAAAATGATGTAACCACTGATGATGTAATCACTGATGTTCTTAGAAATGTACCCTCACGAAGCAGGGGTCGTGTTCAGTATGTTTTAGATAAAATGTCTAAATCAAAAGGCGTGTCTTCTTGGGATGAATCAGGAGAATTTGCCTTGCATGGAAGTCCAATCCCTGGGTCACATATTCTGGACTTGGTGAAAAGCATCACAACACCACAAAGGGTTGGCGATGATTGTAGACCGCTGGGTTGGAATGAGTTTCTAGAAGCTTTTGCTGTTCTAAATGTGCCTCTTTCTACCATACCAAACAAGCATGTAAGACAAAAAATTATTTTGTTAAAGAATAAAAAGTCTGCTGGTCATGCTACAACAAAAGACATTTTGCAAACCCCTGTTAAGAATGTTGAAACCCCTGCATTTACCTCCCCCATTCTAGACAGAAGTAAATGGTTAAGCTTCTAAATGTTTTTTGGTTTGTTTTTGTTTGACTGTTCATGTATTTATTTGTTTAATATTATACTATGTAAATATTTTCACAAAATACTGTGTTAAATCGGTGTTTCACTGATGTGTTACATTTTGTAAATAAATGACAGAGTTAAAATTCTTTGTTTGTTTTGTTTTTATTTATCAACCATTACACCACATAGAGACACAATTATACAATAAACATACGTCCTGTTTGAACATGCTGCACGCACTTTAACATTCTGTTCATACAAACACACGGATACAATTTTTTCACAAAAGTTGAAACCATATTGTCATTTTTTATTAAATCAAAACTATATTTAGACATCACATCTTCATAGCGCGCCCCATTAGCCATGTGGTGTAGAAAAAACACACAGTGTTGACCACAAGTGGTTGCTGTAAAATCTTGTACTTGTCTCGTTGAAAACTGTTGTGTCGCACATGATTTTTTTTGAAAGGCGCTAATCATTTTAGGGAACTTGTCATAGTCTGGACCATTTCCAAAACTGTCAAAAAAACACCCGACACGATCTTCGCTCATGTAGATTGCAAGCCAGTGTTCTCCGGGGAGATCAGATGTATGTGTGTTAATAATGGCCATTGTAGGTAATTTCCTTATGACGCTTGTTGGTAATTGGTCGCATGCTAACACACCAAGAAAATGTGTGTTTACAGCTACTTTGTCCATGACAGCTGTCAGCTCTAAAGTATTCATTAGTAAAAATCCACTAAAACCTGTCTTCGGTTAGACACTTCAATGATACTGTCAAAAACCGCATACACAATCAAATTTATGGTGTGTGGAAGGGGTTGCCTGAATCGTGCCTCCAATCTTATATTCCCAGATTTGACCAAAGACACATGCTGGCTACATTCTTCATCAGGTGTGAGATTAAACGCAAACAGAGTGTAGCCCTGCAGAAAATCTGTCCTATCAATAGGTAACGCCTGGTTTTTCAGATGCCTTCCAGATGCAAGAGCCAACTGATAAAATTCACGTACAGCCGCGCCAGACTGGAAGTCGGGTTGGTGTGGTTTAGCTGGATATTGTTGTCCGTCAACATAGACCGCAAGAAACTCCAAATCATGTTTGAATGCAAAAGGATTTTTATTGTATGCACCTGTGAACGCGTCATTGTCAATCATCGCTATTATCATAGACTTTGGTAGAGTCCCCAAGAACAAATTTTCTTGGTTAGAAACGCGCGTTCCAGCAGGTATTGAAAAATTTTTTAAACACACTCTATCGATCGGATATTTAGCCGTCGATGACAGCAATGCTTGAGCGTGACCGAGCCTTACGGCCGGTGATACAGACACTTTTTTGACAAATAAAGATGCCGAAAGAATGTTTACTTTGTAAGCTATGGCGTCGTGTCGCATTAGACAGAATTCGTCCTTACTGCGCGTCATACGTATTTTCATATCCAAACCATTAAGCATCAGTTTCTCTTGGAAAAATATGTCGCTATGAATCGGGGTCAACAGTTCTACCACATTACTAGCGTTCGTAAATGTAGCCCTTTTTGTCAAACCACGGTTGTTCCTAGCAGGGTTTGTTTCGTCCATATGCCCGGCGGTGTCCAGATAAAAGAGTCCGGCAGAGAAAACAGTTTCCAAGGTGTCGCGACCATAGTTAGCGAGACACTCTATGATGCTGCGGTAAGGGTAGGTGCTCGAACTCTGCGATATCAGCCTGTCGCCTAGGGACACATCGCACAGCAGCACCGTCATCAATGTCGCTTCCGTCGGGTTTCGTGATTTTAAGGCGGAGGTACAAGAACGTGTTATTCAAATCCGTATAATCTTCACCATGTCCGGCTATGAAGAACTCCAAAGGAGCCGTGTCGGATATTGCGGAAAGTGGTGGAATTTCGACATAAGTGTTTTTCTCAATAGCCGTTTGTGTTAAAGGTACTGTAAAAAGGTCCAATTCTGATTTAATACATTCTTCAGACATGCGGTGAAGCAGTGCCATGATTAGAAAATAGTGTTTACAGTCTTTCTACAAGATGGCCGCGCGGTCTGCTTCCTCTTTCTCTTCCTTTTTGAAACTATGCGTTTTTTCGACACATGCTTGGTTTTCTTAGCAGGTCGACCACGCCTCTTTCCAGGTGGCCGTTTCACAGATTTTCGAGCCATCACTAACATGCCTGATCCGTCCTGGTTCTTTCGCATTGCGTGTGTCAATCCTTTGTTGACTATATCGGTTACAATGTTTTTAGCCGCTGTTTTTAGA
Source organism: Pygocentrus nattereri (assembly GCF_015220715.1). Classification (NCBI taxonomy): domain Eukaryota; kingdom Metazoa; phylum Chordata; class Actinopteri; order Characiformes; family Serrasalmidae; genus Pygocentrus; species Pygocentrus nattereri. The sequence goes on from NC_051225.1 coordinate 11,707,167, forward strand.
TGAGGTTTGGCTATACTAAACCCGCTCTTGAACAATGGTATAGCCATTCTGAACAAATTTCTAAAAATACCACCAAAGCCGGCTCCATACATTGCAGGGCTACCTGTATAGCCAGGCATGATGCCGCCCGCTTGATTTTGGTAGTAAGAGACATAGCGTTCAGGGTCCATTGTGTACGTGTTGAAAGACTCCATTTAAAACCTGATTGGGTGTTTTACAGGTCTAAAGTATAGTTTTGCAATCACCTTCCCGTAGGAAAATTTGACGTGCTGGTTCTGATCAGTTTTCACCTCTATAGCAATGTCGTTAATGTGTGTCTTAGTTGTTGACACGTAGTGTGGCTTGTTGTATCTAACAGTGACAACATCATTGTTGGCCCCTGATATATGTACGCACCGTAACAGGGGCGCAAACTGTCACCAACTGTTTGGTAATCGATGATGTCGGTGTAAATATAAAATGTGTAGAAACCTCCGTAGATGTCGACGGTGTGCGGACCATACTGTTTCTGAAAGGTATCCCCCTCCCCCGTTTTAACCGCAGACTCTAGCGCCACCCCTGGTTTTAGACCTAAAATGATTGCTAGTTTCCCATGAAAAACTAAGCCTATACCAGGACTCGTCTTGATATAAACCTTGTGTCTTATTTGATCGTAACCAAGGTGTATTGAATGTTGCGCTAGATGAAAATTGATCTCCTCAATCAACATGGGTATGTTGTTATAATATCCTGTAGGTAGTCTAATTTGAATATTTTTTTCCAATTTTTTATCAATCACTATAAATGTAGCATCAACCTCTTCAAACTTTTTCCATGTTCGCGGATACTGAAACTCTACCAACCCCACTTCCCAGTCACCTTTCAAATCGATGGTTTTTGCCAATTTTGTTCTATAGTTAGAAATTTGATTATCAGGGTATACAGCTATAGATGAATTGCATGGCAAAGTGATACAAAATCCGCCGTCACCCATGCTTGGTCGCTTGTGGTAATGAACACATTCACAATGTGTTGCATCTTTTTAAGGTTTTTGTATGTCCACTACGTCATTTTCAGGAACCCAACTGTTGAATTTGGTCGGCCAGCCCAACCATTTCACTAAAACCAGTGTTTTTTTTCCTTGTTTTTTTTTATCTAAAATCTTTCCAATTTTGAATGTTTTATCTCCAGGAACATTTATTTTTTGCAACTCTTGTTCATAGAAACATCCTTGTATAATATCACCATCATAATCTTTCAACCTATAAACGGGCGGTTGTCGAAGGATGTGGTCTGATACCGTGAAAAATTCATGTGTATAGTTCTCCTCATACCCCTTTGTAAAGGGGCCCCTGACTTTAGATATTCGCACAACATCGCCAATCTTATACTTAAATATATTTTCATTGTCTAGTTTGTTCCCCACACCATACAGCGTTTTAAAAACGATAGATTCATTTTCACTGGATACATCGACAGGCTTCATTTTTATACTTCTATGATAACTGTTGTTGTACCCACACACTATGTCTTGTAAAACATCGACATACCTTTTGGAATTTATAGCCGTTAGATATCGCCACATACGGCTTTTTAGAGTTCTATTAAAACATTCTACGACACTAGCCTTTAGTTCGCTGCCTGTAGCAAAATGCATAATTTTGTTTTTTGATACCAGGTTTTGAAAATGTCTGTTAAAAAATTCCTTACCACGGTCTGTCTGCAACTTTTGAGGCACTCTACCTTCCGCTAGTACTGATGCAAACGCTTTAGCGACTTCTACCCCCGACTTATTTTTAACAAACGTACCCATGCATATTTGCTTAACACATCAATACATGTCAACATATATTTATAACCATAATTTTCCTTAGAATATGCGGTCATATCAACAAGATCGACTTGGAATTGCGAGTCAACACCGTACACTATCACCCTGTTTCTCTTGTAATTAAGCCGAATGGGTTTGTGAAGCGTGTATGCATCCTCCCCAGCTAACCAATCTGAAATCTCTTGATCAGACAGACACACACCTGTATCCTCTAAAACGGCCTGTTTCAAACGATTTTTACCACCTAATGAACCAGAATTTGAAGGTGTGTAATATACTGATTTCATAAGATCTGCCATGTTCACAGACACCAGCACTGAAAATAATGAACCAAAAATTTGTTTGATTTACTGTTTTATTCACAACTCACAACGCGTCAATGTAATCTAGAAATTTCACACACACAACCACATTTTTCTCAACCACATATTCGACAAATGTTTCAACCAATTTACAAACATCAATAGGTTTCTTTGTTGAAAGTTCTGTCACACAAACATCTAACATGTATGTACACAGACAAAGCACATGACTAATATTCATAGCATTGTTACTCTTAGGCATGAGAGAGAGAATCCTGCTGAAAGTCACACAGGTTGTTTCATTAGAATCTATACATACAGTGGGTTGCAAAAGTATTCATACCCCTTGAACTTTTCCATATTTTGTCACATTACAACCACAAACATAAATATATTTCACTGGAATTTAATGTGAAAGACCAACACAAAGTGGTATACAATTGTGAAGTGGAAAGAAAATTATACATGAATCAAAACATTTTTTACAAATAAAAAACTAATAAGTGCGACGTGCAAAAGTATTCAGCCCCCCTGAGTCAATACTTTGTGGAGCCACCTTTTGCTGCAATTACAGCTGCAAGTCTTTTAGGGTATGTCTCCACCAGCTTTGCACATCTAGTGACTGAAATTCTTGCCCATTCCTCCTTGCAAAACAGCTCAAGCTCAGTCAGATTGGATGGAGAGCGTTTGTGAACAGCAGTTTTGAGATCTTGCCACAAATTCTCAATTGGGTTTAGGTCTGGACTCTGACTGGGCCATTCTAACACATGAATATTCTTTTTTTAAACCACTCCATTGTAGCTCTGGCTTTATGTTTAGGGTCGTTGTCCTGCTGGAAGGTGAACCTCCGCCCCAGTCTCAAATCTTTTGCTGACTCCAACAGGTTTTCTTCCAAGATTGCCCTGTATTTGGCTCCATCCATCTTCCCATCAACTTTGACCAACTTCCCGGTCCCTGCTGAAGAGAAGCACCCCCAGAGCATGATGCTGCCACCACCATATTTGACAGTGGGGATGGTGTTTTCAGAGTGATGTGCAGTGTTATTTCTCCGCCACGCATAGCGTTTTGCATTGTGGCCAAAAAGTTCTATTTTGGTCTCGTCTGACCAAAGCACCTTCTTCCACATGTTTGCTGTGTCCTCAACATGGCTTCTGGCAAACTGCAAACGGGACTTCTTATGGTTTTCTTTTAACAATGGCTTTCTCCTTGCCACTCTTCCATAAAGACCACATTTGTGTAGTGCACAACTAATTGTTGTCCTGTGGACAGTTTCCCCCACCTGAGCTGTGGCTCTCTGCATTTCATCCAGAGTCACCATGGGCCTCTTGGCTGCCTCTCTGATCAGTGATCTCCTTGTTCGGCCTGTAAGTTTAGGTGGACGGCCTTGTCTTGGCAGGTTTACTGTGGTGCCATACTCTTTCCATTTCCGGATGATGGATTGAACAGTGCTCCGTGAGATGTTCAAAGCTTGGGAAATCTTTTTATAATCTAAGCCTGCTTTCAACTTCTCCAAAACCATATTCCTAACCTGTCTGGTGTGTTCTTTGGACTTCATGATGCTGTTTGCTCCCCAATATTCTCTTAACCAACATCTGAGGCCGTCACGGAGCAGCTGTATTTGTACTGAGATTAGATTACACACAGGTGGACCCTTTTGAGTCATTAGCAGTCATCAGGCAACTTCTGAATGCAATTGGTTGCACTCAGGGAAAAGGGGGCTGAATACTTTTGCACGTCGCACTTATTAGTTTTTTATTTGTAAAAAATGTTTTGATTCATGTATAATTTTCTTTCCACTTCACAATTGTATACCACTTTGTGTTGGTCTTTCACATTAAATTCCAGTGAAATATATTTATGTTTGTGGTTGTAATGTGACAAAATATGGAAAAGTTCAAGGGGTATGAATACTTTTGCAACCCACTGTAACTGCGTCAAATACCCCCATTCATCCGACACCGATTTGACAACTTCCATTTGATTCTTAAAATTTTGTAAACGTTTAGCATCAACAATATGCACACTATTAAAGAGGCTAAAATCAACCACATTTCATTGTTCACACGGTATTTCAACACACGGTCCGACAGACCCTGGTAACCACAAACATTCCCCATTTGACTTAAACAACGCCGCTAGTCATTGACCCCATTTTTCCAACAATCAACAGCGTCAGAGACAAATTGTTCAGATATGTGATCGACCAGGTTCACTCTTATTTCCTCCAACTTTTCCAAAATGTATGGCTCGTTCCGTAATTCACAGACAACTGTTTCAGCACACCCTTGAATTTTCAGAAGAGGCAGATGTATTCCAAAACACTTCAGAAGACCGGCTATGGCATGTTTCAACACAGGTGTAAACAATACCCGCGTTATATCATCATAGTATTTTTCAAAGAAGAAGATATCTGGCTCAAACAGACATGAATGTCGAAGTTGACTGGGGTGGTCCACTTCACAGCCAAGACACGATTACTTCAGTTTGTCATTTATAATGTGTTGCAAGATTACAATAACAGCAGACTTTATAAGTTTTAATCCTGTACCACAAACTCTGTCGTCCACATCTTCGGTTGGTGTGGATATAGGCTTACGCTCAGGAGCTTCGAAGAGTGTTTCATCATCTTCCACGCTTGCTGGCGCTGGTAAACAAAACGGTTTATGCATGAAAGTCATATTCGCACGTGCAAAATCTTCACACAATTGGTCTAACCACTTGTTGTCTGATGTGTCGGATAGTGTTGGCTGATCCTCACCGCACGCCATATCACCATCAGTGTTGGCATCGCTGCTGAAATGGTCCGAGAAGCTGTGGTTTGGTGTCACGCAGGCCGCTGTTGGTTCATCATGGCTGTAGTTCACAGGACTACTGGCGGTGTCGACGGGTGCATAATCAACGCCCGAACCCCAATCTTCAACAACCCCGTTGTCAGTTTTTCTATACCACACAAGACCGTGAGCGCCGGGGTGGCCTGATGAATGAAAATCCTTAAACATGGTGACTTGAGTGCTGAGAAGCTGAAACTGTATGTTTCGATATAGATGGTAGGGGTCCTTTAAACAGACGTTATGGTGGGTGGTGATTCTGTTTGACCATCCCACAAAACGTCATAAGCCAGAGAATCAAAGAGGTTAATCTTAACATCTGCGAATCACTCACGAGAACGACAAGGAAATGCGTCGCAATAACGTCTCTTCCTTGGCGCAAACCAATATGGTATCATAGCCACAAGGATTAACAATCGGAGTTGATGTAGAAGCGCTAAGAACGGTTTGATTTACACTTGCAGAAGACATTTTGCAGCAACAGTAGCAATCACATTTTTTTTTTTTTGCATGCTAAGTACAACATATGTAAGCCACACCCTGCCCCCCCAACAACAATGTGTTGGTGTTAGAAGGGGATGGCTGAGGTGAGGAGGTGTCATAAAACACACACACCACAGCACCCCCCCAGACCTGTCCCTCAAACCAGCCTGTCACAGAGGGGGGGGGGGTCGTAAAACACACACCACAGGCCGACCTGTCCCTCAAACCAGCCTGTCACAGAGAGGGGGGTCATAATTTCACCTGTCACAGAGGGTCATCATTTGAACTGTCATAGGGGGTTCATAAATCATGGGTCATAAATCTAGGTTATAAATCACTCTGGGGAGGGTCATAAATCATAAACTGATCGACAGTGTAGGATAAGTACTACTGGGAGCATATGTGCTAATTATCCTTTCATTATCCTTTCATGCTTTATCCATCAATTCAGCCACACAACATGAAATGGGCAAAAGTCAAATGCAATGCACTACAGAATATCTACTGTTTCTGGCTGGTGGACTGTTGACTGACCACATGCAGGCCACCTGGTAGGCTGACTGCTTCACATGCTGCAGCAGAGCTGCTCAAGTAGGGAGAATGGCTTTGCACAGCCTTTGTTTCCTTGCCAACATATCCAACCTGGCATCATTACCTTGACCTCTATTGGACCAGTCATATATCATGACCATGAACTTTTCCAAGATCATCATCATCTCCTGGTGATGGCTACTGACTGAGTTTGCTGGAGATATCAGAAGCCTCATCTATTACGTTACAGGTTTGCCAAGCAGTCCTTTTCCTTTACCACAGAAGGCTGAAACAACGTGGTGAAGACATGAATTCCTATTGGAATGGAGAATTCCAAGGAATTTGTCTTGGTGAGTTCACACACCTGCTAAGTTTAAAGGATAATTGAAATAAAAACACTAATACAGAGGTATAATGTAATATACAAATATTGATATATACATGCAGGTCTGTGTAGTCATATACTATAAAAACTATTATATATGGAATATTACAGAGTAATATGAATATTTGCAAGAATTTAGCGTCATGTACAGTGATCCACCCAGGTTGTTTCCTTGGCCAAAGGCAACCCACGGCTGCTGCAGACCAATCTGTTGAAGGGCTGACAGAAGACTGACTGCTATGACATGAAGATCTGTGTCTCTGGCTTTGACGTTGAGGGTTTTGCTGCCTTCTTCTGCTTTGTGCCTGGCATAAACAACAGTCAGCGTGTCAGCTTCTTTGTGACTACACAGACTCACTTGTCTCGGCTGATGTTGTGGGTGCTGACGGCATGTTCTGGTTTGGTTAACCACGTTTGGTGTAGACATTTATGCAATTCTGTCAGCTGAGTAGTTCAGTGCAGTTAAATTTTGTTGTCACTGTCTTCGAGGAAGTTCCTCCAGTTGGTGGAAATTTTGCCCTTGCTTGTCACTCTGTCTGTTTCCATGCCCTCCCTTCTAAAAGAGGACCTTTAGAAACAATTAGGATTGGCTTAAAGGTTTCTAATAGAGTAGGGGTTGCATAGACCAATCAACGAGTCCAGCCACTTGTCACAAGGGGGAGCTGTTAACCACTTGGAAAGAGAAAAAACTACCAAGGAAGTTTGTGACAACAAGCAGCAGTAAAAGCGCTCATGGCAGAATCTGTAACGGCAGTTTTTGATGTTAAGAACATGCTAACAGAGCTCCTTACTTGAACAACTGAGATGCTTCTTTCAGTAAACACTCGTCTGGCGCTGTGTGGTCACTTAACTACAGTCTGAGTTAAAGTTACTAAGAAAGAAGAAGGAACGGCCGGACTCTCGGTGTAGTGATAGCATTTAGCCTCAGTTTAACCTACAGCATAGCATCCTGCTAGCAGGACCTGTACGTCCCCTATCCCCTCCATGCACTGCACCTCAGCTGTATCACTCAGCCTGTTGCTTCAACCAAGCCAGAAAAAACACTGAAAATCACTATTACTGACAGCTTGAACTGTGATATTTACTGACCTGATGCTCAGAGATGCAGCATGAGTGAGCAAGATGCAAGTATGAGACAAATGAGAAATTTGATGTGAAACAGCATTCAGCTCCGTTTTTGAACCAGAGAAGCTGCTGTGTTAATGTGTAAACAACACGGGTTTGTCTGTATACTGTTGTGTTCTTTTTTTTTTTTTGCACAATAAAGATATTTTACATTTACTTAAGTTGTTAAATATGGCTCTTATTACTAATTATATAATAATAAATACCAAATATACAGAACATAAACAAAAAATATTAGAAAGGAGTTAGGTTAGACAGAGTTAGTATTGGTACGATTTTTCAGCAGAATTCTTTTTTTTTTTAAATCACGTGTATTACACCAACTGTAATTGTTTAACCAAATCATTGCTTCTTTTTCATAATTATGTTACTTCCTTTCACTTATTTCTTTGCTATGGCTGCATTCTGCGACAAGCTGATACTGCACTTCCATAAACTAATTTAATTAATCATTTAAGTATTAACTATAGGTCTCCTGGATGCCTCCCTCGTGAGGTGTCACAGGCAAGTCCACCTGGGAGGAGACCCCGGGGAAGACCCAGCTGGCGTGACTATATTGCCCAGCTGGCCTGGGAGCGCCTCGGAATCCCCCCCGGAGAGCTAGTGGAAGTGGCTGGGGAAAGGGAGGTCTGGGCCTCATTGCTTAAGATGCTGCCCCCGCGACCCGAACCCCAGAGAAGTGGAAGATGATGGATGGATGGATTTAACTATTTATGTACATATTTATTTTCAACTGAAATTGCATACTAACATGATAGTTTTACATTTATTCCCTTTACTCGGCCCCTTTTTGGTGTCAGTGGTTAAATCACATTGTAGGTAGGTTGTTCAGAACCTATGACTACAGTAATGATGTTTGACCTTCTGATATGAAAACAATGGTGACCCAGTGAACCACATCAGACAGTACATTTGAGGAATTCCAGACATTCATTCATTCATTTGAAGAACTATTTGCACAAATTTCTGCATAGTCTCTGAAAAAAGAAAAAGATATTAATAGCTAGACATTGTTAATCTTTTAGACAGTAAAAAGAAGGAAGAAATGAGATTCAGCAGTTATGGTGAATGGTGTGAAAAATCGTGTTGAAACTACCCGGCAGAATTAAGTCAGCGTAAGTTAAGCATCTCCAACAGCAAGACAAGAACTGTCACAGATCATATGACCATCAGAGTTTCATTATCAGTTGTGCAGTCTATGTTTCCCTGTTCAGTTCCTTATTGTTGACCTAACACTGAGCAGTTTTAAGCCTTAGAAATCAACATAACTTTCTTTTCTAATGCTTTGATTTTGATTTTCATATGTAATTATATTAAATTACAATTAATTAGACAATGAGGCAAATTACAATGAGATAATATATATATATATATATATATATATATATATATATATATATATATATACAAGGAGGGACAGAAACACCTGTGGCTTTTTTTAGATCTGAAATAAGAGTGAAGCTTAATTTTCTTCTGTCTAACAATTATGGTAGCCATATGTACTGTTCATCTGGTGACACTATCACTTGTTAATAGTGCTAAGTTCTCTAGATCTTTGAAATCTCTATATATATTTATAAACTCCAGTTTCCCACTTATTGTTCTCTGACTTTTCCTTCCCAAGTGGGTGGGCTTATATCTAACGTCCTCAGCAATTTTCTGAAAAATGAAATCAGAACATATAAACAACAGTAATCAGATTACATGAGCATTATAAAAACAGGGTGATTACTAGCAGGATTACTTTCACACCACTCTTGTAGTTACTTTTCTTGCCTGTTTTTGTCTCCATGGGCTAAATTCAGATTTCGTTGGTGTGTTTTGAGAAAGTTTCTCCACAGTACTTACTACAAAACAGAAGAAGAGGCTATCCGTAGACTATCCTGTTACTTACCATCTTATAACTTAAAATAATTACCCAGTACTTTGGAATGTATACCTTACCCATAGCTGAGTAATAGCTAGAACCTTGGAGACTTTCAGTATAATTAATTTAGACTATCCTGGTTCTTACAATTTTGTCACCTAAAATAACTACCTAGTACTTTGGAGTTTGTACCTCACACTTACCTGGTTAATACCTAGAACTTAGGGGACTGTAAAAGAAAGAGTTACCAACAAAGCAATCAAAAGAAATGCAAACTAGCCAGATGACGTTACCAAAATCTAGTACAGGTAACCAATAATCTGTACTGTACATTTTTAAAGAAATCCTCCCAACCTGCTTACACAGTGTGTGTTTACGCCCCATTGCTGTCTTCTACAGCCTAAAGCATTCTATAATGATGACTGTAATGATCATGCAACTGTGTTCAAGTGAGTAATGTCTGTTTTTTTTAAGCTATTGTTCATGAGGACAGGTTTCTTTCTGCTCACTGTTTATCCCTGTTTGAAATCTTTAAAAAATCTAAATCTACTCAATATCTGCCGTTTTCCATTTTGTAAGTAAAATAGCACAGTCTGATACATCTGCTGGTGTGGAAAAGATGTATGTATGTAACGCATTTCTATGTGATAATATCATGTGACAACAAATGCCTTCCTTCTCAGCAGAAAACCACAGACATGAAACAGGTCAGACCTCACAATAAGGAAACGAGTAAAACAGTGACAGCAGACAAATGGAGAGATCATATTCTGAAGAAATGAGGAGGATTTATGTACTTACGCTTTTTATGTTTTCGTCCTTGGTGCTGGCTGGAAAAGGTAAAACAAAGAACATCTTATATTTAATCATTATAGCTTCACTGAAAGAGTGACAGTGGCTTCTGGCCTTAATGTTATCAATAGAAGCCACATACTAATTCTTAAACTACATTTTTTGAACCTGAAACCTGAAGCTTTTAGGGCTTCATTATACATCAAACAAGTGCCTTGGTTGGATTTGAGTGAAAGATGTATCGCACGTTTTCTTTCTCCGAGTTTACTTAGTAGGTGAGGTTAGAAATTCTTTCCGGATGTTTAAGGATGTTAAGATTATGAGTGTATTTTACATTTGTATATATCAGCATTTTAAAACTATAATGATAAAGCTTAGAACAATCTTCATCCAATCTATCTGCATTCCTACTTAAAATAAGAAAATTGGTGACCCTTGGTGAACAGTTTTTATTATCGGATATCCCACCGTATTATACTGATGTCTGCAGGAGCCGGTTCCATTGCTTGTAGACGCGTTCTCAAATATTGCCAAGGAAATGAGATTAACATCCCTCGGTGAGTTCTTCTTTGAGATGATTTCACAGCCATTGAAAAATTATATAATTTATTGGTTATTCTTTGGTCATTTAAAAACCATGAAACTGAAACATTCTATTTAAGTCATATTCAATCCTACATGTTATATTACGTAGTTTTGATTGGGTTTGCCTCTCCATGGATCACCACCTTATCGTGGTGGAGGGGTTTGCGTGCTTGAATGATCCTAGGAGCTATGTTGTCTGGAGCAAAAGCTCCTGGTAGGGTCTCCCATGGCAAACTGGTCTTAGGTGACAGGTCAGACAAAGTGTGATCCATAATAACCCCTATGAAAAGACAAAAACAGGACTTGTGTACCCTGCCCGGAACAGGGTTACCGGGGGCCCACCCTGAAGCCAGGTCTGGGGGAGGGGCTCGCCAGCGAGCGCCTGGTGGCCGGGCATTAACTCATGGTGCCTGGCCGGGCCTAGCCCGAAGGAGATACATGAGTCCCCCCTCCCATCGACCCACCACCAATGGGAGGGGCAGTAGTAGGGGTTTGGTGCTTTGTGGATCTGGCAGTGTCCGAAGACGTGGGCCTTGGCGTTCTGATCCTCGGTTGCTGAAACTGGCTTTTGGAACTTGGAACGTTACCTCACTGGCGGGGAAGGAGCCTGAGATGGTGCGCGAGGTTGAGAGGTACCGGCTAGATATAGTCGGGCTCACCTCAACACACAGCTTGGGCTCTGGGTTCAATCTCCTTGAGAGGGGCTGGACTTTATTCTTTTCTGGAGTTGCCCATGGTGAGAGGTGGCGGGCAGGTGTGCTCTTTCTCATAGTCCTTCGACTCTGTGCCTGTATGTTGGGGTTTTCTCCAGTGGACGAGAGGGTAGCTTCCCTACGCCTTCGGGTTGGGGAACGGGTCCAGACTGCTGTCTGTGCTTATGCACCGAACAGCAGTTCAGAGTACCCAGCCTTCTTAGAGTCCTTGGGAAGGGTGCTTGAAAGTGCTCCTCCTGGAGACTCTATTGTCCTACTGGGGGACTTTAACGCTCACGTGGGCAATGACAGTGAGACCTGGAGGGGTGTGATTGGGAGGAATGGCCTCTCTGATCTGAACCCGAGTGGTGTTCAGTTTTTGGACTTCTGTGCAAACCACAGTTTGTCCATCATGAACACCGTGTTTGAACACAAGGATGTCCATAAGTGCACATGGCACCAGGACACCCTAGGCCACAGTTAAATTATTGACTTTGTAGTCGTGTCATCGGACTCGCGGCCATGTGTTTTGGTAAAGAGAGGAGCTGAGTTGTCAACTGATCACCACTTGGTGGTGAGTTGGATCAGGTGGTGAGGGAAGATGCCGGTCAGACCAGGCAAGCCCAAACGTATAATGTGGGTTTGCTGGGAACGTCTGGCAGAAGAACCTGTCAGATTGATCTTCAAATCACACCTCCATCAGAACTTTGACCAGATATCGGGGGAGGTGTTGAGACATTGACTCAGAATGGGCCTTGTTCCATTCCTCCATTGTTGAAGCAGCTGACTGTAGCTGTGGCCGTAACGTAGTTGGTGCCTGTCGGGGCGGTAATCCTCGAACCCGGTGGTGGACACCCCAGGTGAGAGATGCCGTTAAGCTGAAGAAGCAGTCCTAATGGGCATAGTTGGCCTGTGGGACACCAGAGGCAGCTGGCAGGTAGTGACAGGCCAAGCGATCTGCGGCTTCAGTTGTCGTCAAGGCAAAAACTTGTGTATGGGAGGAGTTTGGTGAGGCCTTGGAAAGTGACTTTAAGTCAGCTCCGAAAAGATTCTGGCAAACCGTCAGGCAACTCAGAAGGGGAAAGCAGTGTGCCACTAGCACTGTATATAGTGGAGATGGTGTGCTGCTGACTTCGACTGAAGACGTCATTGAGCGGTGGAAGGAATACTTTGAGGACCTTCTCAATCCCACCGACACATTCTCCAGTGAGGAGTCTGGGGACATGGGAATAGGCTTGTCCATTACTGAGGCCGAAGTTGCTAAGGTAGTTAAGAAGCTCCTTGGTGGCCAGGCTCCAGGGGTGGATGAGATCCGCCCTGAGTTCCTCAAGGCTTTGGATGTTGTGGGGCTGTCTTGGCTGACACGCCTTTTCAACATTGCGTGGACATCGGGGGCGGTGCCACTGGATTGGCAGACTAGGGTGGTGGTGCCTCTTTTTAAAAAAGGGGACCGGAGGGTGTGTTCCAACTACAGGGGAATCACACTCCTCAGCCTCCCTGGTAAGGTCTATGCAGGGGTACTGGAGAAGAGAGTCCGGCTTATAGTCAAACCTCAGATCCAGGAGGAGCAGTGCAGTTTCTGCCCTGGTTGTGGAACACTGGACCAACTCTTCACCCTCTCCAGGATTCTGGAGGGTTCATGGGAGTTTGCCCAACCAGTCCACATGTGCTTTGTGGATCTGGAGAAGGCATTCGACTGTATTCCCCGGGGTATTCTGTGGGAGGTGCTTCGGGAGTATGGGGTACATGGCTCTTTGCTATGAGCCATTCAGGCCCTGTACAAACAAAGCTGGAGTTTGGTTCACATAGCCGGCAGTAAGTCAGACTCATTCAGAGTGAGAGTTGGACTCCGTCAGGGCTGCCCTTTGTCACCGATTCTATTCATAATTTTTATGGATAGAATTTCTAGGCGCAGTCAGGGGATGGAGGGTGTCTGGTTGGTAACCTCAGGGTCACATCGCTGCTGTTTGCAGATGATGTGGTCCTATTGGGGACATCAGGCCGCGAACTTCAGCTTTCGCTGGATCGGTTCGCAGCCGAGTGTGATGAGATGGGATGAGAATCAGTACCTCTAAATCCAAGACCATGGTTCTCAGGCGGAAAAGGGTGCAGAGCCCTCTCTGGGTCGGGGATAGGCTCTTGCCTCAAGTGGAGGAGTTCAAGTATCTCGGGGTCTTGTTCACGAGTGATGGTACAAGGGATCGGGAGATTGACAGGTGGATTGGTGCTGGGTCAGCAGTGATGCGGGCTCTTTACCGATCTGTTGTGGTAAAGAAAAAGCTGAGCCATAAGGCAAGGCTCTCGATTTACTGGTCGATCTACGTTCCCACCCTCACCTATGGTCATGAGCATTAGGTAATGACCGAAAGCATAAGATCACGAATACAAGTGGCCGAAATGAGTTTCCTCCGCAGGGTGTCTGGACTCTCCCTTAGAGATAGGGTGGGAAGTTTGGTCATCCGGGAGGGACTCAGAGTAGAGCCGCTGCTTCTTCACGTCGAGAGGAGCCAGCTGAGGTGGTTCGGGCATCTGGTTAGGATGTCTCCTGGACGCCTCCCTCAGGAGTCCACCTGGGAGGAGACCCCGGGGAAGATCCAGGACACGCTGGTGTGACTATATCACCCAGCTGGGAGTGCCTCGGAATCCCCCTTGGAGAGCTAGTGAAAGTAGCTGGGGAAAGGGAGGTCTGGGCCTCATTGCTTAGGATGCTGCCCCCGTGACCCGAACCCCGGAGAAGCGGAAGATGATGGATGGATGGATGGATGGATGGATGGATGGATGGATGGATGGATGGAAGGATGGAAGGATGGATGGATGGATGGATGGATGATTGGGTTTTATCATTTTATTTCTTTGTAAACTTTGGGAAGTTTACACAGCAGCAGCCAAATCACCGTAGCTGCTATTACAGTTAATAAAGCTATGAGATCTCAGCTACACAGAGTTAAACTACAGCAGAGCGAACACTAAGAGAAAAAAGGCCAGAATTCCCACCACTGGTCATTTTAATTAAAATACAGAATAGTTAAATGACCAGATTATATAACAAAGCATGGTTACAACTACCAATAAGATTTGACAATAATACAGGGTAATGAATGATTAATAATGAGTTCTTTAATGGTTATTGATTCGGTCATAAACACTGTACAAATAAATAAAAATGTCAGCAGTGAACTGAAGCTGTGGCTAACTGGTGACCATTTTCTATGTATTAGTTTGTGTTTTTCTAAAGTCAGCATTTTTAATGTCATCAAACATTCATATTTATCAAACAAAAGGTCACTACTGTCATTTTTCCTGAAGTAATACTACTTATTTTTACAAAGTATATGACCTAAGTAAAGTGTTGCCCTTCATGAAATTAAAATTCTAAACTTAAATCATCAACAAAGCAATTCATATAGTCTAGTAGACCTGGAGGGTATTTAAAATGCTTTAAGCTTTACCATCTGATTCATGTCCATGTCCCTGTGACCCGTGAAGACATTTTGGACAGTATGGGTTTATTCTTTTTTGTAGGTTTGCATAAACAGCTTCTACAAGCTTCTACTACTGCTTTGTCAGTAAGAATATAGAATAGCATCTAATGACAATGATTCATTAATGCTGACAATCTGTGAACAGGTGTGTTGAAGACAGGATGAGGCATTGTAAAAAGGGCAAACATTTACTAGATGGTTCTGAAAAAGATTTCTATTTGAGGTCTGCAAACTCCTCCAGTGCGGTAAGAGCATTTTCCATATTTATTCACAACCACATGTGCCTTGCATTAATAACACTTGTTTACTGTAAAAACACTTGCTGTAAAACTGAATGAAGCAACAAATACACTACGTGATATGGAACCCATTGGATCCATATCATACGTGTTGAGTTATGCACAACTGTAATTTTATGAAAAAGCATTCATAGCAGATTGGGACCCTCTGGAGCAGCCGCACATGAGCCTAAGGTCACCATAGCCCATGCCAGGCACCAGCTAGAGGGGTATAAAGGTTTTCTAAGGTTATAGAAGTGTGTAATAAAACTTTGGGCCCACCGCTGGCTTCTGGGTGTTGAAAGGGTTAAACCAGAATTTTGCAGCAGCAGTGTGTTAAAACTTTTATAAACGTCATTATGCGAGTTGTTGAGCAAAAGCTTGGTACTTAAGTCCATTTAAGATAAGACACTGCCATATTTTTCACTGACAAGTATTTTAAAAGACTATTTTTCCTTTTTCTTTTCATGGACAGACTTCCAAGGAGTATCTTTTCCACATTAGTCCTGCTTCAACTTAAAAAGAGTTCAAAGGAATGCAATTAAGCCATTGCTTTTTTTTAATTTCCTGTTTTTATATCTTCAGATGAAAGTTTACATTACAGCAATTTCATGGCACTTAACCTTTTTGAGTCAGCTGTGTTTTGCAATGTGCAAATGGCAGTAATCTTTTCATTTCCCTAAGCCTGAAACTAACTCATTGCTTTCACAGGCCAGAGTGGACACACAGCACACTATCAACTAAGGCTCTCAGCTAGGCATTAGAAATGAAATTAGTTAATAAGTTTTCCCTTGTTTTTGTGTCAAATATTTGAATATATTCAAAATTTAAATATATTATTTTTCAAACACAAAGAAAATAAGGGGGATACATTTGAATATATGCCATATTTCTAAGTTTATGCTGTGATTCCACAAGGAGGTCCTCAGCATAAATACCAACATCCGCAAAAACTCAGTGTTGTAAGTCAGTGGTTCTAAACATGGGGGTTGAGGACCTCAATGTGGTCCTCAAACAAATATGGGCCTAATCAGACATGCCTTTCAGAATGAAAATACCCATATGCCATAAAATATTCTGTCATTATTATAAGCTAAAACAGGTTGGCTGTGCAACTGAACACATATCCATACTGTGTGTAGCATATAAAAACCTGTAGTAGTGCTTAGTCAAGCAGCTAAATCAGCTGCTTACCTCACTACTTTTAGAATATTTCATGATTATTAGCATACTACATGAACAAGTGTCAATGGTTTAAGCATTATCTCATATGAAAACACGTCCGCCTAGCAGTGTCAATCAGCGTTTGTTCAATAAACATTGTTGTGTTCAAACTGACTGAGATGGTAAAGAGCAAATAAATTTACGCATTTTAAAACTAACTTTTTAAAATTTTATCTGGCAGCCGCAGACAGAGTTACTAAGTCCTGGCAGCAGTGAAATTGCACGGGGAATTTAACATTTGAATATTCCTTTCTACATTTGAATCTGAATTCAAATTTTGGTTTGACGGACCTGCTATGGATCTCCAGCAGATAATAATCAAAAACAGGAACCTGATCTGCAGGATTTAGCAACCAGACATGAACATCCCAGCACACAGCCTACTAGCACTGCAAAGTGCAGGATAATATTGTGGCAACGCTCAGAAGAAGTCAGGAGAGGCCATATTTTTACCTTGAAACATGCTTTTTTCATACAAACATGGCAGAAAAGCCACTAAAAGAAACAATTAAAACAGAGACGTCACTCAAAGCCAGAGGCTTTTTCTTTAAGCTAAAAACAAAGTTATAGTTGCTAAAAACACCACCCAACACAATAAGAACATAGAACACAACACAACTCAAACCTAGTACATAAAACGAGTGGGGAGAAACGCGTACCATGGGCCTCTTATGGCCCTTTTTATACCCGCTTGCAAGCTCTAATGCAGCACAGTTAGTCATGCATACATAATGAATTTTGTATAATTTGTTGCTTTCACAGGCGAGAGTGGACACAGTGTATGGACACATAATCCATATTCCCTCAGAAGCTGTCCTGAAAAGCACACTGTCAGACAGTGATCAAGAAGTGTACTTGATCGTATCTGTTCTCAACAGCAGCCTTTTTGAGGTTAGTAGCAGATTCCTGATTCAAATCATGGGCTAAAAGACCTGTACAGAGCTGTAATGCTTACTTGTGCATGACTTTTCAATCTCTTCCAATTTCCCAACATAGTCCACTACAGATGTGTCTGTGGTTAAACAGACTAATAACACTAAACCCACACTTACAATCTGCAGTGCTCTGGCTCTCCAGGACTGGACCCTGGCTCTACAGCAGTGTTTCTCAACACCAACCTAACAGACAGTCCACAGTTTTACTTTAAACTAGTCCCCAACACAGCTCAACCAAATCATTAAGCTTCAAATACATGTGCTACAGTTATACTGCTTTTACCTTTACCCTGATAAGGTCAGTTTGATGAAGCCAGTTTAGAAAATGTGTTCCTCAAATTAACTGTAAAATGAAATGAAACAAGGGTTTTATAGTTTCACATGAATTTAAAATGGAACAGAGCACAGAACTCAGTTCAGTTCAAACTACCAAACAAACATGTTTTTGAAACAGAAAGTCAGTATAATTACATACAATCTCTACTTGTATTCATATGTTAATTATGAAGTGGCACCTGTGTTCATTTGCATGAAAGTTCTTAGTAAATAAGCCACTAAATTACCCACCCCCAGTGACACAAAGTATCAATAATTAGTGCTTCATTTAGTAAAGCTGGCTCAAAGTGTAAGTATATATGACATAAACTATAGTATTGCAGTAGCGTGTGTTTTTAATATAATACATATATAATAATATATACAATGTACTAATTTTTGTTACGGCAAAAATGAATATGAAAAACATTAATCTACATGTTCACAAAAAAAAAACAGCCAAAGACTACAGAGCAAGGCACTCTGTTACAGTAAAGTGTTTACTTCTTCCTGTAGCAATGTAGTGTATCTCTCTGAGAGAACAAAATTAAATACATGTAAAGCGTAAATTTCCTCTATATAGATTATCCATGCCGATATGTAACTTGCATGTGTGTTTGAACTACGTGCAAAAGCTGACTTAGATTGTGAATATGAGCAGCACACTGTGAGAACAGGAAGCAGCATAAACTCCACAATTAATCTGTCAAAGCATCTAATCCTACTAGCATAAAATTTAAGAACAGAGAAGCTCACCTAAAGAGGCGAGACTTGACTTTCGTTTAGTAACAGCTCTATAAGCTTGATTTTATTTCAAGGTTTTGAATTGTTTCTACTGGTTAGTTTACAGGTTTTCAAACAGCAATACACAATTAATAATTTTATTCAAGCATAAGTGGCTGTGTCTTGTTCAAAGGAAGGTAGTGACAGGCCTTTTATATGATGTTTACTGTGATTGGATGCCTCTTTTTAAATAAATATTGGGCATTCCCTTTTTCCTTTCTATTCAGTACAGATTCACATGTGCTTTAGAGAGTAAAATAGAAATAATGACAAGTGAGAACACATTCTCTAAAAAGTAATGAGTAATCCCATTACAGCTTGAGGTCTGCAATAGACTAGATTTTTCAAATAACTATTGTTCATGATGCTCTGAATTATAGTGACTGCAAAAACAGTTGAATCACACTGGTGTTCTCTACATGTATTTTGGCCCAGGCTACTTCAGACAAAGGATCTCCTCATGAGCAGGTCTTAGGAGTGTGGCTTGGCGATCAGGTCATCCACAACCTCTTTCATCCAGTTAGGATAGAGTTTGTAAATGTCAGTCAGGTAAGAAATTCTCCTGTTAATGCAAGAAACAAAATCACCCATTCACTGTAACTAAGCTGCTGGAAATTAAGTTTGTGATACAACTGACCCTTTAAAAATATTTAATTATCACTATATAATCATAATAAAAGGTATTCAGTTCATTTCTGTTATCTGAATGACACTAAACCTTTTTTTTAATTAGTTGTAAAAACTGTATTAAAGAAAAAGAAAGAAAAAGTCTCCCTGCCTGTTGAGCTGCTTGTTAAAAGTATTTTTAGGGACACTAAAAATAAAGAATAACATTTTAGTTGTGAAAATCATAAATACAAAAAAAAAAATCAAGCTTCGACTATATGAATGAGACCACAAGCTAACACTAACAAATATAAAGAAAACAATCATAAAACAAAATTTAACTGTGTAGTCAATCCTGTATATTTGGGCATTTGTGCAAGTTACACCAAATTACCTGCAATATCATAGGTTGCAATTCATTTTGCAAGCATTCAAATAAAATACAAATGTCCAAAGCCCCAATTCTGTGGTGTAGTGAAAAAGTAAAGCCCAATCAATTATATAGTAAAAATGGCTCTCAAATCACCACAAAAATGAAAATTTGTTTTCAAAAACCCCCATTTCCAGTGAACAAGAGTGCCATTTTCACAATTTCAAAAATATCCCAATACAGATGGACAGCCAATGAGCTGCAGAAAGCACTGCGCAGCTGAAGGCTAATAAGCTTCTCAACTGCACAGTCACACAAGTTTTAAGAAGGCTCACAGATATTTAGGCGCAGCTGATAATCTTTGTCATGAGAAGAGAGAAAGGTAGTGTAGTGAAAGGTGATCAGTGAGATTTAGCCAAAATGACTTGATTTCTGGGGAGCGTGTAAAGCGATTTTTTTTCATGAGACAGCAACATTGCTGTTTTTCATATGATCCTCAAAGTCATGTGTCAAATTGCATAGATGCCCTTTTGTGAATATATACTGATTAACATGCTCATTGTAATCCCATAAGTCGAAGTCAAACCTACTTCGTTAGACAGAACCCAAACTGAACTCTTCCTGCTGTCTGACTGCAAGCCAAAACAAATAATATAGCATTAACACCAGAAAAACAAAACATACCATTATCTTTAAGCTTTTTCTCTTCGTTTTCTTTTTCAATGGTACAGGGCCATAGGGCCCTCAGCAGCTGCTTATGTCACTTATTAGGTAGAACCCCCTTTGAAATGTACGTAACTACTGAGCAGCCTAATACACCAGTTAATACAATGTATAATTTTGATAAGTTCAGAATTGAAGTAATTTGCTTTAAGTTGTGTTTTTCCAAAAAACATTCATTTGTTTCAGAATGAGAGCAGAAAATGTGTCTTCTGGAAGATGTCACACAATAGCGAGCAAGGTCCTGAACCAAACTTTTAACTTTTTCAACTGAAATTTTTGAAAGAATCATTTCTTGTTGCAAGAAGCTGGTAATGAGAACATTACAACAAGCTGTGGGTCTCTTGCAGTGTTACAGTAGCAAGACATATAACTGCACATAAATTAGGCAGAAGTAAAAAAGACATACATTGATTTCCTGTTTCATGTTTGTTTCTGTACGTTTAGGTAGTTGGAGCACAGACGGCTGTAACACCATCCACAACAACACAGACATTGTCTGTGAATGCAATCACCTCAGTTTCTTTGCAGTGCTTGTTGTAAGTTCTGGCTTCCAAACAGACTATGATGGTCAAACACTAACTTTCTAAAGAGCACTTTGTAAGGGATCTGGGGTTCTTGCCCTTTCAGCTATATGTTATTTAATGGTTAATTAAAAAGAATCAGAAATATAATCATTACAGGAGTTATTTTAAAATGTGCCATTGCGTAGATGTTCTTTTGTGCCTAGAGTTTATCTGTGCAATGTTCAAGGCTGTTGGGCTCAAGACATCAGGACACACAGACACACACACACACATTATATATATATATATATATATATGTGTGTGTGTATATATATATATATATATATATATATATAAGACACACAAAACCTATGCACAAATAGATGATGGTAATGAGGGCTTGTCTGGTGGGGGTTAAAAAATTAGAGAGAGGGAGGGGGGCGTGTGGTTTTGGAGAAGACACAGGACTCAGTTCTTTTTGGGAGGAAAAAGGCTGGACAGATTGATAGCTCTCTCAATTCTGGGGCCCTAAAGGCTCTCAAGCCTTTTTTTTTCATTTTATTTCACTTTTGCTAAACTTTTCATATTTAGCATGATTTTTCTGTTTCGATTTCTATTTTTCATATTTCCATCATTATCATAAAAATATTTTTTTCATCCAATAAACTGGCAGAACTCCTTTTGTGTTTTTTTTTACACCAAAACAGATTTTTTTTCCATTTTCGCAATCTTACATTTTGATTCTTTCCATCATTCCTGATTCTTGATATAACTCTTGTTCACAATGTTGTTCCCTAACAGAGTCCTGATGCGCCAGATCCTGTTAATATTCATCGTCTTGAGTATATCACATACATTGGGTCATGCCTTTCTGTGGTATTCACACTCATCGCCCTCATGCTGTCTCTATGCCACAGGTGAGACAGCTCTTAAAATACACCCAAAAGTATGTGGACACACAACCCATACTATATGCTTCCAACTTTGTGGCAACAGTTTAGGGAAGACTCTTACCTGTTCCAGTTACCCCTGTGCACAAAGCGAGGGGTATGAAGGCATTGTTTGTTGAGTTTGGTGTGGAGGAACTCCAGTGACCTAAATACAGCCCTGACCTCAACCTCACTGAACTAGGTACAAAATCTAACATGGACTATCAAAATTCTTGTGGAAAGCCTTAGCAGAAGAGTGGAGGCTGTAATAGACACAAAGACAGGGCAACCCCATATTAATGCTCATGGTTTTGGGAGGAGATGTCCAATCAACTCATATGGCCGTGACGGTCACACATACACTTACATGCCATTTCCTTAGCTGTGTCTTATTGGATACTACAATTTATCACGCAGTTTCAACTATTCCCCTGAACACATCTTCTCCACTCATCTAATAATCAAGCACTTCCTTAAATATAGTCACTATAGATAGTAGCTAGTATCTAGCTTACAGTGCCAACTAATCAGTCAATTCCAGGTTACTCAAAGCAGAGTTGAGTGCTGCTGGAGGTTCACCATACTCTGCACTGAGCCCTGTTGGTGGACACATAATTCAGAAACACAACACTAGCAAAATAATTTACCCAGTACAAGTAATAGTTTCACTAACGTTTAGCTTACCATCTTAACAAGTAGAAAAGTAGCCTACTTTCTATCCCAAATGATCCACTTCATGATTAGAAACTGATGCTTCACCACAAGACTCTATAACACAATGCACAAAGGACACAGTGTGAGCGATGTTTAAAAGAAAATGCATGAACAATGGAATCATGTATCAATGGTCATTGCTACAGCATGCAAAATATACCATAGAGTTTGGCTTTGGTTTCCGACAGACTCAAATCCTTGCACTGTTGGACCACTGTCAACACTGCTAACCATAGACAATCTTGCTTTGTATGTACATCAGCTTATCAGCACTGTTAATGATAGACAAATGAAATTTTTCAAACTTTTAAAGGCATCTGTTTCCATTCTAACTGCAGCACAATGTATGGCCACTCTCTCCACAGGCAGGTAAAGGCAGATCACTCGGTCATCATTCACATGCAGCTGACAGGCTCACTGTTCCTCCTGCACTTCTTCTTCTTGGCTAGTTCCTTTTGGTCCAAAGCTGAGGGGGCAGCTTGCCTATCCCTGGGACTCTTATTGCACTGGGCCCTGTTGGGCACGTTAACCTGGACAGCTATTGAAGGCTTCCATCTGTATCTTCTATTGGTGCAGGTCTTCAACATCTATGTCAGGAGATACACACTCAAACTAAGCCTGTTAGGCTGGGGTAAGTTGTTGAAAATATGGTCTACCATCATCAAACTCTCTGAGGAATTAAGAAATCTCTACATGGTATGACAGTTTTGGCATGGATATTGGCCAAAAGTAGTTTGGGGCAAAATCCTCCTGGTGTAAGAAGCCTGGTGAGGTAATACAAGTAACATATAAAGAGAAACACTTTAAACGCCATTTTGGGTTATTTTGCCCCTTGTTGGGACTTCTTGCCCTAAAAGTTTAACTTTACATTTTCACTTCAAAAAGAAAAAACACAAACTTTTTTTTCTCCTCACAAAACCAAAAGTATTATGGCATAAGGAGCTCTCAGAAAACTGGGTAGAGACAAGGTTATGGCCCCTGAACTCAGTCTTACTGTCTAAACTCACAGAAATCTAATGCAGCTAAGAGAAAAAGGGCACCTGGATCCAGGAGGTAGTGTCTTTCTGCTTTTGGCCCACTCCCTGCAGCCATCAGGGTGACATGGTCCTCCTGGGTTCCTGAGAGACTTCATTGGGAGTCCAAAACTGCTGAGGGGTTTTGTTGGTGCTTTGTCACTGCTGGCAGGGTTTTTTTGGGACAATAGCTTGGACAGGCAAAAGACCTCTGGGCTGACCATTGTGGCCCTGAGCATGTTACGATCCTGCTGGACCACAGAAGGATGGCAAGGTGATCCCGAAGCTGCTGGGGGGCTTTCACTGCACTCTGGCTCTGGGGAGCTAGGTGGGAATCTCTGTGTGGGTGAGGGGGCTTTGACTGTGCTCCAGTGTGGCCGAAAGCTCAGCAGGTTTCTCTGTGCAGCCTCTGGGGTGCAGAGTAAACACAGAGTAAACAAGAGTAAACAGTCCTCTAGCTGTTCTGCCTCCCCTTGTAACAGGACCCATCCAACACGTCCTCTCATCCTCGTGCTCACTCCCATTGCAGTCAGTGGAAACAAGATCATGGTCCATAACTCTGCTTTGTTGGTTTAACTCACAAAAATCACATGCAGCCAAGGGAAAACACATTACAGTCCTCTGCTATGCTAACTATAGCTTTATTTAAAAACCCACCACTATACCCTGCCCCACAAAGCCCTTGTAATAAAATAAAAGTCACAGACCAACTGAGGACACAGTGCCTAGCTACACCTAACCAGAAGCATGACAAACATTTTTTATATTTAAACTAAATACAACCCGGCGTGTCCCATGATGTGGCCTATGATGGCCACGATGTGTTAGGTGCTCCAGGGGAGGGTTTGAACTTTGGTCTCTTACATTGCAGTGCAGTCCTCCCAGAGTGGGGATCAAATCTAAGCTTCTAAAATTTTAAAGACTAACCACTGGGTCAGGATTGAGGTTTTTAAGCCAGGCTTGCTTTGAAAGATAGATACAGCACTAAGCTTATTTTAGAACATCTCTGGTCTACACAGTTTTAAAAATTCCTGGCCTGAGATGAGTCACAGGAAGTGCCAGAATAACAAGTCAAGGCTTCAGAGAAGGACATGTGTAATAGTGTCTAGCATAAATTACTCCTAGGTAGTGACTCTGTATCTACCTCTGGTGGCCACTTAGGACATTGCACCTTACCTTTTTAGTATGTATATCTCTCTTCACAACCCCGATAATTTTTTGTACAATTTAAGGTAAGAATTTAGATCAAATGACCCTAAGAATTATTGCCCCTGAATGTGTACTGTGCTATCATGTTCCAGCACAATAGCACAGGTACCTTGTAACATGGTAGCATCCAGACGAGTATGGATGAACTGTACCATGAAGGCAGAACTTGGTAGACTCTTCGCAACCCCCCATTTTTCTTGAATACTTTTCTTGACACAAAACTACACTTAGAGATTAGATTTGGCCCCATCATTTGATCAGAAGAGAAAATAATGGGGTTAGGGGCAACTTGTCCTGTGAACTGCATCCCCCCAATTTCCCTACACTGAAATAACTTGAGGGTAAAATGTAGCTCATTTAAGACAAAGCAGAATATGTGGAGTGTTCTAGGATGACATTCTTGAAATCAAGATTCATGATTATGCCCAGGTCACAAATTTCACTCATTTTGCCTAATCCTGCCCTAACTGATGCCGGTCTGCCTGATTTGTACTGCACAGTGCTGTTACATGATGTATTACTTGTTTGAATGAACAATTTGTGTAAAGGTGGTACATCTTATAAACTGACAACTAGTAATGTAATTCCACTTGTCTCTACATAATGAGGCATGACTCTGTCTAGGCTTCTCTGTCATGTCATGTGTTATGTTTTCAGTTTTCTTGTCATAAGTGACAACCAGCCAGCTTAGTTGGGATGGCAAGATTATGGAATCATAACATAAAGAACAACTGCATGTTTAGACATTGAATTGATTTGCCTTTTACCATAGGAGTTCCTACAATTACTGTGATGATTTGTGGAGTAGGTGGTTCATATGGCAAGTACACCCTAACAGAGAACACCAGCAATATCACCAGCCTGTAAGCATATACCACTTGTTTCAAAATATTCTTTGTTTCTTATCTCTTCCAATCTCTGCCTTTTCTCTACTAATGTCCATATTGCTTCCTCAATTTGTAGCTGCTGGATTCCCACTGCAGCTGTGAGGTACATAACAGTAAATGGTTACCTGGGGCTGGTGCTGCTCTTCAATATAGCTATCCTAGCAGTGACAGTGGTGAAGATGCGGCAGCTGAGACTACGGACTGTGCAGGCTGGGAGAAAAGTAAGAAGATTTTGGAAAGACTGGGCCAACTTGCTGGGGCTCAGTTGTGTTTTGGGGCTCCCCTGGGGGCTAGCATTCACCACAAAGGGAGCCATTAGCCTACCAGGAATTTACATCTTCACAATACTTAATGCCTTTCAAGGTGAGTGGAATAAACTTGTTCTTAAAGCAAAAATTCAGTGAAAATTTTTTCCTCATATTCTTAAAGGATTTTTCCAAAACATTCGAATGCTGGCCTGATTAAAGACAATTTTTTAAAAATTTCCCTTTACCTCAAACATAACTTATCCAGATCCTATTTGATGTCTAAAGTTTGCTTTCTTAGTTCTGCACTGGAGCTATGAGGCTAACCCAGAAAATATAGCTTATAAGCTCTAACTGGTATTGTGCAAACTGCATTGGCTGCTGCTACTGCTTTTAGATACGCAATGTGCTTTATCACTTGTATAGATCAGCGAAAAATGTTACTTTGCTGTTGTAGATTTGTTTCCATTCCTTTAGTCTTCAAGGCACAAGCTGTCATCTGATGTTTCCTCATGTTAAAAGGAACAGACGAAGCATGATTTGGGTCAATTTATCTTCCAGGTGTCTTGATGGTTCTGTGGTTTGGTCTATCACATGCAAGTCCAATCATGAGGAGCAAAGCTCAAAGGACATCTCCCTGAGCAACATCAGATCATGATACTGGAACTTAAGCACAATGCAAAATACGCTGGACTGAATGGCTGCGTATCGGACTGCTTGTTCATGACATGGTCCTCCTGGGTTTTATATGGCGTTTATATTGTTACCAGAACAAACACTTGCATCTCCAAATTGCTAACTTTACCGTAGAAGGAATAGACCTACTGTACTTTTAATGTAAGTCGATGGAACCAGACTTTTTTCCAAGTAATTTTGGGCCACTTCTTCTGGTTCATTTGTCATGAAATTTCCGTAAAATGTAAAGGACAACAGGTATTTTCAAATTATGTCGTATACTGAAAAAACAGCAAAAATTTTGTTTCTTCTGACAACACATACACAAACCTTCTAAGCTGCTTCTCACTCAGGGTCGTAGGGGGTGCTGGAGCCTATCCCAGCTGTCATCGGACAGAAGGCAGGATACACCCTGGACAGGTCGCCAGTCCATCGCAGGGCAGACAGACATACATGCACATGCACTCACACCTAAGGGCAATTTGCCATGTCTAACTGGCCTGACTGCATGCCTTTGGACTGTGGGAAGAAACCCATGCAGACACGGGGAGAACATGCAAACTCCACACAGAAAGGACACTGGTTGCCCGGCCGGGGACTCGAACCCAGACTCTTCTTGCCTCCATGCTGCCTGATCTGACAACAGTGATATAGATATATATGTGTGTATGTGTAGAAATACATTTGTGTGTCAAATAAAAAAATGAGCAAAAACAACTTTAATGTAGTTGCATGTGTTGATAGCTGTTCGTCCACACTATTAGTGCTAAGCAGCTTAATAATAAACCCTCAGCTGATTTAATGCATACACATACCTGTAACTGTTTCTGCCATGAAAAAGCTCCACTCTCCACTCATTATAGAGGCTGCAATCCAATGCCAGGTACTGCTACACACTGTAACCCATAAGTGCATGCTTTAAAACCAGCCAAGTAGCAGGCATACTCTGCAACTCTATGTTTTAACAGTAACTCAAAAGCAAATACCTGTATCTGGACTTCAACAGTGCATACTGGGTTCAATGGCATATACAGCAGTTCACTTCTCAGCTCAGTTCACTATAAAGCCTTTACTCCAAACCATTTCTAAACTTTAAGAAAGCTCCGAGCGGCGCAACCGTCTAAGCTTTGACCCTATCATCATGAGATCATGAGTTCGATCCCTGGTGATGCTACAGCCATCCATAGCCGGGAGTCCAAGAGAGCACAATTGGCCTCGCTCTCTCTGGGTGGGTAGAATGGGACATCATGTGAGGTCCAGTCGGCATGAGATAAGTTTCCAGTTGGCGCGCTTGTGTTTCTAATTGCTTTAAACCAGGTGTGTCAAACTGCACAGGGGCCAAAATTCAAAACACACTTTAGTTTGTGGGCCGAACAGAATAAACATTTATTGAACACACTAAAACTAAATGTTTTTTAAACATAAATATGAATAAAAATAGACAGGAATGTTATTCTGGAATAAAAAAATTCCACTCCAACTGCACACCTCACCACTGTCTCACTATCCTCACACATGTCCTTAAGTCTAATACACACATGTACCAGAAATAATACGTATGTGGGGCAGTCAAACACGCTAGAAATTTACACAATTATCTGTTATTAAACAGTCTGTACATTGTATATTCGGTTCTATACAGACCACAATTTGAACTCCTATAAAACAGGCAAATCAGAGTGTTATCATATCAGAACACCATATTCCTGAAGAACACCGTCTCAAGTGTTCATTGTATAAGGATGAAGTGATATTACAGGAATTTGGAGTAATGGGATGGCAAACTTGTGAAAAGTGTCTGGGTAATTCTGTATATACCACAATTTGAAGTACCATAAAATAGGCAAATCAAATTGCTATCAACTTAGACCACCATATTCCTGAAGAACACTCTCTCATGTACTCAAGGCATGAGGATGGAGTGATAAACACCAATAAGTTATTTCACAAACTTGTGAAAAGTGTCTGTTTAGTTGTGAATTTATCACAATTTGAGGTACCATGAAACAGGCAAATCAGAGTGTTTTGTGGTCTGTATACAACTGAATATACAATGTACAGACTGTTTAATAACAGATAAGTGTATAAATTTCTAGTGTGTTTGTTTCTTGTTTAGCCAGCTCACTTTAAACTTAGGTTGATCTAACCTTGAATTTTTCTGTCTTGTGATAGTGATTCATTTTTTATCAGACTACATCGCCATGGCAACTTCTGCTGCATGCCCGACATCCTCCACCTGAATTCAGGATTTGGACCCATCAGGGCTGAGCTTTATTATGTTTTTAAAAAATAAATTTTAGACCAAAGTCTTTTCAAAACTACTGCAAACAATGGCTTTGCATGGTTGTTAGGAGATTCATTTTCTTTGTATCATTTAATGAATCGTTTTTGAACATATCATTTGGTGAATCATTTTGAAATAACCTAAATGACTTTTGCCACTACTGTAGGCTTATATGATGTGTGCTCAAAGCCACAGATCCCTATGACTGACAGTTTTTGGCCTTAAACAGCATGAAGCAGTCAACTGTGCAATGATGCTTAATGATTATGATTAAAAAACGCTGTATTCAATTGAGTATTGTTTGTTTCCTAAAGCGGCCAGTCACAAAAACAGCTTTCGTTCCCTTCACTGTTTCTTCCTGTCTGACACCTTATGTATTTATAGCTTTATATCCACCCTATGACATGGTACATACCGCCGCTGATGTGCGCAAGATAGTAATATATTTTTTTCAGACAACGTAAATGCAGATAGTTCAAAGTGATGATATCGTGTGGTGACAGCTGACTTCCAGTTTAGTAGAAAACCACAAAGGCAAAACGAGCCAGTTCACACTGAGGAAGCAAGAAATAACGGTAGCAGCAGAAAAGCAGGGGGAGATTATATGCTGATGAAATGAGACCTTCTTTACTTCCCTTTTTCATATTCTTCTCTGTAATACCGGTTGAAGAAGGTAAGATAAGGAATATCTTATAATCTATGATTTCAGCTTCATTTAAAGTACCATCTTAAAGCTATCATGAGAAAGGAGTCCTCACACTAATTCCTGAGCTAAAAGTTTGTATCCCATAACCTGAAGCTTTTTTTCGGGCAGTGAAGTGTTTTGTGTGGGCTTCACTGTTCATTATATGTTAAACACACGATTGATTAGGCTCAGTTAATTAAGGACATGATTGTTCACGATTTTATACATTTTTATACAGTATTAGGCCAGTTCTACATTTGTATATGGCAAAGAAGTCAGCACTAAAAAGGGTGTTCATCCCTACTAGTCTGCATTCCTCTACTAAGAACACATCTGGAGAATTTGAGGAAAACACAGTAAGTCTTTTTCATCTGCAGGTTCATTTGAAAATGTTTCCAGTCAATGTCATAAAGTTCTCAACGACTGTATGGAAATGCATTCCAGCACCATCCCTCAGTGAGTTACAGTATTTAAAAACTACACCTTTAAAAAGAGTAGATATCAAACCTACATGTCAATTAATGGGCATTAACCTCTTATCCTCCAAGATATATTTTGGTGTGTCCATCTGAATCTACATGACCAAATCGTAAGGCAAATTATTAAGTAACTGCATGAAATAAATGCAAGTTAACAGAAAATGAAATGTGTTTTATGATCTACACATATGGCTATATGTTTACAACTTACTGATAAAAGCCAAAAATCTTTAGACGCTCTTTGTATTGTTTTATGAAAATCATTTCTACAGAGCAGATCACTGAAGAGATGGCATCTGCTTATAGTTTATAGTCCAGATTTGTGGAAAAAATGGGTTAACTTTTAGTAGAAAAAAGAAACTGTGAGTTCAAGCGTCTTTTATTTTTAGGGTTTAAAATGACACCACCATCTATTTGACTGGAAAGAAGAGTTACAGCCTCATACGACACTCACCTTCTGAATGTAGCTCATGAAATATGAAAGTTATGAAGAATATGAGGTGCGTTTTGGAACCACCAGTGGTGCCAGTGGCTAAACCTATATGTGTACAGTGGTGCTTGAAAGTTTGTGAACCCTTTAGAATTTTCTATATTTCTGCATAAATGTGACCTAAAACATCATCAGATTTTCACACAAGTCCTAAAAGTAGATAAAGAGAACCCAGTTAAACAAATGGCACAAAAATATTATACAACCCCAATTCCAATGAAGTTGGGAACTTGTGTAAAACATAAATAAAAACAGAATACGATGATTTGCAAATCCTTTTCAACCTATATTCAATTGAATACACTACAAAGACAAGATATTTAATGTTCAAATGGATAAACTTTATTGTTTTTTGCAAATACTCACTCATTTTGAATTTGATGCCTGCAACATGTTCAAAAGAAGTTGGTACAGGGGCAACAAAAGACTGGGAATGTTGAGGAATGCTCAAAAAACACCTGTTTGGAACATTTCACAGGTGAACAGGATAATTGGAAACAAGTGAGTTTCATGATTGGGTATAAAGGGAGCATCCCTGAAAGGCTCAGTTGTTCACAAGCAAGGATGGGGGAGGTTCACCACTTTGTGAACAAATGTGTGAGAAAAGAGGCCAACAGTTTAAGAACAACCTTTCTCAATTCAAGGAATTTAGGGATTTCATCATCTGCAGTCCACAATATGATCAAAAGATTCAGAGAATCTGCAGAAATTTCTGCAAGTAAGTGGCAAGGCAGAAAACCTGTGACCTTTGATCCCTCAGGCGGCACGGCATTAAAAACCGATATTACCGGATATTACCGGATATTACCACATAGGCTCAGGAACACTTCAGAAATCCATTGTCACAGTTTGTCTCTCCTTCTACAAGTGCAAGTTAAAACTCTGCCATGCAAAGCGAAAGCCATATATCAACAACACCCAGAAATGCCGCCGGCTTCTCTGGGCCCGAGCTCATCTGAGATGGACTGACGTAAAGTGGAAAAGTGTCCTGTGGTCTGACGCGTCCACATTTCAAATTGTTTTTGGAAATCATGGACGTCGTGTCCTCCGGGCCAAAGAGGAAAAGGACTGTCCGGATTGTTATCAGCACAAAGTTCAAAAGCCAGCATCTCTTTGGTGTGGGGGTGTGTTAGTGCCCATGGCATGGGTAACTTGCACATCTGTGAAGGAACCATTAATGCTGAAAGGTACATACAGATTTTGGAGCAACATCTGCTGCCATCCAAGCAACATCCTTCTCAGGGACGTCCCTGCTTATTTCAGCAAGACAATGCCAAGCCACATTCTGCATGTTACAAAAGCATGGCTTCGTAGTAAAAGAGTGCGTGTACTAGACTGGCCTGCCTGCAGTCCAGACCTGTCCTCCCATTGAAAATGTGTGGCACGTTATGAAGTGCAAAATACGACAACAGAGACCCTGGACTGTTGTGCAACTGCAATTGTACATCAAGCAAGAACGGGAAAGAATTCCACCTATAAAGCTTCAACAATTAGTGTCCTCAGTTCCCAAACGCTTATTGAATGTTGTTAAAAGGAAAGGTGATGTAACACAGTGTAACGCGGAGCAAGGTAGCGGACACATGTGCGGAGGTAAGCGACTTTTATTGAGGGCAAATCCAAAATCAGGGTCATCACTGTCAACGTCATTGAGCCAACATGAACAGAGCCGGGTGCAGACATGGCAAACAGTTCAAACAAAGACCAACACATCAGACAAATACCGATACATGAAACAAAGACCGGCAAACACTAAGGGCAAACACAGGGCTTAAATAACAAAGGGTAACGAGGGACAGGTGAAAACAATGATGGGTGGAGACTTGAAACAAGGGGGCCAGACTAGAGAAACCAAAACAACAACAGACATGGGCTAAACCAAAACACTAACACATGGACAGGACTGGGAGGGGCCAATCGTGACACACAGGGTAAACATGCCCCTGTCCCAACTTCTTTGGAAGTGTTGCAGGCATCAAATTCAAAATGAGTGAATATTTGCAAAAAACAATAAAGTTTATCCATTTGAACATTAAATATCTTGTCTTTGTAGTTGTATTCAATTGAATATAGATTGAAAAGGATTTGTAAATCATCATATTGTGTTTTTATTTATGTTTCACACAACATCCCAACTTCACTGGAATTGGGGTTGTACTTGGTCATTTGTTTATTGAGGAAAATGATCAATATATCATATTGTGAGTGGCAAAAGTATGTGAAGTCTACTTTTAGGCTTGTGTGAAAGTCTGATGATGCTGTTGGTCACACACACATTTTCTAAGCCTATCCCAGCTGACATTGGGCGGAAGGCAGGATTGTTTCAGGTCATATTTATGTGGAAATATAGAAAATTCTAAAGGGTTCACAAACTTTCAAGCACCACTGTACATGAACTTTAAATCTTCTTTGTATTCCAAAATAATAATAATAATAATAATAATAATACCAGTATTCATAGACAAATCATCAATTATTTAAATCATGACGTTCCTAAGGATGTATCGTAAATGCATCCTATTTTCTTTTTTCTTTTTTTTCAGTTCCTCTGGGTGGCATACTTTTTTTTAAATGTAAAATTAGCTACAGTACTACAGGCAGCTGGTACTACAGGCACAGAGAAATGTGGCTAAACAATTAGTTTATTTGTAACTGCTTTCCAACATATTTTCCAACAAAGTGATCATAACCAATATTTTAAATGTACTGCAATAGAACTGTTTACACGCTGCTGTGTTCATTGTAATGCTGACCAAATGAGTAGAGTTTAGTTTGTAGTGTAGATGTTATGGCTCTGGGAAAACGCTATGCACATTTTACAGTCAATGGTTGTGTTGATCAGGTGTCTTGAAACAAAGATGAGAAAC
This sequence comes from Pygocentrus nattereri, assembly GCF_015220715.1. Taxonomy (NCBI): domain Eukaryota; kingdom Metazoa; phylum Chordata; class Actinopteri; order Characiformes; family Serrasalmidae; genus Pygocentrus; species Pygocentrus nattereri. Next base: position 11,740,260 of record NC_051225.1, read on the forward strand.
TGCAGAAGACGTCGCACCAGAATAAACACCCCAGGCTTGTACATGAAAACTGTGTCTCCCTCCAGTGAGGTAAGACCATACTAATGTAGTATATTCACAAGATAAATGGCATTTACAGTGTCCACCCTAACATTTGCTATAAACCGCAAAGCTGTAATTTGCAGTAACATGTCTAGGTGTATATCACTGCTCTTGGAAGATAACTTCCTATCGTTTTTCAGTCTTTGACATAATTTGAAAATACCTGTTACCCTTTACACTGTTTGTAAATTTCATGATGAATGGACAAAAAGAAACCAGTGTTGTCCTCAACATTTAGGCAAGAAGTACCATGTATGCTTCCTAGAACTGTTAAAATGGGCCAACACTGTTCCACCTGAAACATACCGTTTGCAGCACTATTTCCAAATGTCACTGCTGAGGAAACAATGCCGTGTATTATGACACCACTAAGTGTGCTCCACACATTTTTCAAGAACATTGTTTTCATTTGGTTTGGTTGTCAGGCTTGTTGTGAGGCTCGTGCTGCTCACACATAATATATTCATCTTACTTCTTAAGGGTTTTTTAAGTATTTCAAAAGACCCCTTTCCCTGTTATGACATTCTTCCTTTGAGTTTCTTCTCCAATGAGACTTTACTTTGTTACTCAATTGACGTTACGAAAAGGGAACTCAAAGACAAGGCATTGACCCATTTCTTCTTTTTTCTTCTCTGCTTCCAACTTCTGTGTCTTCTAATGTAGATTTATGTAACAGAAATTTCATGGTACTTAACATTTTGGAGTGATCAGTGCTGGGCCTTTGCAATGTGTTTCGAGCACATGGCAGTAATTCTGTTATCCACCAAAGCATGTCTAACCTATGCTTTCACAGTGCTGTCAGCTGGAAATTAAATGTGAATTTTCCTCTTTTTTTGTCAAATAAATTAATATATTTATTTTTTAAAACATGTTTATTGTGTATTATAAGCCTTAAGTAGGAAAATTGACCTCGGTCAAGCTGTCCTCCATGTGGTCAGAAATGGAATAAAAATACTACTATTTGTTTGTGCTGGTTTGTGCCATAGGAATCATTGTTTGTGCAGGCAGCTTTTTCAAGAAATTAAGCATTATATTTTATTACCCGTGATGTCACACAACCCCCCTGCCCTCCACAACATATAAATCGAACCAAAATGGTCTTATTTGTTTGTGCTGTTAAAGAAACATTTGAGCGACTTTAATTCTCAAATTATACAGCCATAAAGTTTCGATGAGTGACATCACACAGCCCCCCACCAACGTCCAAATCGCATCAAAATGGTCCCATTCATTTGTGCTGTGTTTGTGCCATGAAAAGAAATGTTTGTGTGTGTGTTGTAAATCTTAAGTTACTGGATAAACAGGTTTTGTCACAAGCCATGACCAGTATTTACTACAGGGCTGACACTGGTTGATGATGAAGATCTGAGAAAGGCCTATTTACAACAGCATAAAACTTCACTTAACTACACAAACCAGCACAAATGTATAAGACCATTTCTATGTGATTTGGAGATTGAGGGGGGGGGGGGGGTTTGAGTGACTTTACTTATTAAAAAAATATTTTTAGCCTATAACTTGATAATTAAAAGAGCACAAACATTTCTATTAACAGCACAAACCAGCACAAATGATTGAGACCGTTTTGCTGCAATTTGAAACGTTTGATGGGGGCTGAGTGACGTCACTCATCAAAACTTTGTCTTTATAACTCGAATTAAATAACAGAAATGGCTATTTTTACAGTACAAACCAGCACAAGCGCAGCACAAACAAATGAAACCATTTTTGTGCTATTTGGACGTTGATAGCGAGGCTGAGTGACATCACAGGTAATAAAATATAATGTTTAATTTCTCAAAAACACTGCCTGCACAAACAATGACTCCTATGGCACAAACCAGTACAAACGCATCACAAACAAATCGTAGTGTTTTTATTCCATTTCTGACCACATGGGATTCCAGCTTCATGGAGGACGCTAGAGTTGCTAAAGAGCTGTCAGATGTAAACAGAGCTATAAAATATTGTCAGCAGAAGTCCCAGCCCCGAAACTTTTCCCAAAGGTTTCCCATGATGAAGATACTCTTTCACCTGTGAGATTTAGCAGCTGAGCTGTCTTAGAACACTGCCTGTTAGCATTGCAAAATGTGCATGAATATATAATGAATTGTGTGTAACTTATTGCTTTTACAGGCCAGAGTGGACACAGAGTATGGACATGTAATTTATATTCCATCAGAAGCTGTCCAGAAAAGCAGTGATGAGCAGCTGAAAACTAGTGGCCGTCAAGTGGACTTGACTGTATCCATACTCAACCCAAGCCTTTTTGAGGTTAGTGTCAGATTCTAGCTTTTTTATTTATTTATTTATAATCAAAGGTGTTCATCTTCAGTTCTGGTGGGCTGCAAAAGTGTACAGTTGATCATTTTAACTCCAACTTCAATTTCAACAATGAGTTTGTTCCACCCTCTTTGAGCTGGATTAGTAATCTGGAACGTACTGTGATTTAAGTAATTGCTGATGAGATTTGTGATCCAGTGTTACATTCCCCTCAGATGTAGCTGGGGGAGAGGGGAAATGTCATGGCATGTAATGGGAGATGGGAGGGAAGGACACACGTACACAGTAGTGACGTTTGCATTCAAGACTTTTACTTCACTTCCCACTTGCAGTAGTGTATGATACAAGATTATTACTTATATGGACAGAGAGGTGGTGCAATACGCTGAGCGAAAACTAAATATAAATCAAAAGAAAAGAAAAAGAATGACTAACTGTTCAGTATACAAAACATTAACTAATGAATCCCAACCAACCACAAGGGTGGACGATGGATGGTGTCAAAGAAATAAACCAAGGAAACGAATCTAACCTACCTAGCCATAAGTCTAATCCTCTCCAAAATACAGGGTGTGGAGAGAGAAAGCTAAAAAGAGACAGAGACCACAAGTGACTCATGTTACTGGCTACATCTTCACCACTAAAGTAGGACAGTTTTCCACTACAAGTCTCAAATACGCTAAATACTTTCTTCTTCATAACTGGCCACATGTCAGTCCTTTTATCTGCCAAGGCCCATCCCTCAGCAGAAATCAGCCATTCGAATTGGTGGAGAGAGCACAGCCAAGCATTCAAGATCCACATTAGTCCATTATGCACACAGCTGCACCTGATCTTGTTGGGGATAAAAAGGAGAGAGAAAAAAAAAACAAACAACATACGTGCAACGCTAGCATGTAACATCCAATATTAATCTGCAATGTCTGTAGTAATCAATAAGTCTGACAGTAATCATTCAGAAGTGAGCTCCTTCAGTGATACTAGCCCAATTCAAATCGACCTCACTGTAACAGAATAAAAAACCCACTACGAGTACCTCCACTTAAGTAAAAGTACAAAAGCATTTGCTTTCAAATGTACTTAAGTTTCAAAAGTAAAAGTACTAAAAGATTAATTATGGCTTTATGTCCTGTTATCATTTTTATAACAAGACTGGCTTCATGAACTCATTGTAGGTGAAAATCCTCCAGTGTCTCTGTTGGTAAACCAGGCTTTTAATAGAATGTCATTAATTAGTGACACTGATGTTTATTAAAATGATCATAAGCACAAAACACTGAAGGTAAACAGTTTCTATCAGGTAGAACCGAGTGGCTCTGAAATCACTTTTACACACAAGCAAAGTTTCAGTTTAAGATTTATTTACAACTTAGTTACAAGTTTAAGTTTCATAAAAACTGGCTTTAAACTCAGGTTCACAAATTAGTTTTCCTTTACTGTATTGATCTGTAGCTCTATGTTCATAAACATAAACCAGTCCAAACTAATTTACTATAAAATTAAATAGTGTTTGTATAAATGCAGAAAAAAGAAACAGGCCAGTCACTGCTGCACTTTGAATCGTTGAACCGTGTGCTTGCACTGAGTCGGTGTGTCCAACAGGTCAAAACAAGCTCAAGTGCCGCTGTGCCCTGATTGGTGTTCTTGCTTTGCGCTTCTTTCATTTTGACATGCTACATTTTTATACACACAAACCAGACGTAACCACAAATTTCGCAAAATGTAGTGGAGCAAAAAGTAAGATATTTGACTTTGAAATGTAGTGGAATGAAAGTAAAAAGTCACCCATAATGGAAAAACATCAGTTTTTTCAAGTACAGATACACAAAAAAGTACTTAAGTACAGAAACAAATTACATTTACAAATTACATTACATTTCGATCCATGTGGATTCGGGTCTAATCCATCCTTAGGGCCTACCATTCTCTGGTACCAGGGCCTCTGTGCTGAAAAAAACACTGATCTACATGCTACATGTTCTCAGATAATGTTCAACTTTCAGTGATTACCATGAGTACATTCATAATGCTCTGAACTCATGACTGCAAAAAGCAATTCTCAGTGAATAGAACATGACCTCTACATAGCTTTAATGAGTAATACTGGTGTTCTCTGCACAGGCACATTCAAATGAAGGATCTCCTCACGAGCAGATCTTAGGAGTGTGGCTTGGCAAACAAGATGTTCACAACCTTTCTGATCCTATTAGGATTGTTTTTGTAAATGCCAATCAGGTAAGCATTTTCCTACCATAAAATACAAGCAAATTAATCATCCAGGCAGAGGTGAACTAGATCTCTGGAAGTGTATGTTTAAACGGTAGTTGACACTGTGATAGCAGCTTTAATGAAATGTACAATTTTGTGCAGAATTGAAATGATTTGTTCTCCACTTATGTTCTGCCCAAAATGTATGCCTATGTTTCAGAATGGGACTGGAAAATGTGTCTTCTGGAAGCTGTCGAACAATAGTGAGCAAGGTCCTGAGCCAAACATTCAGCTTTTTAAAACTAAATTCCAAATGAATCTTCATTATTTTATCTGGCAAGACTGTAAAAACTGAAGAAAGGCCATAGGCGAAGTGCTTTGCGTCCTGTTTCATGGGGGTGTGTGTATGTGTGTGTGTGTGTGTGTAGGAAACTGGAGCACAGATGGCTGTAAAACCACCCAGAACAACACAGACTTTATCTGCGAATGCAATCACCTCAGTTTCTTTGCGATGCTTATTGTAAGTGTTTACCACACACACACACTGTATGACCTGATTTTCTGATTATCCATTTCGAAAGCAAGGTTTAAAGGGTCCATGACCTACATTTTGATAAGACTATAAAATGATGTATATATTCACTGATGTCTGTTCAGAACATTTCTACCTTTTAAATCAGCAGCAACAACAGCAATTTACCCAGCTTTGGTCTTTTTACTGTGATAAGTTTAACTGATCATTATTTCATACAGAATCAGACATTTATTACTACTTTATTTGATAGTTAAACAGCTAAACAGCCTCTCACAGTTAAAGATAAACACCAAGGCAAAGAGATACAGGGGAAATATGTGGGGAAGAGCATGAGAGTGGGGGTGGGGAGGGGGGAGTTCTTTGATGAACTGACTGAACAAAGTCTCTGATAATTCGGTATGATAAACGTTTTCCAGTTTTTCCAGTCAAACCAAACGATAATCTGAATATTATGGCTCAACACTGTGAGTGAGGATGTTTTATCGGTGTATGCTGAGCTCTCATTAGTCTGTGTACAAAAGAACTTCATATCAGATGTGGTTTATAAAGAGACTGGCCACTTCCTGTTTCCACCATTATATCAAAAATAGGACTGCAAAACAGCAGAGGGCACCTGTACATAAGTTCTTAATGAACTTAATGAAGTAGATGGGGTTAAACGGATAAAAATCACTCACCCAGAACTTTCTATTAGTTTTAGAAAGTAGAGGAACGTATTTCCTTAAAAAAGGCCAAGAAAACTTACCTGTATGTTGATTTTTTCTATAGCAAATGGGTTTTGGGCATCAGAACGCTGGCATTACTGCTACTGCATGCTTATTGGTTGGCCATCAGAGCAGCTCATTGGCTGTTCACACTCATAGACATCATGGACATACATGAGGCACCATTTTAAACTTCTATAACTCGAGTTAAAAAGCTCTTAAAAATATAACAGCGGTGTTAAAATGTTTTATCTTATTCAATATATAATTATTAAAATGTTTAAGCATTTAAAAACTATGATTTTGCTCAAATGCTCCATCTTAATACATTAATTTTAGACTATTTCAGGAGTGCCCTCTAGTATTTGAAAAACCCAGAAGATATCACAGAGATCATTCTCCTGTCTACAAGTTCTCTTTTCATACTCCATCCGCCGTCTGATCAGGTCAGGGGCTGGATTCACGAAAGTGTCTTAAGAAATAAAATCTTCTTTAATGTGTGTTGTTTCTTGACTTAAAAGTTATGAGTAATTGTTATTCTTCAAATAACTTCTTAAGAATGCTCTTGTTCTCTTTTCTTAACTGTTTTCTTAAAAATGCATCTAAGAATAAGTGCTATTCCTGAAAACATGCTTTCTAAACCTTACGATAGCCTCACAATTTGTCTTAGGCAGTAAGAGTTGACAAGGTCACCGTCTAAATTTATCACAGACGTTGTCTCTGCTTGAATTGTCCATCTTCTTCTTAAGAAAATACTTATGATCAACATAAGAGAATACTTGAAAACTTTTTTTTTTTTGCATTTAAGAACATTCTTATGAATGTCAATGTTTGTCTTAAAAGCTTTCACAAGAAAGCTTTCAGGAATCTGGCCCCAGATCAGGCCAGTCTGCTTAAACAACAACAGAGCGACAGAATCCTTGTACAGAGTTTATGAAAAGCCTGTATTACACTAGATTTCTTGTCTTAAAGCCGTTCACGACCATTTATCTCCAAAACCAAAAGAGGTTATATTTTAAACGGGTAAACTGTAGAAACCTGTAGTTGACAGTCGCTTATAAAGATGTACAACAGATTTCAATTTTAATGAAGAGAAACATTATAAAAGAAAGAGGAAAACTATAATTGCAGTACCTGTTTAGCTCGGATTAGCTAGTTCAGCTAATGCTGTCTCAGGCTTGAGTCGAGTTGTGAGAGCAGATCTGAGCAGGTTTCCTGTTTGGCTGCTGATAATAATGGCATTTTCTTTAGTTCATGTGAAAATTAATACAGTTGACCATTTGGACGTGGTCTGTTCCTCCTGTGTGCTGGTTCAGTCCTCCTCCGTCCTTCCCCACTAAACTGGACATCTCTGTAGTGTTTTTCCTCCCAGAGCTGCTGTTTTTTTGGTTGGTGAATCTTTTCAAATTAACTGTGGTTTGTTCTTTTTTTTTTTTTACTGTGTGACATTATTAGAAAATGAAAGTAGTGAAGTAAAAGTATTCCATTGTAAATTAACTAAATTAAAGTAAGAGTGAAAGTACTGATTTAATTCTTCTCCAAAAAGTACCGTTACAGGGAAACCTGTACTCAAGTACAGTAACGAGAATAAAAGTAATTCATTACTTACACCTCTTCGGTTACGCAACTAAGAAAACTCCAATTAAGCATGTGGATGTGGGTCTCGTGTGCAGAGAGCAAAATACATGCACTTAAAAATCACGCTTGTAATGTTTGGGAAAAAGCTCCATAATTCCTGGATCTTTTGTTCTCTGTGTTGTTCTCTGACAGAGCCCTGATGTGCCAGACCCTGCTCACGTTCAGCGTCTTGTGTATATCTCATACATCGGGTCTTCTCTGTCTGTGGTATTCACCATCATCATCATTGTGCTGTTTCTGTGCCACAGGTTAGACAACTCTTAAAATACATCCACACCACGTTCACAGTCTGCTGTGGAACTCACTGTTTATGAGAGGGTAGCAAACCTCCATTTAGCTGAAATAGATAAAAAATACTCTTATTCCTTGTGCTCCTTTGTGCCGTATGAATCGGTTTGTGCTGGCACCGTTTTTGAGAGATGAAACCTTATGTTTTATTAACTGTGACGTCACTCAGCTCCATCGTCAAGGTAAAAATCACACAAATGGGCTTATTTGTTTGTGCTGCATTTGCCTTGCTAAAAGAAACGTTTATATTATTTGAATTCTCATAAAGCAAAATTCTCTTATAAAACTTAAAGCCATACGATTTTGATGAGTGACGTCCCTTAGCCCCACATAAACGGCTATTCATTTAAGCTACATTTGTGCTGCTAAAATAAACATTTTAAAAGGTAATACTATAAGATACCCCTAGAAGAACATAATCTTAACTTTTGAGCTTTGAGTTTGTTAGAATGATCCAAATTGGTGTCATTTAACTTTAAAAGAATAATGTTCTGGTTTTATAGGTCAGTTTAAGCCAGTCTAAAAACTATATCTTGTGCTGTCATCTGTTAATCAGCCAGCATCTACTTGTAGAAACTGGTTTAAAACAGAACACCAGGCCAGAAAAAAGAACCACTTATGAACTGCTTGTGGGTCTAACAGGCAAAGAGGAAAGATGTGAAGTGAAATTTATAGTTGAAAAGCAAAAGTAAAAAGAATAACAAATTATTTTTGACCTCTCTCCATAGGAAGTCGAAGGCAGATCACTCAGTCATCATTCATATGCAGCTGACAGGTTCACTGTTGCTACTGCACCTCTTCTTCCTGGCCAGTTCCATTTGGTCCAAAACAGAGTGGGTATTCTGCCAGTCCCTGGGGCTCATGCTGCACTGGGCCCTGCTGGCCACTTTCACCTGGACAGCTATCGAAGGCTTCCATCTGTACCTGCTGCTGGTGCAGGTCTTCAACATCTACATCAGGAGATACCTGTTGAAACTTAGCCTGGTGGGCTGGGGTGAGTTGAGTTGATGAAGATATTGTCCACCATCATCAAGTCCTTTAAACAGGCCAGGACTGGCAATAGGAAGAACAGAGAACACAGAAAACTCCCAGTGGCCTGTTAGTTTTGGCATGTGCATTGGCCAGTGGTAGTTTGCAACACATATACAGTGATTTATATTAGCACATTATACATCCTTTGGCCTTCAGAGAAGCATGAATTTGCCTAGGCATGGAATGTACACAACACAATATCTGCACTTTAAAGCTGCTACAAATTTTGTTATAAACAGCATCCTATATCTTATCCAAAAGATCCTTGACAGGGTTTAAGGTCACTGCCATTTTTTGGGATAAACTTGATCAGCAACAATGTTCAGATACACCTAATCAGGTGTTATGTAGGTATAAGTAGTATCATGTGTATCAGAATAAAATTCCTGATGCTATTGCACTACCACCAGCCTGTACCACTGATGCAGGATGGCTCAATGGACTCATTGCTTGTACTGAATTCTGTGCAACTTTTTCCACTTCTCAACAGTCTATATTTGATGTTCCTGTGCCCACTGAAGATGCATGCTCTTGTTTTTTGCTGGTAGCCTCAGGTCCCAACACGGTTTGGCTGTCATAGCTCATTGGAGACAAAGAGCAGACTTACTAAAAGCCAATTACCAATAGTCTACTGACACTTTGTGCTGGTGGGGGTGACCAATTTAGCATCTTACCTACTGACAACTTTGGTTTAATGCATCAGAGGCAAACAGGGAAAACTAACTAAGGCTTGATTAAGCATGTGGGTTTTTAGCCTAGACTTAAAGACTGTGTCCCAAACACCGACTGGAAGATTATTCCAAAGTTTCAAAGGCTTTGTATGAGAAGGATTTTCCTCTTGTGTAACTTTATTAATTCTAGCTACTAATAGTGGGCAGCACCTTGTGATCCAAGCAGGCGTGATGGTTCATAGTATGAGAGAAGTTCACTCTCTGAGGGGCGAGTCCGTTTAGAGCTTTATAGGTCAGTAGAATAATTTTGTAATCAATGCGAAAGTTAACTGGCAACCAGTGTAGGGTTGATAAAAGTCTTTTTTTCTGCTTGTCATAGTGAAAACTAGCATGCTTAATATATTATTTTAAAACGCAGTGACCCCTTTGTTTCATTCTTTATGACAAAGAATAACTCCTTAACACTGGCTTCTTTTTTGCTGTAGGACTTCCTACAATTACAGTAATGATCTGCAGAGTGGTTGGTGCATATGGCAAATACACGATCACAAAGAACTCCAGCGATATCATAGTAGCCATGGACCTGTAAGACCTATTCAGCAGTTCAACATATTTCTCAATCTCTAGTCTCTTTACCCCTGTGAGCCTCATCTCCACCATTTGTGTTTCTTCCCAACTTGTAGCTGCTGGTTTAAGACAGAAAATGAAAACAGCATCCATAGAGCAATGAGGTATGTAACAGTGAATGGTTACCTGGGGCTGGCGCTGCTCTTCAATGTCATTATCCTGGCAGTGATGGTGGTGAAGATGAGGCAGCTGAGAGCACGGAGCGTCCAGTCCAGAGGCAGGGTGAGGAGGAAGTGGAAAGACTTGGCCACCATACTGGGACTCAGCTGTGTTTTAGGGCTCCCCTGGGGGCTGGCGTTCACCATTTATGGGCCCCTGAGTCTAGCGGGAACTTACCTCTTCAACATACTCAATGCCTTTCAAGGTAAGGATCATTCCATGAAGTGTATGACACAATCTTGCTCTAAAAGGAATAATAAGTTAAAGAATTACACATTTTTATGATTACCCCAAATGTAGTTGACTTAGCAAGACTTTTACCTATAAAAATGACAAAAGTGCAGACAAAATTCAAGCTTTAAGATGGTTATTGCTGCAGATCTGAGCTATGCTGTATTCATTTTTAATGACAGCATTAACAGAAACCACCTAAGTCTATTTGAGGTTTGCGACAAGTGTGTTATGATCTTGCATGTAATCTGCACAATGTTAAATGGTGGATTATAATCTCATATCCTCAAATGTTCATAAACATATGGCTGTACTAATATGCTAATTTGGCATACCACAATATTTAATATGCTGTGATGATCACAGAGCCTTTAAAATGGTATCCCTGCATTTTAGTGTAGCAAAAGGTCTAAAACCATAGTAAACATACTCTGCATAAGAACCTGGGGTGTCACTTTATTTGGATACTCCACTATAGTTCTCTATAGATTTTCTACAGATCTTCAAATTGTTAACAAACTGTCTGTTGAAGCTCTGCTGATTCTACACAGAGGTGGGGTTAGGGTTAAGATTTGGACCAGGGTTAGGGCTAGGATCAGGGTAAGGGTTGGGATTAGGTATTAGGTTGAGGTTAAGGTTAGGATTAGAACTAGGTTTAGAATTAAAAATAAATATGGTAAATTTTGTAGATATTTAGTTAAACGTAACTTGGAAATAAATTAAGTATCTACAAACCATCTAAAGTGGACTATCCAAATAGCATGTTACCGAACCTGGTTTTAACAACCAGCTCGGCAGAGTGTTAGATTAGATTAGATTAGATTAGATTAGATTAGATTAGATTAGATTAGATTAGATTCAACTTTATTGTCATTGTGCAGAGTACAAGTACAGGGCCAATGAAATGTAGTTAGCATCTAACCAGAAGTGCAATATATAACATTATTTACATAAAGTGCGGTGGTAACAGTGACCAGTGCATAAATATAACTGTTATATACATGTGTGTATAAGTGAAATGTGAAATATGTAATATAAAATATGAGACATACAATATAAAATATACAGTGTTATATATGCAGTGTTATATGTATCTATCTATCTGTGTATTAAGTTTATATACAGGAATGTACATATTGAATATATAGTATATAATATACATATATACATAACACATACATAAAGTGAGATATGCAGTAATATGAATGTAGGTTATTATATACACATGCGTATACAAATATAAACATGTAGATGTAATAGATACTGTACAGATCAGGGAGCAGCAATACAAATGAAAGGCACCGATTTACCCATGGCCATGGTTAAATGGCTAATCGTTAGTTAGACTCTGAAACACCTTGAAATGTTTACCAAAAGACTAGACTGTAAAACTAGAACGAATCTTATATCTGTTACAAGCTTCATGTGTCACTTTTGGCCAATGATTCTAAGAATCAAAACGCTTGTAAATGACTCTTTGATGTGTTTTTTCATCATAATTGGCTTGAGGAACATTTTGATGGAGATGAGTATAATGCAGGAAAGAGTCTGAGTTTAAATAAGGCTGCAATAAACAGTTATTAGAAACAGTGCAAGAAATGAAACCTAAATCCAAAAATAAAGAGCTTTTTCCTTAGAATATTGTGGAAAAGAGAATGAAGCTGAAGTTGGCTTCCTATTTGCCAACGTCTTATTTTCCGTTCCACCTTAAAGGGTGGCTGCATTCTGGCACCTGCACACCATTAAGATATCTGCATCATTTAAGGTGGAGCAGAAACTTCAATTAAGAATCAGGTCGATATGAAACCTACTTCAACCCTGAGAAAAAAGGAACTAGATAACAACAAACTACTCCAGAATAAAAAGCTATTTATTTTCTAAAGAACTGAAAACGAATCTAAAAACAGTTCCTTTTCAAAGAAATCCCCTCATCCCTCGTTGTGTGAAACTGGCTGATAGTAAGATGTGTTGATCATCAATCCATCCATCTACATTTACATTTAGCAGACACTCTTATCCAGAGCGACTTACTCTTATCCATCCATCCATCCATCCATCCATCCATCCATCTTTATTGTTCAATCTGGTGCTATCTTAGTTTAAAGTGGAGTCAAGGAGAAAGCCAAGAGTCATGCATTACTAGTCTATGACAGGGGTTCTGTGCTCCACTCCAAACTGCAGATAGGCCTTCATGATAAATATACAGTTTTGTATTTATTTTATTTTTAAAGATTGCTACATATTGTGCATGTATAACCACCTACGTATTGCTGCTGAAGCGCTTTATAGTCATATATATCGTAAACCTACATAAAAGTCTTTTGGACATAGTCTGTTACTGATACTGTACTTTTACACATTGAAAGAAATAGGTGAAACATGATTTGACTCCCAGTGAAATTCACCTTCCAGGTGTTCTGATGTTCCTGTGGCTCCTATCTATCACTTGTAAATCTATTCAGGAAGAGCAAAAATCAACAAAGGACTTCACACAGAGCCACCTCAGCTCATGATACTGGATCTAAACCACAATGCAAAACCTTCTGTTCTGACATAATGCATAACATTTCATCAACGGTCATCACAGTTCAGACTTCAGTGCATTTTATTATACATTCAGTCTATTTACTTTGTATTTGTTTTAACTATACATAAATATTTTATAATATTTTATTGTAGATTATCACAACAGCCCGATTTTGAGTCACTGTGTTTACACATGAGCAAATATTTTAGGCAGTCATGAAAATTGTTTGGGATTATTTATTTGTTAAACTCAATATTATATGGGAATAAAAACATATCGCTGTTGTCGGAAGATAACCTCGAATCTCCAAATTTACGGGACAAGGAAAACAACATACCTTACTTTTAATGCAAGTCTGTGGAACCAGATGTCTTTCCAAGTAATTGTGGGCCATTCCTTTTGGTCCATTCTTCATGAAATTTACACACAATGTAAATGGTAACAGGCATTTGCAAATACTTTCAAAAAACAACAAAAACTGAGATAAAAGGTTTTCTTCCAACAGCAGCGAAATAAACAGTTCACTAAAGTTTCAGCGAAGTTACTGAACACACCTACTTTAATTTAATAAAGGACTGATTAGCCAAACTAAGCTTTGCATGGTACCTGTAAATACTGGGCTTCTTCAAGGAGAGCTTTGGAAATAGTTTAGCCAACTCACAACCATTAAATCACAAAGTACTATTTGTGTATTTGCATGTATGTTAAAAGCAATAAAGACTTATTGTCATATCTGAAATAATGTTATACAAAACCATTTATCTGGCCAGTGAGCATTAATTTACATAATCTGCACATTTTAATGCACAATTACTGTTACAATATGTTAAACACTGCAAAGTGATAGAAATTGCACATTATATTCACACACAACTAGGGTTGAAGTGTCTTTATCACATCCCCCATTTTGTCTTTTATGCTGTTTTTGTTAGATTTTTTATGTGTGTGTTTTAAAACAGTTTAACAACCATCTTTGGTTTATTTTGGGTATATATAATGAGTAGCCTACTATTTATTCTGGCATAACACAAATAAAACCATGAAAAAAAACAACTGATCATTTATGCAGTGTCTTCTTTGATGTAATCAATATCCCATATGCTGTACTAACATACTAAATAGCATTTTCAAAATAGTAAATGGCACCATTGGTGGTTTACCAATTTGACATGCCATATGTGCAACAGAAACATGCAAAACAGGCAAACATGGGTTGCCATGATCACCATGGCATCACATGCCATGATGTTTAGTGCAATAAATACCAGAACGCCTAAAATGCTGCATGTGTGTGTGTGTGTGTGTGTGTGTGTGTGTGTGTGTGTGTGTGTGTGTGTGTGTGTGTGTGTGAGTGTGTGTGTGTGTGAGTGAGTGAGTGAGTGAGTGAGTGAGTGAGCGAGCGAGCGAGCGAGCGAGCGAGCGAGCGAGTCAGAGAGAGAGAGAGAGAGAGAGAGAGAGAGCAATCATGAAAAGAGAGAGGAAGAAACACAATGACATGGCTAGAAGGGCAATGTATCTTCTTCAGTTACCGAATTGCATTTGGAGTGAGACAGTACCAAACCAGAAAACAGAATTCAAAACCAAACTGCTCAAGTCCAAAACTTTTGTCCTTCAAACTCCACAAAAAAGCAAACATACCAACCATGAACAGACAATATTCCATAGTAGCAACTGAAACAGCCTAAATTTTGTTTGTTGGAACGCCGAATGGGCTGGCATAGTAATGACCTAGTAATGTCGGCTAGCAAGCAGTGATCCAGGGACAAGAGGCAGGTTAGCTGAAGTCATGTGTCATTTACATGAAGATGTCTTTGGCAGTCTGTATAAACTTGCTGAAATACTCTATTTTGGAGATAAGCCAGAAATCAAATATAGCCAATAATGTATTACAACATTTTGGTTGTGTATTTTATGTACAAAAGTGGCCAAAGGTTTTGAGAATGGCACAAATTTTGGTTTTCACAAAGTCTGTCATGCTAATTAGAAGAGCAGACTGGTTGTTTTAAAAGGGTAGTGGTGCTTTAAAGTTTTCTGTTAACCATGGTTACCTCCAAGGAAACACGTGCAGTCATCATTGCATTGTATCAAAAGGGTTCACAGGCAAGGACATTGCTGCTTGTAGGATAACACCCCCAATCAACCAATTATCGAATCATCAAAAACTTCAAAGGAGAGTGGTTCAATTACAGTGGAAAAGGCTTCAGAGCGCCAGACCGTCAAGAAAGCATCAGGACCATCTCCTAAACAGTATGCAGCTACAAGATCGGGTCACCACCAGTGCAGAGCTTGGTCAGGAATAGCAGAAGGCAGGTGTGAGTGCATCTGAACGCACAGTGAGACATAGGCTTTTGGAGGCTTGGTGTCAAGAAGGGCAGCAAAGAAGTCACTTGTCTCCAAGAAAAACATCAAGGACAGACTGACATTCTGCAGGAAGTATAGGGATTAGACTGCAGAGGACTGGGGTAATGTTATGTTCTCTGATGAAGCCCCCTTCAGAGGACTACCATGAGTCCTGTGTCATGCCAACAGTGAAGCATGCTGAGACCATTCATGTGTGGGGTTGCTTCTCATCCAGGGGAGTGGGTACGCTCAAAATTTTGCCCAAGAACACTGCCATGAATAAGGAACGGTATCAAAACATCCTCCAAGAGCACCTTCTCCCAATGATCCAGGAGCAATTTGGAGATGAACAAAGCTTTTTCCAGCATGATGGTGCACCATGTCACAAGGCAAAAGTGATAACCAAGTGCTTTGGTGAACAAAACTCTGAAATTTTGGATCCATGGCCAGGAAACTCCCCAGATCTCAATCCCATTGAGAACCTGTGGTCAATCCTCTAAAAGAGGGTGGACAAACAAAAACCCAGAAACTGTGATCAACTCCAAGTACTGATTAGGCAAGAATGGGTTACCATCATTCAAGATTTTGTCCAGAAGCTGATATCCAGCATGCCGAGGCAAATTGCAGAAGTCTTGGAGAAGAAGGGTCAACACTGTAAATATTAAGTCTTTGCTTAAACTGGAGGTATTTGTCAATAAAAGGTTAACACACGTACGGCATGCTTATAATTGAACTTCATTATACCATATAAATATCTGACAAAAGGTTGTAAAAAAAACTGAGGCAACAAACTTTGTGAAAACCAAAATGTGTGCCATTCTCAAAACTTCTGGCCACGACTGTAGTTTCTGATATGTAATTCATTTGATTTTACTATGCCTTTTTTTCATACTTTCATACTAAGGCGAAACCCCAGGTAGCAGGCTGACCTAATAGTCAAAATCCAGACCAGAAGATCCAGTTGTTAGACAGAAGAATGTTCATAAGACAAAACATATCGGGCTCTGAACATTTGTATCTACCACAGGGTGCAATAGAGGGTGATTTTTTTTAAAAACCCTATTCATTCTGGCCATAGAGAAATGGAGCTTAGACCTGGAGTTCCTAATATGGGCATGAGGGCATAGCGCCGACTACAATATGATGGCACGACTATAGTGATTTATACAACAAAACAAATTACTATGCTGTTTTCATATATTTAATGCCTCTACTGTGTTGAACAATGAAATTATAAATAAGCATACTGCAATGACAATTAGAGTATTGTAGAATTATGAGTAACTGTAATTACAACTACCAGGGTCCTTTCTGTGTGGAGTTTGCATGTTCTCCCCATGTCTCCATGGGTTTCCTCCAGGTTCTCCCATTTCCTCCCACAGTCCAAACCACATGCAGTCAGGCCACATGCAGGTGAACAACAATGTTTCTCCAAACAAATGTAAATTTTGTTAATATGTTCATGAATTCACCAGTTTTATTTACTATACATACATACATACATACATACATTTTGTGGGTAATACATTTACCAAGAAAAATTATTTCAATCTATATTATTCAACAAAATATAATTTTTATTATTAATATATGTTCATTTTTTGTCCAATATCCTTCATTACATCATTACAAAAGTTATTAGAATGGATACAATTAGAGAAAATGTGTTCAATGTGTTTATTGCTTTCACCACAAAAGTGATATAAATCTGTAACTTGTAGGTTATATTTTAAGATGATCTTCTTGCAGGGGTCATATTAATGAATGATTTTGTATGTGATTTCTTTGACCTTGTCACTTAGTGTATGTTCCTTAGATACAGTTCATACCTTGTTCTAATCAACAGCAATGATTTTGAAGCCCTCACTGAGTGTGGTCTGTAGGTTCTCAGCTGTTCCTACTACCACAGCGCCATTTATCTCTGTGAATGAAAAAATTAGACAGAATTTGTCAACATTCCCATATTGCTTGCCATGTTGTGGCCAGTGAGCGGACATACAAGGCAGATGTTTCTAATAAAGCTGCCACTTAGTGGAAGCACAAGTTAAGTGTTTCTAATAAAGTGGCCACTGAGTGGAAGCACAACGCAGGTGTTTCTAATAACGTGGCCACTGAGTGAAAGTACATAGTACATGTTTCTAATAAAGTGGCGAGTAAGTGGACGTACACGGTAGGTGTTTCTAAAAAAGTGGCCACTAAGTGGAAGCACAAGGTACGTACGTGTCTCTAAAAAAGTGGCCAGTGAGTGTTGTGATTTTCTGCTGGCTTGGAAAAGTTCCTCAGAGTGTCCTGCAGGGGGCGCTGCAGTGAAGCGAGTCGGTTTGGACTGTTCCAAGACATTCCAAGACTCCAAAATGAGCTGATAGTGGATTTTTTTTTAACAGCAGTTTGGGTTTAAAATGAAGCATCAGCATGTTTACTTCTGCCTACAATCTAATAACAACAATAAAGGTATATTTATATTATGTTTACAGCTCGGAGTGCTTTGCAAACAAGTGCTTATTAGACTGAAATTGGTCATTATTGAAAATTAAATAGTGGCACTAATGAAAATGAATAAAAATGTTAATGGTAAACAAAAACAACACACCACATTGTAGAAAGAAATATACAAAACAAGTAAAAAGTCACATTATTTGTCATTTTTGAAAGAGTAAACTGAGCTTGACTCTCTGCCCAAAAAAAGCAGAGCATTATGTGAAATGTAAACATGATTATGCTGTATATAACATGCTAACATAACGTATATAACATAACATATAATATAACATGCTGTACCTACAGTCACTGGCTGTTACAGAGTGAAGAATACAGTGTGTACTTTAGCAGCTCATTAGCCTGATCAGTAGGAGATAAAGGGGGTAAAGTTATTGATTCCTTTCACTACCGAAAAAAGTATTAAACGATTTATAATGCATTAAAGCAGTAGTAAAATCTATAATCTATGGGCAGGTGCTTTTTGCAGATTGGTCTAAATAGTGTCATAAACAGTGATGTGCACAGTTGTGTTTAAGTTTTTAAGTATATTAAGATATGATTATGAACAAACTTCTTATTTTATGATATTCAGTGTGTACATTCCATTTTAATTATACCAATGTAACATATATAAGTTTTAACCCTAAAAAAATTCCTATTAAATGCAGACAGTCATAATGTAATATTCTAATACACTAAATCCATCCAAATTATCATATTTAGCTTGTCAATTATTTTACAACCCCAATTCCAATGAAGTTGGGAAGTTGTGTAAAACATAAATAAAACAGAATACGATGATTTGCAAATCTTTTTCAACCTATATTCAATTGAATACACTACAAAGACAAGATATTTAATGTTCAAACGGATAAACTTTATTGTTTTTTGCAAATATTCACTCATTTTGAATTTCATGCCTGCAACCTGGACCTGAGCTCATCTGAGATGGACTGACGCAAAGTGGAAAAGTGTCCTGTGGTCTAAGGAACCCACACTTCAAATTGTTTGGAAATCATGGACGTCGTCTCCTACAGGCCAAAGAGGAAAAAGACTGTCCGGATTCTTATGAGCGCAAAGTTCAAATGCCAGCATCTCTGATGGTGTGGGGGTGTGTTAGTGCCCATGGGTAACAGACACATCTGTTCAGTCACCATTAATGCTGAAAGGTACACACAGGTTTTGGAGCAACATCTGCTGCCATCCAAGCAACGTCTTTTTCAGGGACGTCCTGCTTATTTCAGCAAAACAATGCCAAGTCACATTCTGCACGTGTTACAACAGCGTGGCTTCGTAGTAAAAGAGTGCGGGTACTAGACTGGCCTGGCTGCAGTCCAGACCGGTCTCCCATTGAAAATGTGTGGCGCATTATGAAGCTCAAAATACGACAATGGAGACCCCGGACTGTTGAGAAACTGACATTGTACATCAAGCAAGAATGGGAAAGAATTCCACCTACAAAGCTTCAACAATTAGTGTCCTCAGTTGCCAAATGCTTATTGAGTGTTGGTAAAAGGAAAGGTGATGTAACACAGTGGTAAACATGCCCCTGTCCCAACTTCTTTGGAACATGTTGCAGGCATCAAATTCAAAATGAGTGAATATTTGCAAACAATAACGGTTACTCCTTCCGACTAACAGACTCTAATTATATTGTGCATTTCTTATTCTAATAAACTGATTGTTCTTCCCACCCTTTCACCACAGTGGTCAGAGGACATAGAGCCACAAAAGCATCCTCCACTTCTTACCAACTAATGCTAGCATGTGAAAAGGACAAGTGGAGCAGATATAATAACACAATTCAGTCAGTTAAGCTACAGCAGTCTAAAGACCCCTGGTCAGATTCCATTTTGTTGATTTTCTAAGTGAAAATAAGTAAATACATCAATTACAGAGAACATACATCAGTGCACAACTACGGCTGTATTAAACAATTAAACATGTGCAAAAGTTATGGCACGTTTGATATTTCAGGGAATCAATTGTGAGTTGGATTTTATGTGGCTGTGTGTCATTCAGAGTGCAGAAAAACTTTCCTGTTCAAACCAGAAAAGCATAAATCAGATCGTGGCTTAGATACATTCCAGCACAACCAAGCAGTATGAACAGAGCGTTAGTGCCTGTCTGCTTCACCTGAAAACCTCCATGCAGCTCCACAGGTAGAAAACGTAGAACACCACACTTCGGCCCTGCATCTCTGATAGACTCCCGAAAACCCTGAACAGAATCACGTTCCTCCCCATCACCTGAAAAACACAAACACACAAACAGCAGGACAGGTTCAGCACTACAGGACACAACAGCACAAAAACACGAGCACCCACCTGTGTAAAATGATCTAATTGTAAGTCGCTATGCAGAAGAGCGTCTGCCAAATGCCATAAATAAAAAATGTTTGCAGACGAGTGAATAACCGTACCTATTAAAAAGGGATAATTGTTAGAACTGTTTGATGATGATTTTAGGTTCTATGGTTCGACCTCAATACCAAACCTGTTAAATTAGCCAGAAGCCCTCCGTCCTTCTGAAAGTCCAGCTGGCTGGGGGAAACTCAAATGATCACAGAGATAGGTCTGTACTCAGAAGGCTTTTCCAATTCATTAATCAGAATTTATATAAACACAAGTGGCATGACCATCACGTGATCATGCGATAAGACAATAGAGAGAGAGGATTGGATGAAATAGACATTGAGGTGGACAAAGGCCCTCAAGGACGTTTATGACGTCCAGGAACATACAGCCTAAACAACAGACAGTGTTAGAACATTGCTAATCGGATATCATTGTCACTATGAGTTACAACTAACCATATGAACGCACAAGCATAAGTTGAGGCACTGACATTAAGCTCTAACACTAATGAAGTTTATTAATAAACACCACCGACAAAAACAATAATAGCACATATGTAAATATTCAAAGTAAGGGTAAGACGGGTGACAGTGATCAGGCAGTCTGTAGTGAAGACTCACTGTTCCTGCTCTCCACCTTCAGAACAGTCAGAATCTTCTCTCCAACCTGGAGGAAAAAGCTGCTTATGACTATGAGCTTCCATGGGACGTTTAGTCTGATTCACTTCTACTGACATCATCACCACAACAAACACTGCAAAACTCTGTGCGCCCCACTCAGCTGGTATATTGTTGTTGATTTTCTAAGAGTGAATAAGTTCTCCTCTACAGAGGCACAATTCTGCACATTTTAATGTACAATAACTGTTCATTTGAATACATTGTTAAAATAATGACATGCAATATAAAAATACAACAAGAACCGAGGTTGAAATTTGTTAAATAGCAAATTAATAGAAACTGCGCCTTTCATATATGTGAAATATGTACGTGTGAAAGTTTGAACAGCGCCTGGTAAAATGATGTGCTGTTGATTGTAAGTGAAAATAAGTAAACACGTCCTCTAAAATGATCAAATGTGACAGTGAGTTAATAGACACAGGAGAGGTGTTCCTAATAAAGTGCTTAGTGAGTGAATACAGAACTCATTAAATACAGTCACAGTTCTTTTATTGCACAGGTCAGTCTTTTATTAAAGCAGTGGGTCAGAAATGGAGTTGAGGAATGTGTGGTGGTCGCTTTTTGGCAGCGCTGGGGTCCTCTATCTAGTCTGCAACTTCTTCACACCCTTTAGTGTGCTTCTCACTGCCAGAGGTGCTCTTCCTCTCAAGAAGCGTGACGGCGCTGTCCTGAAGATCTCTGAGGTGGGACAAACCTCCCGGCTCTGCTGCTCAGGGGTTACAGGGTCTCTCTCTTTTGCCCTGTTCTTCACAGCCATTTGAGAGCGTCAGCACACTGTTCAGGTGGTCCATCATCCCTCGGAACAGGATGGTGCAGCCATGAAGGTCTTTGGACGGTCCAGGTTGTGGAGCTTGTGCAGCTCAGACAGCAAAATGGTTTTCCGCCCCACTCCATTTGTATGTTGTTTCAGGAACAACTGGCCGTCTTCATCTGGATGCACTCTCCTGCAGAACCACGTCTTTGTTTCGTGTCTGTTTCCGTGCACATATTCTTTCGCTGTATCAGGCTCTGTGCAGCTCATTCAGGTCTTCCTCATGTTCAGAAGATAAACCTGTACAGCAGCTTAAGAGGAGAAACATCCACAGAAGGGTCACCACCACCTGGCCCTTCTGCTTCTCCTTCCTCTGCAGTGCATTAACAGCTCTTTTACTGCACAAGTCAGTCTGTTATTAAAACTTCAGGTTAGAAAACAGAAAAATGAAGAGGTAAATGTAAATTGCTTCAAACAACACAATGCAAAAGCTGAACCACAGGAGGTGATAATTTGATGGAGTTGGGAGCTCTGTGGTCTCGTCCGTGGCACTGCTGGAGTCCTCTATGCAGATTGCTATTTCTTCAGGCACTTGAAGATCTCCAAGGTGGGACGGTTCTGCTTTCAGCTCAGGCTCAGTTTTGCTCTGTTCTTCACTGCTGCTGAAGACCATCGGCCCCCTGTTCACATTGTCCATCACCGAGAACAGGACAGTGCAATCTCGGTGGTCTTCATGCTGAGATGGTCCTGGTCTCGGCTCGTGCATATCTGGTGCGGAAGTGACTTTCTTCCAGTTTTCCGCGCTGCTCTGAGTCCGTGCTTCTTCAGGAACACCAGGCAATATCCAGTCGAATGCACTCTCGTGAACACTGGTGGATGTCTGGCTGCATGGAGGAGCTCTCTGTGAACTGGGTCCAGCGCCGTCATTCCATCCACTGTCGTCCCCTCGTCTTTCACTCTGTCCAACTTTTCCGTTCCATTTGGTGAACAGTCCGAGAGCTTTCTTGAGAAAAGACTTTTTAGGTGTCTTCCGTTTCTGTGTGCAAGTTGCATCGGTGTTCCAAGTGTGCCGAGTTCCATGGGACTCATTCTGGTCCTCCTCATGTTCTGTAGCTGCAACTCTACTGCTGTTCAGGAGGAGAACCGTCCGCAGAAAGGTGACCACCCTCCAGCCCTTCTTCTCCTTCCTCTGCTGAGGCAGTGGGTCCATAGTTATGAATGGGTTCTTTTTTTTTTTAGGAAAAAAAAGAACCTAACGAAAACGACTGTCCGTGCAAATGACGCTCACACCTCAAGTGTTACACTCGAAATGAAATGAAATCCGCGGGAGTCTGGTTTTTATATGGTACCCAGGGGCGTGGACACGATTATGACGTCATAAAGAACGCCGCGATGTGTGTTTATTTTCATCATATATACACACATACACATTTCTTGCCGCGATGACGCCACTGTCACCTGACAGAGGGTGGTACAAAAGAGCAGCCTATAAAATGTAAGCCCTTATAGTGACTCTATTGTAAAAAAAAAAAAGCATGTAAAACGCAGTGTAATTAATGAAAAGAGTAATTATTATATAATAATTAATCTAAATTAGTGAACATAGGAAATCATGAGCAGTCTGAGAGAAGTGGGTGAAATGTGCAGTGTTGTTTTAATTGTATAGCTGTGTCTGTGAAACTCGCTGCCGTTATTTGGCAGTAAATATGTTTCCCATTAGAGAAGCAGCGCAGTGGGATTTCATATCCAGACGACGTGATTTGAGAGTTCGGCTTTACCAAAAACCAGTGAAGCTTCATGGAAATTAAGTCAGTGTTAAACCCAAATTTTGACCAAAACTCCGCTGGCTAGCATTAGCTTAGCTACCCGAAATCTTTGCTTTAGTCACAAACTCACCGCGGATACACGAGGCTTAAGATGCTTCCTGTTCGCTAGTTCCTTATTTGAATTTTCCGGTCCACCTTAAATTGTCTTGCAGTTGCATTCTGGCGCCGGTGCGGGTGCCCGCTAAGTGCGGCACCATTTAAGGTGGACTTGGAAATTCGAACGAGAAGCTGGAGAAGAAGAAACTTCAGCTTCGTCGGGGTGACCGGAAGTATCTCCCGGTTGAACGAATTCACTCCGCAATCCGAAATTTTACCGGGAATCAAAGTCTGATCCTGTCCAGAAAAAAAACTTATGAAAGAAATGAAAAACAAGCAACCGAGAAAAGTAAACAACAACAATAACAACCACCTCCTACACAACAGTCTGTGCACGTCACTGTTTACGACACTATTTAGACCAAACTGCAAACAGCACCTGCCCACAGATTATAGATTTTATTACTGCTTTAATGCATTATAGATTGTTTAATACTTTTCGGTAGTGAAAGGAATCAATAACTTTACACCCCTTTATCTCCTACTGATCAATCTAATGAGCTGCTAATGGACACGTGGAGGCTGTACTCTTCACTCTCTAACAGCCAGTGACTGCATATAATCATGTTTACATTTGGACATAACCCAGTTAGCAACATTTCTCTGGCTCACTTGTGGGCCACATCCTTGCTTTGTTCTGCCCCAGTATATGGCTGGGTCCTCAGCCCAGATCTGGCCCACACACTATGAAGTGAGCAGAACTATATGTAGCAGGAGGTGGTTAAATTGTTACACCTCCTGTTTAACAAACACCCACTTTAAATTGTTGGGCGGGTCCTTGGCACACTATATCTGGGCAGGAGAACGCTGCCTGTAGGTGCGCTACCTGTTGTCCCCCCCCCTCTCCCTTTCGGGCATTTTACTTCCGGGTCTACGGCATCCGGCGTGGCGGTGTTTGGCGTGGACGCATTTGATTCTCCTTTCTGGCTCACTCTTCAACGAGTATAAGTGCCGTTGGCTTGCGGTGTTCTTGCCGGTGTTGGTGCTCTGCGGCTTTGCCGGCACAGATTCACTTGCGAATCAGAGACGTAAGGATGCTTTTCCTTTGCCGCGCATTGAGGAGAGCCTGGATGCACTTGCCGGAGCCCGCTGGTTTTCTACTTTAGATCTGGCCAGTGGGTATAATCAGGTTCCAGTGGCAGAACAGGATAAGCCTAAGACCGCTTTTTGTACACCTTTTGGCTTATTTGAGTGGAACCGGATGGCGTTTGGGCTGTGTAATGCTCCAAGCACTTTCCAACGGTTGATGCAACGGATGTTCGGTGACCAGCAGTATCAGTCCTGGCTTCTCTACCTTGATGATATTATTGTGTTTTCTTCCTCTGTTTCCCAACATGTGCAGCGATTGGAGGTTGTACTGGGGCGCCTCCAAAAGGAAGGCTTAAAGGCAAAATTGGGGAAGTGTGTCTTTTTCCAACAGGAAGTTGGTTATTTGGGACATGTCATTTCTAGTAGAGGAGTTTCTACGGACCCTGCTAAGGTTGAGGCGGTAGCACAGTGGCAGCGTCCTCGGAATGTGTCAGAGCTGCGTTCTTTTCTAGGGTTCGCCAGCTACTATAGGCGCTTTGTGGAGGGATTTGCTCAATTGGCCGGCCCTCTGCATAAGCTGGTGGCTGCACTCCTGAGTACAGAGTCTAAGAAGGGTTCCAGACAGGGTCTGGGAGCAGCCTGGACTTCCCAGTGCGAGCAAAGTTTTGAGGCCTTGAAGGCAAAGTTGGTTTCCTCTCCGGTGTTGGCCTTTGCAGACTTTTCATTGCCCTTTATTTTAGAAATTGATGCCAGCCATAGTGGCCTTGGCGCTGTGCTCTCCCAAGAGCAGGAAGGGCAGGTTCGTCCAGTAGCTTATGCCAGCCGAGGTCTTCGGCCCCCAGAGCGCAATATGGTTAATTATAGTTCTATGAAGTTGGAATTTCTTGCGCTAAAGTGGGCCATGACAGAGAAATTTCGCGAGTACCTTTTGGGCAGAAGTGTGTGGTATACACTGACAACAACCCATTGAGTTACCTTCAGTCCGCCAAACTGGGAGCCACAGAGCATCGATGGGCAGCGCAGCTTGCGGTTTTTGACTTTGAGATCAAGTATCGTTCAGGCCGTAGTAATAAAAATGCAGATGCACTGTCCCGTCAGTATCTGTCAGGCCCCAGTTTGGCAGAACATGTTCTTCCAGGTACCTCCGTCCCGTTATTAGTCCAACAGGCCTCCCAGGTGGATTCAGAGGTGGTGGCAACTCAGGCTTTGGTCTCTGCGCTACCAGGTAGTTCTTCCCAGGACATTTGTTCCTTGCAGGACGCAGATCCTCTTCTTAAAGAGGTTCTGGTGTTGGAGGAAGCAGGTCCAGCCCTCCTCCACCGAGAGGCGTAAGGTATCTAGACCAGCAATGGCGCTGTTGCGCCAGTGGGGCCGGTTGGTGGAGAGAGAGGGGGTGTTGTATCGTCGGGTGTTTCGTCCCGATGGAGGAGAGGAGTATCTTCAACTTATCTTGCCTGCGGTTCTTAAGCAGGAGGTATTGAAACACCTGCATCAGGAACACGGCCACCAGGGTATTGAGCGGACTACAGAGTTGGTAAGGCAGCGGTGTTACTGGCCTGGGATGTTTACGGACATCAAACAGTGGTGCCAAGAGTGTGAACGGTGCCAAGTTGCTAAAGATTCAGGGCAGGTACCCCATAGTTTTATGGGGCATTTGTTGGCATCCAGGCCAAATGAAATCTTGGCCATAGATTTCACCATGTTGGAGCCATCACGGAATGGGACGGAAAATGTCCTGGTAATGACTGATGTATTTAGTAAATACACAGTAGCAGTCCCCACTCGTGATCAGCGAGCTTCCACTGTGGCACAGGTCCTGCTGATGGAATGGTTTTATAAGTTTGGTGTCCCAAGTCGGATTCATTCCGATCAAGGTAGAAGCTTTGAAAGTGCTTTAATTTATCAGCTCTGTTGTTTATATGGGGTAGAAAGGTCTCGGACGACCCCATACCATCCTGCGGGTAATGGGCAGTGCGAGCGTTTTAACAGAACCCTGCATAACCTTTTGCGTACCCTACCAACCTCTCGGAAGCAGGACTGGGCTTCCCACCTGCCACAAGTAGTTTTCTGCTACAATACTACCCCTCATCAGGGTACGGGCGAGTCTCCTTACTTTTTGATGTTTGGCCAGGAACCTAGGCTCCCTGTAGACTTTTTATTGGGTCAGGTGCAGGATCCTATGCCTGGGGGGATTCAGGATTGGGTGTTGGAGCATCAGGCCAGACTTAAGTTGGCATTCGAAGGGGCTCGTGAGCGGTTGTTGGTAGCGGCTGGTCGCCGGAAGGAAAGGTATGACCAGCGTATTCGGGACGTGCCCTTATATGAGGGTCAGTTGGTTTATCTCCGGGACCATAGTGCCCGGGGGCGCCATAAGATTCAGGATGTGTGGAGTTCTATTGTGCATCAGGTGCTAAGAGCCCCTTCTGGTGAAGGAGCTGTTTATATGGTTGCCCCCATTAATGATCTGTGTAAGGTAAAGCATGTTCACCGTAACATGCTGAAGCCTCAAATTCAGAAAGGGGTTTCTACTACTCTTCCTAGGGCTTCCCCGCCACCAGTACCGATAGCGGCAGCAGACACCTCCGGTGATGGTGACCTATGGCTGTTGGTATCGGAGACTATACCACCTGTTGTAACTGTTCCGAATAGTTCTGCAGGGCTTTATACAGTGTCACCGGTAGGGGGGGAGCAGGTTTTAGGGGCATCAGCTGTGCAGGAGGGCCGCAGCCCTTAGATTCTCCCTTGTCCCAGCCTTGTTCTAGTCTGACGTTGCGCCGTACTGCGCGCCCTACAGCGGGTCAGCACTCTAATATTCATCGTCTTCCGTGTACAGTACGTACTGAGGCCAATAGGGCAGAGGCACTACAAGAGTCTGTGTTAAGTGCACAGTCAGTATTGTTTAGACCTTGGTGCTAGTTTCATTAGGTTAATTCATCGTCGGGCGACGATGCAAGATGGTGGGGTAGATTGTAGCAGGAGGTGGTTAAATTGTTACACCTCCTGTTTAACAAACACCCACTTTAAATTGTTGGGCGGGTCCTTGGCACACTATATCTGGGCAGGAGAACGCTGCCTGTAGGTGCGCTACCTGTTGTTCCCCCCCCTCTCCCTTTCGGGGCATTTTACTTCCGGGTCTACGGCATCCGGCGTGGCGGTGTTTGGCGTGGACGCATTTGATTCTCCTTTCTGGCTCACTCTTCAACGAGTATAAGTGCCATTGGCTTGCGGTGTTCTTGCCGGTGTTGGTGCTCTGCGGCTTTGCCGGCACAGTTTCACTTGCAGTTAAGTAAGAATAAGGGCTGTGCTGCGCCGCTGTGGCTACTACTTGCTGTGGCTGGGGGGCCTGTGTTCCTATCCTTCCTGCGGGGGAGACTGTTGTGCTGTATGCTGGTCTTCTGGCCAGAACTGTTTGCTGGTGTCTCCAGCTCTCTGGTGCTGCTGTTTTGTCTGGAATTTACGTTTGGGATTCAGATTCCTGCTGTATTGCCATGGGTTGGCTTAGGACTGTTTTTGTTTCTTTAATTTTGGTTTATTTTATGTTTGTTTAGTAATATTGTCCTTTTCTAATTTGTTTCTCTGTCTGTTTGTTTTTTGTTTTTTTGTGATTTTTACTTTGTTCTAATTTGGCTCTTGGC